>NW_019154093.1:5281146-5628917 GCF_002288905.1 Enhydra lutris kenyoni
CTGCCTACTTGTGATCTCTGTCTATCAAATAAATAAATAAAATCTTATAAAAAAATAAATAAATAGGATCACACAGTATGTGTTTCTTGTTCCTACCTCTTTCACTGAGCATTATGTTTTTGAAATTCATCCATGTTGCAGCATCTATCAGCACTTTGTTTTAATATATCACTGAATAGTATTTCATTCTATGGGTATATCACATTCTGTTTATCCATTCACTAGATGATAGGTATTTGAGTTTTTAGTTTGGGGCTATTATGAATGCTATAAACATTCACATGCATGTCTCTGTGTAGATGTTTTATTTCTGTTGAATAAGGGTTTTTAACTGTACAATTCAATGGTTTTTAGTATAGTCACCAGAATTGTGCAACCATTGTCACTATCTAATTGCAAAATATTTTCATCATCCCCAAAAGAAACCCTATACCCATTAGCAGTCACTCCTAATTTCCCCTTCCTTCCATCCCCTAGAAACTACTAGTCTACTTTCTAACTACAAATTTACCTATTCTGGGCACTTTATATAAAGGAATCATATCATGTGGAGCTTTTTGTGACTGACTTCTTTCACTTATCATAATGTTTTCAAGATTCACCCACATCACAGCATGTGTCAGTGCTTCAGTCCTTCTCAGTGGCAAAAAAATGCCAGATTCTTTGGATACACCATCCTTTATCCCTACCTCAGTTGGTATACGCATCTGGGTTGTTTCCACTTTTTGGCTATTATGAATAATGCTGCTATGAACACCTGTGCACAAGTTTTTGCACGGACATGTGTTTTCAATTCTCAGTTCTCTGGGTTATAAATCTAGGAGTGGACTTGCTGGGTCATATGGGACCTTTATGTTCGACTTTTTGAGGAGCTGCTAAACTGTTTTTCAAAGTGGCTGCGCCACTTTACACATCAATGTATGAGGGCTCCAATTTTTTCACAAGCTCACCAACACTGTGGAAATTCACTTTTTACCAGCATAAAAGGGGTTAAGCAAACCTGTGACTTTTTTCCTATGTGCATAACATAGTGACATCCCTGGGTTGATCTTCCAGAATGAACGCTGGGTTACTCCTACAACTAAGGAGAGAATACTCTCAAATGCAGACAGTGATCCAGGGCTAGATCTCAGAAAAAGACTCCCTTGTAGTGAGCTAATCAAATAATAACAACCTCATAGTAATAGCTACCCAACAACAGCCTTGCAACTTTCCAGAAACTGCTTATTAAACCTCAGGGCATTATATGTACTTCATGATTTCCCTACCCAAATGAGTAGTTTCACTAACAAGTTCTAACTGGTAAGGTAGAACTTTTGTCTCATCCAGGGAGGAAATCTGTGAAAAGAAATGAAATGTGTATGTGTATATACATACATATATATACTACTATAGAATTTAGCATTGTTTTATTTCCCACACTAAAATGTCTAGACAGAGAGCCAAAAACCTCAAAATAAGCTTTCTTTTAGTGCAAATAAATAACAATGAATAATTTTAAAATAGTTCATTATGTTGAATTATAATCAGCAATACCTAAGTATGAGATTGTTATGTTATATATTTTATACACTGTTCAATCAACTGCTTTAATTACAATTTTAATTATGTTTTCTATAATAATAAAAGAAAAATATCACATGTCACTCGTGGATTATAACAACAGGTAGAATAATGTTAAGTAACTATGCATCCTTGAGTGTGAATCCATAAAGAAAATTTACATATATCATAGTCTAAGAACACTTTAGAAAATATCACACCAATATATATTTGAACGGAGTTGTAATACTATGCAAGTAAACTAGCAAACAAACCAAACATCCCCCTACTTGATGAAAACAGCAATTCAATGTCAGCAAAAAACTTTGCAATGCAGAGACAGAGGGGGAAAGAATACAAGAGAATAGAGGGAATCTAAAAGATAAAGTCTCAGGCATCAAATCCTAGAACAAATAATCTTAAAAATGTTCTCTTCTCCAGATATGCTTCATAGCTCATATTTATATTAATGTACTGTAATCTGTGTTGCTATATTTTTATTCATTTTCATTGATAATTGGAATTATTAAACTTCTTTTCTTAGTGCTTAGCAAATGTGAAATGTTAGCAAATCCAACCTTGGAACGTATCATGGAAATGGCCCATTTCTGACAAACATTATGTCCACAGGGCTTGTATCAAATGACTATGTTTAAGAAGGACAAAAGTGTTCAAATGTCCTCTGACCAACAGTATAACCTCATGTGTTGTGTACCACAGGCACTCAATCAATAGAGGAAGAAAGACTAGAAAATTAGCTAAGCACATTTACAGAAATCAAAGATTATCCAGAAACCATGTGGTTGTTTTTTTTTAAATGAACAGAGACATAAAAGGGCTATCCTTTTTTAATCCCTTAGAGTCAACCAGATACAGGATTTAACCAATCTCAGAATATGTTCCTCTTCTGAAGTAGAGAAATAGACCCCATAATAATAATGCCATTCATACCATACCATACCAGGACAGCAGATGAGTCATTGGAGGGGGCCTCTAGACTACCTGAGAAAGGCCATGTCAAACCTGACCCAGCTCTTCATGCCTTCCCTGCAACTATGTCAAGGGACTGTTCTGCCTGGCCTCAAAGATGGTGGGAGGAAGAGCATCTGCCACACCACCTGCTATTTCTGCACAGAAGAACCCCCCCTCACCCTCCCTGGGCTATAGCAGAGTCATCCAGGAAAAATGCCCTACCCTCAGATGTGAGCATAAAGGAGTGGGTAGCTATTTAAGGTCTTTCACTTTGACTCATTGTACCCCTAAAAGTAGAGCTCTTTTAAGAGATTAGGTGCCAAGAGGGCTTGATTCTGATGACTGCCTGAATTAAAACCTGTTACAACTAGGGAAATTGGGGTAAGCTGCTCCTGCCAGTAAAACCCTGGAGGGCTTCTATCAGAGATACCAGTATTAATATAAGTGACCCTGTTCTAGCCTGAGGCTAGATTTGGGCATGTGGGACACAGAGACTTCTGAAATTCTCATGGAGACGGACCAAAGTCCCTTGGGATGTGGCCTGCTTTGTTTCTACCTTCCCCTTGACTTAATGTGACTGACCCTCATAATCCTTCTCTTTGAGGATTTTCCTTTTCAGCCCCTACATATGGTTTTATTTGTGTATACGACGTAGGAAAATAAACGGGGCTACCTGGGAAAGGGTTTACAGGCAGAGGTGAGAATGCGGTAGATGGGGTTAGAGTGACAATCAGAATTTTTAGTATGTGCCTTTTTCTAATTTTTTTAAAAAAATTTAGAATCCGTAAATATCATGGCTTTTTTTTTTTTCTTTTTGAATTAAGGAATGAGGTAGGCTTTTCTCCAGCATTTGTGGAACCTGGGACAAGAATAAAAATACAGGTCTACAAATGTAAAAGCTATAAATCAAGCTAACAAACTGTTAAATAAAATATGTTCTCTTCCCCTACCTTGACAAATAAACTTTCTTAAAGACAAAAAAGATAAATAAGGGCAAAATTTGAAAGTTGACACAATAGGGGTGCCTGGGTGGCTCAGTGGATTAAAGCCTCTGCCTTTGGCTCATGTCATGATTCCAGAGTCCTGGGATCGAACCCCATATCAGGCTCTCTGCTCAGCAAGGAACCTGCTTCCCCCTGTCTCTCTCTGCCTACTTGTGATCTCTGTCTGTCAAATAAATTTTAAAAATCTTAAAAAAACAAAAAACAAAAAAAAGAAAGTTGGCAAAATATAAAACACATAGAATTAAAAATTATTATTGTGCATATCCACATAGCCGAGCGATGGTTTGGTGATGTTTGGAAGAATAATAAAATAAAATAAAGTAAAATTATATTAAATTTAGAAATTCACAAAGTAATTTTTAAAGATTTATTTATTTATTTGGGGGGGGCAGCAGGAGAGGTACAGAAACTCAAGCAGGCTGCCCACTGAGCACAGAGCCTGACATGAGGCTCCATCTCAGGACCCTGAGATCATGGTCTAAGCTGAAGCCAAGAGTTAGACACTTAACCTACTGAGCCACCCAGGCATGCCCACAATATATTTTATATTTATTCTACACATCTTTTTCTTGCACATCATTTCAATATAAACATACTATGTAGTCATAGTCAAGATTTTTAAATAATTTGAGTGCTACTGACAGTAATAACAAATTAGAAATCTTTCCTGAGTATTTAAAGTTTTTAGGGTTTTTTTTCCCTAAATTAGTTTGAATTTGAAGAAACCACTCTGCTAAGGCAGAAACAACTGGAATTTTCAAAACCTTTTTAAAGCAGTACTTACACTGGAAACAAACTATGACATCTGATCTCATGTTCAAACATTATAATGGGGTCTTTACTGCAGAAATGATTACATAATATTTAAATTTCTCCTATAAATCAATAGCACTCAATTGCCCTTTTCCTCATCTCTCAATGCAGATCTATATAGTATTTCTTAAATTCTTCTCATTTCTAATTTTTAAATGTTAAGATATTATAAAGAAAACTAGAAATAGCATACTTCCTGCAATACCCTACTTCAAAGAATTCAAAATCTTAGAAATTGTCCATGTCTTTAAGTATGAATATCAGGTTTCTATTAAATTGGGAGACTATATAAGTAAAAAAAAATGTAAAAATGCCCCTGTAGGGCGCCTGGGTGGCTCAGTTGGTTGGGCGACTACCTTTGGCTCAGGTCATGATCCTGGAGTCCCACATTGGGCTCCCTGCTCAGTAGGAAATCTGCTTCTCCCACTGACCTCTCTCCTCTCATGCTCTCTCTCTATCTCATTCTCTCTCTCTCAAATAAGTAAATAATTTTTCTTTTAAATGCCCCTGTAATCCTTAAAAACTCAGTCATTATTACAGAGATTGATGATGTGGTGAAAAAGGAACTCTGAAGGGCACTGACACAGGTGAGGATGTGGTCAGTATATGCAGGCAGCAACAAAACATTCTTCTTTCAAAGTACTTCAAATCATAATAGAACTGAAGAAATAATGGCAAACAAGTTTCCGGAACTGCTAAAACCACCTAGGAAAACCCAAACCAACCATCTAAGACAGATGGAGACAGATGGATAGGGCTAGGCAATAAAACTTTTCTAAAGAGAGTGACCAAGGAAAGAAAAATCTCCAGTCTCAGAAGAGAATTATTTCAATGAACTTGAGCTTCTTGCTACAATGTTTCTAGAACATTCATGTGACTGTGATCTTGACAGTATGCTCATTTATGTATAATATAGCAGCAAGGATCTGATATAAAATTATAATATTCTAAGAGTACTTTATTAAAATGCTTTATATAGAGTAAGAACTTTATATTCCTATTACTCCCTTACTTATTACTCATCTTAAAGTTAACTGGGTAAGAAAAAATGGTTATTTGGGAGCAAGAGGAAGAAAGAAAATGAGGGAGACCATCTATATAAAAAGAGGTTTGGATGAGGTGAGCACTGTTTGGACTGATTATCAGGGTAGACCTATATTCATTCATAACCCCTATGCTCACTTCTCATAGCACCAGAATCACATTGTGTTGCAAAGCCCTTTTTATTTGATTGCCTCACAATTATACCATAAGCTTACAGATAAGGATGGTGACCAATGTGTTTTCCACTGTGTCTCCACCAATTACACAGGGTCTAACAGACAGTAGGTACTGGTAAATATTAACTGGCTAGGTGGATGGATGGATAAATAGGTAGGTAGGCATGTGGGTGGGTTAGCTCATACGTCAAAGGTGTTAGGGAGTTGCACATCTCTTGGCTACAGTAGATAGGAAAGTTTCTTCATATCCATGGGAAGTTGGACTACCAATGCTACAGCCACAAACATCTCTCAGATACCATTAACCTCTCCACAACTGTTTGCTCAAACAGGTGTTTACCTAAAGTCCAAATATTGAAAGAGAAATCTTAAAAATCCAAACCTAAAAACTGATAGAAAATGTACCTCCTTCTCTTAATTGGCAATACCTTTCAGAGATAACTCTGGTCAGGAATTTATTGCCAGGATGCCTGGGTAGCTCAATATTCACAAATCTATCAACATGATGTACCACATCAATAAGAGAAAGGATAAAAACCATATGACTATACGATCGTTTCAACAGATGCAGAAAAAGCATTTGACAAAGTACAACATCTATTTATGGTAAAAACCCTCAGCAAAGTAGGTTTAGATGGAACATACCTCAATATAATAAAGGTTACACATTAAAAACCCACAGCTAGGGGTGCCTAGGTGGCTCAGTTGGTTGAACCTCCAACTTTTGGTTTCCACTCAGGTCATGATCTCATGGGTTGCGGGATGAAGTCCTGTGTCGGGCTCCACGCTCACTAGAGAGTCTGCTTGGAGATTCTTTCCCTCTGCTCCCCCCACCCAACTTGCATGCATACTCTCTTTCTCTCTAATAAATAAATAAATAAATAAATATTTTAAATGAATAAAAAATAAAAACCCACAGCTAACATCATACTCAATGAGGAAAAGTGAGAGCATTTCCCCTAAGATCAGGAATAAGACAAGGCTGTCCATGCACACCACTTCTATTCAATACGGTACTGGAAATCCTAGCAACAGCAATCAGACAAGGAAAAGAAATGAAAGGCATCCAAATTGGTAGAGGAAGCAAAACATGCACTATTTCTGGATGACATGATACTGTATATAAAAAAACTCTAGAGGGGCGCCTGGGTGGCTCAGTGGGTTAAAGCCTCTGCCTTCGGCTCGGGTCATGATCCCAGGGTTCTGGGATCGAGCCCCACGTCTGGCTCTCTGCTCAGCCAGGAGCCTGCTTCCTCCTCTCTCTCTGTCTGCCTCTCTGCCTACTTGTGATCTCTATCTATCAAATGAATAAATAAAAATCTAAAAAAAAAACAAAAAACAAAAAACAAAAACAAACAACTCTAGAGTCTCCACCAGAAAACTACTGGAACTGATAATGAATTCAGTAAGGTCACAGGATACAAAATCAATGTACAGAAATCCATTGCATTTGTATACACTAATAAGGAACCAGCAGAAAGAGAAACTAAGTAAACAATTCCATTTATAATTGAACCAAAGAAAATAAAATACCTAGTGATAAACTTAACCAAGGAGGTGAGAGACCTGTACTCTGAAAATGACAAAATATTGATGAAAGAAACTGAAGACAACACAAACAAATGGAAATATATCCCTTACACATAGAATGAAGAAATAGTGTTAAAATGTCCATACTACCCAAAAACAATCTACAAATTTAATGCAATCCCCATCAAAGTACCAACAGCATCTTTCACAGAACTAGAATAAACAATCCTAAAGCTTGTATGGAACCACAAAAGACCTCAAATAGCTAAAGCAATCTTGAAAAAGAAAGAAGCTGGAGGTATCACAATTCCAGATTTCAAGTTATAGTATCAAGCTGTAGTAATCAAAACCATATGGTAATGGCACAAAAACAGACACATAGATCAATGTAACACAACAGAGAGCCCAGAAAGAAACCCACAATTATATAATCGATAAATCTTCAACAAAGGATGCAAGAATATGCAATGGGAAAAAGTCTCTTCAACAACTAGGTACACCTGGTTATTCATGTTGTGTAGTAAGAGAAATGGCTCAAGATTAGAATATTTATGAATTCAGAGGTGGTATCAAAAGGGCCAGCCTTTGGTCAGGGGCATGGGAGGAAAAATATCAGAAAATGGGGGACAAAGAGGTCTAGGAGAGAGAATATAGTTAGACATACAGGCAAAGGCACAAAGTATTAAGGTCTGTGTATCAAATGTTGGCATCCACCAGACAGGGTCTATCATAGAAAAGGCGATAAGCAATCAAGTAGATAAAAAAGCCAGGCCAGTTGATGCCTTTGTCATCAGCACTGGGATCAGTCCTGGCATTTGGCCACAGTGGCAAAGATGGAGGTAAATATCTGGGTCAGTAGCATGGACTTTCATTCACCAAGACCAATCTTGCTACTGGTCATTCACTTTGAATGTAAAGAGAAAAGGTCTAAGGTTAATTACTGGCACTGCTGAATGTCCAGCAAGGAGAGACCACCACGGAGCCTCTGATAAGGCCCAAAGAGATTACCTAGCTAACTTGGCAACAAACTAACTACATTGGGCCCCTTCAATCCTGGAAAAGCCAGCAGTTTAGGAATACATGCATGTTCTGGGAACAGATTTGCCTTTCCCACCTGTAGGCCCCAGTCAACACCCTCAAGGGCTTAGAGAGTATTCCATCCACTGGTAAGAGATCCCACATACCATGCTGTCAGATCATGGGACCACGTCACAGCAAAGGAGGAGCAGGAGTCAGCCCATGATCATGGGATTGCAGCACATGCCGCATTCCTCAGAAGGAGCCAGCTTGAGAGTGTCGAAACTGCCTGCTGGAAGCACCAGGTCAAGAGCATGACTCTGAAGGGACGGGGTGCCAATCTCTGGAAGAGATTATATTCCCAGGATGGAAGAGCTTTATATGCTGTCTCCAAGAGAAAGAATAGATGGACCAAGAAGTAAGAGTGGCAGCAGAAGTGGACTCACATGCCACTGATCTCAATGATCTGGCCACAGGGGCTGTGACTCCTCAGTTCTGGGCTCTGCAGGGTTAGAAGACCTAGCACCCTGAGCAACCACACTTTTGCCAGGGGACCTAGCAAGAGTCACCCAGTCATCTTAAGCTTCCTGTGTCCAGAACCAGCAGGAGGGAGAGAACTTATTGCGTAGTTGCCTCTCAAAATGAGGAGGAGGTAGGCCTGTTGTCACACAATGGGGACTGGCAGGAATATGGGTGCAGCCCCCTTGGGCACTTAGGTGTAGCTGCTCCAGCTTAAGAAGGGCATGGTGACCAGAACCTCGGGCTTCTTGGGGATAAAAGTGTAGGTAGGTCACAGCACCACGGAGGCTACTGAGGCCAGCAGAAGTGGTAGCTGAAAGTGAAAGGAACTGAGAACAAACAGCAAAGTAGGAAGACAATGAAGAGCCGTTTGTCTGCTCACCGCCCCCTTCCAAGTCTCCTTCAGGAAGAGAGGCCCACGACGCCATAGAAGAACTGCACTGCCAGTGGGTTCGGAAATGAGGCTCCTGCGCTGGGAGAAGATGGTAGTCACAGAGCCGTGTCACCCACCTCCGCTTCAGCACTGGGAGTCCAGTCAGCAGACAGCCTCCTGCAGTCCCGTCTTCGTGCCGCCCACGGACACGGAGCGAGGGAGGCTGCAGAAAGCACGGCACTGCAGCCCCAGGCCGGAAGAGGCGGTGTCAGCCCAGAGCTCCTCACGTGATTGGCTGCGGCTGGGTAGGCCCGCCAGCTGCTTCCGCCCACTTCCTTCCCCAGGTGTGGGTCAGTAGTAAGACTTGAGCAACGCAAGCTCCATCTTAGCGTTTACTCCTGCAGAACGTACCTGAAATGAGGATTATGTCAAGCACAGCAGGAATTCTTTAGAGTCCCCTTTTTTGCCTTCTCCCATCAGCTTTCTTCCTAAATATTATCTGTTTCAGTTTCCTCTGTTTAGAGCTTACCCAAAGCACTCTCTCTCTCAGTGCTCAGGCCACACAGCCCCAAGTGGGTCCCAGACTTCAGGCCCAGCTGGCAGAGAACCCTTGGGCTCCGCAGCCACAGAGGCCTCCCCCACCTCTCTATCTCTCTCTCTAAGTGTATTTCTTCTTTTTCTTCTTCCACAGTCACTGTCAATCCGCGGGGGGGGGGGGGGGGGGGGGGGGAGGTGGGGGGAACCCTTTGGACACTCACATGTTATATTTTTGGGCCAATGACACACATCCCATCCATGCAAATTAGTGCGAACAGTTTACTAGAGTACCCGGAAAGGTATTTGCGTTTTTAAAAAGTGACTATCCACAGAATGCTTCTCTAATGGAGAATTTCCGGCAACATTATTTAATAAGGTTGAGCCTTCCCTATATCCTTCCAAATGCACCATTACTTTGCCTGCATGCAGCCCATTGGCTCCCTGAAATACCTAAGAGCATTAAAACAACAAAAATAACAAATGACTGAGTTCTTATTACATGTTAGCCATTGGGCTGGGCCTTTTACATTCCTTTAAACCCCACACCAACTTCATTTCAGATAAATAGCTGAGTCTTGGAAAGCCTAAGTGGCTCCCCAAGGCATGCAGCTTGGAAGTGGTAGAGAAAAAAATGCACTCAGCTATTTTGACTGCAAGCGCCCAGCCCACTGGAATTGAAGGAAAGCAGCTCCCAGCTGGCACACAAGTGCGGTGCCATTAGCAACAGCTCAGCAGCACGCCACAGAAATCAGCACACACTTTGTTGTTGAATGATGTTCAAAAGGCATTTTTCACCATTTAGGGTCTGAAATAATATACCAGACTGTGAAGAAAATGTTTGGGTGGGACATTCTTGGATCAAATTTCCAAAATTTCCTGTTAATTTTCATACCACGCTTTAAAGCAAGAATGAAGCCATCTACATGTATGAGAGCTGTGAGTTAGAAAAAAGCCCCATTCCCCCGCCCTTTTTGGGGTGGAGCACTGTTATTTAGCCAATTTCACTAGATATTAGTGATGGTCAGTTGTTTTAGAGGAGCACTCAGATGGAACAAAGATGCCATGGCCTCAGCCCTCCAAGGAACACAGTGCTTGAGCCTCAGTGAATGGGTTTGGTTCATTGAATAACAGTTGAGGAGACACAGCCAAAGTGCCCAGAAGCCACCTCCCCTCCAGTTCAACATTGCCTTTCTTTGAGAATTCCAGTTCATCCAGTGGTGAGAAGGAGAATGTGGAGAAATGATATTGGGATCCATTACACAACCATTTCAGTAAGTACAAACCCCTGGTATCTCCTTGGTGAAAGTGGCAGAGATTTAGGGGCAGGTTGAATGGCTGTGATCATGGGACTAGTCAAAATATTTCAACCATTATTGCATACTATGGACCCAGAGAGGCCAAGTACAGGGGATTCCTGGTGGTAGGCAACAGGACACTACAGCCTTGGGGTGGCCTGGTATGCACCAGGCAGATTTCCCCAGAGGACAGCAGTCCTTCTCCCAGAGGGGCTCATGTCTGAGCCTACTCATAGCATCACTGATGGTGAGAAGTAGAGGGAGGATGGGAGACATATAGGACAACCTCAGGCATGCTGGAGGCTTGGCCAGTTACAGAGCTATTTTCCTCTCCTACTGACCAGGGCTCCCTAGGGCTGAGGCGGCTGGAGTGATAAAAGGGCATTCTGGGAGCTTTAGCCAGTGTCTATTTACCAATTGATAAGGAGAATTTCTTTTTTAAGGTTTTATTTATTTATTTATTTATTTGAGAGAAATAGAGAGAATGAGTAAGGCAGGGAGGAGCAGAAGGAGAGAGAGAAGGGAGCCTGGGTTCATGACCCGAGCAGAAGGCAGACACTTAACCAGCTGAGCCACCCCGGAGCCCCAGGAGCTTTTAATGTTGCACGCTAATGCACACTGCTGGACTGGTACCAGCTCTGGAGGTGACACATGGACAACACATGGCAGCTTCCTGGACAACACTGGTGTTATGATCAGAAAAATCCTTGAGCTACTGATCATTTCTTCCAGGGACCAGTCTTGTTCAGGAGCTCTGTGGATGCCAGAGGACTGACTGAAAACACTCAGATAAAACCTTCCCTATGGGCAGAAATATCCAGGGCAAATGTAATCCAGGGCTATGTCTTTTTTTTTTTTTCTTTTCTTTTCTTTTCTTTTTTTTATATTTTATTTATTTGACAGATAGAGATCACAAGTAGGCAGAGAGGCAGGCAGAGAGAGAGAGGGAGAAGCAGGCTGCCCACTAAGCAGAGAGCCCGATGCGGGGCTTGATCCCAGGACCCTGAGGTCATGACCCGAGCCGAAGGCAGAAACTTAATTCACTGAGCCGCCCAGGCGCCCCATATGTCTTAATCTCTAAGTAAACCTGAAACCTGTAGGATCCAAGACATGCCTGTCATTGTATCAGTTCCTTCTTACAGACCACAGACCGGAGATGGTAAATCGGCATCATCTCAGTTGATTGCTGGTGGCTACCTGATGCACTGTGTCAAATGGGATTCTAAAGTTACACCCAGTCTTTGAGAGAAAAAGTCCCATTGATAGTGTACTGGTGACAACTTTTAGATCAAGGCTTTCTTTTCCCCCCAGCTTTTTGTGTGGTGTGTCATGGCTGCCCTTTGCCACCTAGTAAAGACTATAGACACCTTTTCAGAGTAATACTTATTAAAAAAGAAAATTAAATAAAAAGGAAATCAAATATGTTAAATACAGTTAACTAAAAACTCTAGGAAGTATTTAAGATACAATAATATATGTGCATCTTTATTATTGCATTCAACAAGATCCAGTGGTGAGCCCAGAAACCATTGAATTTTGAAATACTAATGAGTATAGATGATATTTTGAGATGTCTACAACAGCTGAATGCACCATGAATATATCTGTGGTTTCTATCATCAAAAGCACTGCAAATTCTACAACGACGTATTGCCTGCATTCATGGTGGAAGGAAATGGTATGCTTCAGTTTAAGGTTGATGAAAATAAAGACATCACCTTTTCCCATTCATATTCAGAGACTCTTTGAATTCTAGCTATGGATCTCTTGGGAGAGGGCCCAGGGACCCCAGGTTTCTAACCCATAACTGAGATAGCCACACAGACCCGTCTCCTGGTCTGTCATGTTTTTCTCTAGGGCATCCAAGACCAGTATTCACTGAAGTCCAGAATTGTGCACACTAGTATTTAACACCTGTTTATCTAAATACATATCATTCCATGACTCTGGAGGGTAATAGTGGTGGGGCACCCAAGTGTTCTGGTTTTCATCATGGCCCAAATCATGGTCCAATTCCTGGGAAAACAGAGAAGTCTCCCTATTGTGTTAATTCTCTACAAAGTTCAGGTTGCCCCAAGGCCCACGGAATGGAACTGCAGACACCAAGGATTCAGGAACTCATGACCTGACAGGTCCCTGTTATGGTTTGGAAGTCTGGAGGGCATCACCAACTGCTTTGGGTGTGGTTAAGCAAGAAGAGAAGGGACTCCAATAGAATCTATGCGCTGGATATGGCAGTAAGAGCACATATCATGGAGAGGAATGGCTGGCACGCCCTTCTTAACTGTGTTTGTAAGTTATACCTTCTTGCCCGTTGATGGATTTATAATTATCTCCTGGTAAAAATGAAGACCGAAAACAGACCATTTTCCAGACAGAGACCTTTAAATAAAAATCAGCAGTAGACTTTCACAGTGGTGTGAGTGTGGTAAATCAGGACTAACACTTTCACAATATGAAATGAGACTCAAATTCATCATTACCATTTATTATATTTGAAATGTAGTTATTATTTAAGAGGAGAAAAAAAGCAAACATCTTCTACCTGGGACATCAAATGGTGCTGCTGTGAGAGATTGTCAACCCAGCTTTCTGGGATAGTTGCCAATAAACGCTCAGAAATTTTGTTGCCTCTCATTAAGCCCTTCTGAAACTCCAGAAGCAGTTGTGTAAAATAGATGCTCAGGCCTTGACTTCTGAGCTGTCTGTCCAACATTTTATTCCTTGACCTCAAGTTTGCTTGAAATCACCTGTACCATTAAGTTCCCCCTTCAGACTGTTCATTTGACTATTTCATTCTCTGTGCAGTGAGATATCGAAGACTTGCCCAGCAGTGTGGCATTCAAGACCGCAAACCCCATTTGGCCTCCCATGCTTTGAAGACTCTGTACTAGTTATTAACAATAGCCCCTAGAAGTCCAGAATTGGCTTTGTGTGAGCTCTGCTTTTGCCTCTAGGCTTGCTGACCACTACCCATCCACCAACTCCCAGTGATGAGACAAGCATAAGCCCCTTCATTTCTTCTTCTTTTTTTTTTAAGATTTTATTTATTTATTTGTTAGGGAGAGAGAGTGGGAGGGAGAGAGAGTGCAAGCACTAGCAGGGGGAGAGGGAGGCAGAGGGAGAAGCAGGCTCCCTGCTGAGCAAGGAGCCCAACGTGGGACTCGATCCCTGCCAGGGATCGTGACCTGAGCCAAAGGCAGACGCTTTACCGACTGAGCCACCCAGATGTCCCAAGTCCCATCATTTCTATTTAAAACCTTGGAAACTGGAAAAAGTTCTGTCAGGTCGGGTCCTTGATGCCTAATAAGACTGGAACTTGCCTTTCCTCAATTAATTTCTGCCTAAATCACATTTCTCCTTGTACTCCAGTCAACACTTGCCAAACTCAAAGTCCATAAAGAATTAAAGAAATGCACATAAGATAAATGACTGACATCAATATATGGAGCAGTAGGCTGGGAAAAAATAATCCAGCTTAGTGGTGATGGTGATGATGATGATGAAGATGATGATGATGGTGCACTTATTAAGTGCCTCGTACATTCTAGAAACTGTTATCTCTGAACTTTCAAATCTATACTGTTGGTCCAGAAGTTTGTCTTTATTCCTGTATCATGCTGCTTTGACTACTGTAGCTTTGTAATATGTCTTGAGAGTAAGAAGTGTGAGATCTCTAACTTTGTTCTTCTTTTCCAAGATTGTTTTGGCTATTTGGGTGCCTTGAAATGCCATGTGAATTTTAGGAAAGATTTATTTTCTATTTCTGTCCCCCCAAAAAATACCATTAGGATTTTGATAGGTGTTGCATTGTGGAAAATCTATTACATGCTTTAAAAATATATTCTCATTTATTTCTTGTGATATTCTGGGAGATAGGTATTATTATTATTTTCCAAATACACATAATAAAATGGAGGCATATAGATGTTATGTAACTTGCCAATGGGTCCACAACTAGTGAGAGAACCAGGTTTTATACCCAGACAGAGTCCAAATACCATATATTTCATGATCATCCTGAACAGACTGAGGATTTGCATAACCTGAAAAGTTTCTATACTTCCACTGTTTAAGAAGTAAGGAAGAACTGAAAGGAACCAGCTAATTGTTCACCAGCATCTATTCTCCCTTTCTTTACTAATAGGCCTCTGAGTTTAAGTTGCCCACACCACCGCCGAGCTGATAACTGCATGTCCCAGTAGACCCTGCAGTTAAGCAGCCACAAAGAAACATTCATGTACTCTGTGGTTCTTCCTCTTCCTCCTCCTGACTGGGTTGGAAGCCCTGTCCAGGCATGACCAGGCAGCCCTACCACCCTGGAGCTCGTCAAGACTGTGGGGAGAGAGGCAAATAGATCCTGAGGTAAACCAATGTATCCTTGGGTCTTTTTGTTACAGCATCATAGCCTAAACCCTAACTAATGCTATTAACTTTGGGGATGTTTCACTTGGAATTTCTGTATTTAGGAGAATGAGGTTTTCAAACATTTGAGACCAGAAAATAGCTTGATGACTTTTTTTTAACTTTTTGGGTAATTTTTAAGTTAAACTTCCCCATCTAGTACCTTTTTACAAAGATGTTGGTGCTGAGTTATGGAAATTAGGCCATGTGCTTTGAATTTATTTTCTAGTAGTAATAATGAATGTTCATCTAGCTAAATTATTTTGACTTTGTTCCAGGATCATCTGCTTTTTCCTGTGGGGTACCCTAGTTGGAGTTGGGGATTGGGCCCCAGAACCCAGGGCAGGGCCTAGCCAACTGGATTATCCCAGCAGTGAGATGGCCCATCCACCTGGAGAAACCCACTCTGACGGCTCTGACAGACTGACATTCTATGTGTTAGCATGGTTGATGTTCTTCACAGAGAATGCCATGCTAGGGTCATGGATAAGGCTCAGATCTTGTATGTGCCCAGGTGTAGATTTCACGTGATATTAATCGAGCTATCCTTATGGAGGGTAACGTTTGGAGCGGTTCATCTGAACAAAGACTTTAAAAAGCTTTTTTTTTTTTTAAGGAAAATTTCAAACATATTCATAAGTAGAGAGATTAGTGTGATGAGCACCCTTGTCTGTGAATGTTTTTATGTAGATGAAGTCAAGTTAAAAAGAACATCAAGGGCAGCTTTGAAGACGAAGAGAATTTGAGAAAGGACAGACAAGGAAGGTCATGATAAAAGGGAGGAGTTTTGCTCAGACAAAGGCTTTTTATAAGATGGTGACGAAAGAAACAGGGCAGCTCACCTTGCCCTAAAAACACTTCAGCTCCCTCCAACAGAGCTTAAGAATTAATCAATCATAACAAAACAGTTAATATCTACCTTACCTTTCCTATGCGCTGAATATTGTTTTACAAACTCATTAGGTAGCCATTAGTATTATGCCCATGTTACAAATGAGAAATTTGTGACTTTCAGAAGTTAAAGTTAACTTTCTCAAAGTCCCATGGCTGATAAATGTCAGAGCCAAGATTTGAAACCAGGACCTTTTTGACTCAAGAGCCTCTTACTCCTAACAATACGTCTGTGTTTAAGTATGGTTCATGGGCTTTGACCTAACATCACTTGGGGCACTTGTTAGAAAGGCAGATTTCTCATTCCCACCCTAGACCTAGTGCATCAGAAACTAAGGTGTATGAGATATGAACAGGCATCAGAAATCAGATTTTTCAGTCCATCCAAGTTTGAGAACTGTAGCTTAGTGACACTTTGTTGAGGTAGTCTCCATCAGAGATTCTCTGAACTTTTTGATTCTGTACCATTAAGATGTATTAAAAGATGCTTTCTCAGGATATTCTCATTCTTTCTCTAAATTATATACATTCTTTATTTTTTTTTTAGAAGAGTTTATTTATTTGAGAGAGAGAGCACAACAGTGAGCAGTGCCAGGAGGTGTAAGAGAAGCAGGCTCCTTGCCCAGCAAAGAGCCAGATGCGGGGCTTGAGACCAGGACCCTGGGATCGTGATCTGAGCCAAAGGCAGACACTTAACTGACTGAGCCACCCAGGTGTCCCTATGTACATTCTTTATAAATTACTCTTTATGATTTAATACATAGACACCGTTGTTCTAGTGTATAATGTATACCATAAATATACACAAATAAAAAATTTTAAAATATCCCAAGTGCATGCCCTCTATTCCTCTTTTGAGGACATGGTTCTATAGTCAGTGCAATATGAATTTGTTAGCCCATTTTATCACGCCATCCATATCAGGAGTCATAAAGGGAACTAGCCCTCAGACAGGGATTATAAATCAGGAAATTTCATGTAGAAATACAGGTCTCTGACTTCTTTTGGAAACAGTAGATTTGACCCCCTTGGGCCTGAGTTTGTGATGTCATCATTGGCAGGGGCTGCTGAGGAAAAAATGAGCGGGACCCCAGCAGTGAGTCCCTTGTGGGGAGCGTGCACAGGTGCAGTCTCAGCCTTGCCCGCCTCGCTTGCTTCTATTAAATAGGGACCCAGTGGACATTTCACTCTTTGATGTCAGATCTACTGCCAAGACATGAGGATTTCTTATTCTACCCTCACATGAAGACAGTCTTCATCTTGGTATGTTGTATGCTGCTAGATAATTTTTACCACCAACCTTAACTTTTAAAACCAATCATCTTAGCTTGACCCATATGAATTTGCCATTTCACAGGTTCCAAATGCTACAAATAAAGGAATTTTACAGGGTTCGAAATAGTCATAAATCTGCTTTTGGAGCGCACCGTGGTAAGAGTTTGCTTTAATAACAACCCAGGTTATTTCAGTGGCTGAGGTAATGAAATGCTGCTGAAAGAACTTGACTAACTGAGGCATTGAAAAAACATGATTAACTGGGGTGCCTGGATGCTTCTGTCAGTTAGGCATTCCACTCTTGATTTCAGCTCCAGTCATGTTCTTAGGTCATGATCTCAGGGTTGTGAGATCGAGCTCCGCATTGAGCTCCATTTAAAATTCACTTTGTTGGGATGCCTAGTGGTGCAGTAGGTGGAGTGTCTGCCTTCGGTTCAGGTCATGATCCCAGAGTCCTGGGATCAAGTCTCATAAGGGGTTCCTTTCTCAGCGGGAATCCTGCTTCTTCCTCTGCCTGCTCTGCCTGCCACTACCCCTGCTTGTGCTCTCTCTCTCTGACAAATAAATAAAATCTTTAAAAAAAAAAATCAAGAAAAAAAATCAAGAAGAAAGAAGAAATTTAAAAAAATAAGATTCTCTCTGTCCCTCTCCCTCTGCCCCTCCCCTGCCTCTTTCCCTCTCTAAAAATAAAATAAATAATAGACCAAAAAAAAAAAACCATGATTAACTTTGTCATTGGTTTCAAGGGAGACTCAAAATACCGTGTTGTCACTTTCTGAGGAAAATAAAAGCATGGCAAGGATGAAAATTATCTTATACATTAATAAGCCAGATTCTCTCCAGAGCTGAAACCCCTCATTGTTTGTAAGGTAGGGACGTGAGGAGGCAAAAAAGCCTCTTTCGTTTGTGCCTCAGAATGTCTTTGGTAAAAGGAGACACTAAGTTTCACTCTGAAGTTTGTGTTTCTCCCATTTGTAACTGGACTACCACAAGGTTGTCTTGAGGGCTGCCTCTTTCTGGCCTCATGTCCAAAAAGAACATAGTTCCCAAATCCGGAAGACCTGACAATAGGTTTTTGTCAAGGAATTGGTTTTTCTAGTCATAAGGAATTTTATTAGGAGGAATAATTACCTCAAAAAAGAACTGATAGGGACGCCTGGGTGGCTCAGTTGGTTAAGCAGCTGCCTTCAGCTCAGGTCATGATCCCAGCGTCCAGGGATCGAGTCCCACATCGGGCTCCTTCCTCGGCGGGGAGCCTGCTTCTCCCTCTGCCTCTGCCTACCACTCTGTCTGCCTGTGCTCATGCTCTCTCTCTCGAACAAATAAAATAAATAAAAAAAAAAAAAAACTGATAATGGTTAAAATTTCACATTGTACAATTTGTTAGAGAATAAAAGAGATCAAATTGTCTTGATAAAATTTATATCCACAAATATTTGTCTAGGGAAATTGGATTTGATAAAAACAATGGTCACAAAAGAAAAATTACAATATCAGAAGTTATAATGTATACAATTTGATGAATGTATTAAACACTTCCTGTACAATTTATACAAAACAGAAGTGAATACTTTGGAAATAATTTAAATAAAATAAAAGTAAAATGTGTTACAGACAAGTTCACAAGACAGATAGGAAACTGATCAAGGAATTAAACTGCCTTAACGTAACTCACTGCAGAAAATGTATTCCATCTGTATTCATAAACATGGAATCCAAGGGACCACGGTCAAAACATCAACCACCTGGGGGCTCCTGGGTGGCTCAGGGCGCCTGGGCTAAAGCCTCTGCCTTCTGCTTGCGTCATGATCCCAGGGTCCTGGAATCGAGCTCAACATTGGGCTATCTGCTCGGCAGGGAGACTGCTTCCCCCTCTCTATCTCTATCTCTCTGCCTGCCTCTCTGCCTACTTGTGATCTCTATCTGTCAAATAAATAAATAAAATCTTAAAAAAAAAAAATCAACCACCTGGTATAAATGGTCAGGGCCACACTCTGGGGAGAGAATGCCCAGTTCCCACTAGAGAGCAGCTTCCCAAACCCAGTGGAACTTGGGCACATGTGTGGAGACCTTTTGGCTGATTCTGCTCAAACTCTACAGCCTACCACTTAAAACAGCTTTGCTTGCACTGGCTACTTTCCAGCTACCTACCCCACTTTCCCCAGATCTCCTCCATTTAGACCAGGTGACTTCCCCAGGCTGGGTTTCCCAGTTCTCACCATCTTCCCTGCCTGCAGTCATCTTCCAGTGGTCTACTTCCTACTGTTCCTTCAAGACTCAGGCCTAGCTCCTCTTCCTCATTGCCTCCCATGTAACTTCCATCTCCTTGCAATCCAGACTTTGTCCCTCTGAATAACCTCCTACCAAAGTCACCAAAGACCTCTCCATTGCCAAGTGCTACAAAAACTCTTAGATTGATTTCTCTGTCCATCACTCCCTCCTTCTGGTAACCATTTCTTCTCAAGTTTCCATGACACAGGGCACAATGAGGCTCCATCTGGTGAAGGGGAATGCCCACAAAGGGATGCAACTGTGGGCCATTATCAATCTACACCCAGGCCAGCTGGCAGAAGGAGGGCCTCAATCCAGAAGGAGGGAGCTGGAGTGTCCGTTATATGCCTCAAATTCAGCAGGTCCAAAATAATAGGCATTTGGTCCTGACCATTCAACTTCCAAAATTTTCCAGATTTTTGTTGCCTTAGTTGAAGTTCTCATCAGCATCTCATCAGATTGATGTTTCAGTCTCTCTCTTGGTCCACTTGGCCTACTCTAGTTCCTCCTTTATACAGTCAGTTTATTTATTTATTTATTTATTTATTTTTAGATTTTATTTATTTATTTGACAGACAGAGATCACAAGCAGGCAGAGAGGCAGGCAGAGAGGCAGGCAGAGAGACAGGAGGAAGCAGGCTCCCTGCTGAGCAGAGAGCCCAATGCGGGACTCGATCCCAGGACTCCGAGATCATGACCTGAGCTGAAGGCAGCGGCTTAACCCACTGAGCCACCCAGGCGCCCTATTATGCCCATTTTATAGATGAGAAAACTTAGGCTAAGTAGGCTAAGAGACTAGATCAAGAAGTAATGAAGAGAGAGTGGGAATTTCACTTCAGGACCTCTGTCTCCAAATCCACCTGCAGTGCATAATGGTACTACTGCCACAGCTGGCAGCAATGAGCTCATTGGGATTGAGAGCTCACTGTATGTCAGGACTTGATGAGGATTATCTTTGTGACAACTACAACACTAAAAGACAGGTACTATTGTTATTCTCGTTTTCTAGGTAGGGATTATCACCCCATTTTCAGTAAGTTGAGACAAGTGTCAGGCTCTGTAAGTTAAGTAATAACACAGCATTTATGTAAAACACTGAGGGAGTAAATTGCACAAGGGTATTGTCACTTCCTGGGTAACCCCAGTTTTTAAGATCCATACCTGCCTCTCACTGAACCTGCTAGCACATTCCTCTCTTTGTCCAATGGACAGGTGAGACCTTGGAGGTGTGTGTTTGTAGGGGGGTACTGCTCAGTCCCTGGGTTCCCATGCATAGCCTCAGTAGGAAAAGGGGCTCTCTCTCGGATTCAATTCAGCACAGGCCCAGCCTCTTGGATTGTGGACTGTGATCTCCTTACTTACTTTCCAGAAAACTGAAGATCACATGGTCACTTTCTGTCTAGGCTACCCTCCATTCAGTGCACAAATCAAAATAACAAAACCCTATCTAAAATCTCCAGACACGGAAACCCAAATCCTGCCTTTGGTCACCACTTTGCTTTTCTCTGGTGTATTGTTTTACTGCCTTGCTGGTTCTTCTCTTCTCCTGCTCATGTGCTGCTCAAATGACCACCACTATGCATTCAGTCCTTCACACTCTCTGGTTCATCTTCACGGTGACAGGTGTCAGGCAGGGAGGAGTAGGCAAGGATCCTAAATGCAACGTCTCCTTAACAATTGAAAAGATGCTCAACCTCATTCTAAGGAAATATATATATTAAAACTGCAATGAGAAAATATTTCTCATCCATCACATAGACAAAATCTGAGTTCAAGGACACATGAGACTCAGGGAAAGCAGGTATTCTAGCACCTTGCTGGTGGAAATGCAAAATGGCACAACTCCTGTGGAAAGAAATTTGGTAATATATAGCAAAATTCCTATGCATTCACTCTCTGGCCCTGTTTCTAGAACTCTATCCCAAAGATATTCTTGCAAATCTATGAAAAGACATATATATGTACAAGGCTATACAAAGCTACGTGATTTATAGTAGCAAAAGAATGGAAAGAGCCCAAATGGGAGTCAGCAATAGGGAGCTGACTGAATGAACTGGAGTAATCAACAAGATGGACGGTGCAGCTGTAAACAAAAATGAGGGATAGTCTATATAATGTCATGGAGCGGTCCCCAGAATATATTAGTAAGTGAATAAAAACCAAGACAAAGAGGTAAAAAATAATCCTATGATTCCATTTATTGTAGAGAGGGGTGGGAGACACACACACACACACACACACACACACATACACACACTGACTCATATTATAACAACTGATGAAAGAATGAGGCCCAACCTCAAGATTATCTATGGAAAGAAGGAGGGAACAGGGTGGAGAGGAAAGGAATAAAAGCTAGACTTTCTCAGAATGTATCTTCTTTCAGAGGTTTAAATTTGGAACTATGTAAATATTTTTCACAACTAAAGAGAAAGATTTAAATTTGATAAGCAAGCTCTCAAAACTCAAAAGCAGAGCGAAATAAATGAATACAGTACTGTGTCAGTTGGTGGCATAATCGCACATGAAGAAACTAGCGAAAGAGATTTTAAAACACAGCCATCCCTAGTAGGGTCTAGGAATGAGAGGAATCAAAAGTAAAACAAGTTAAACCATTTTCAGTAATCACACTGATGTTGTAGTGGCTGTGTCATTCTGAGAGTCTTGGGTGTGCAGTAGGGAATGAGAAATCATGCTGATGTTGTAGGGAACTGGAATTTTCAGCAGGAATGAAAGCAGGTACAGATATGACATCAAGAAAGTAAAAAAGGAAGTATTCTTACATCTGAAATGAAATAAACCCATTATGCATTTTTATCTTTAAAAAAATGATTCTTTAGCTCTGTTCATTGAAAAGCCTTAGAGACAAGGGCCAACTCAATAGGAATAATTATCCCCAGCGCCCAGATTGTCAGTATCACTTTCCATCAAAAAGGGACTAGGGCTCTTTGGAGAAATGGCTGCTTCCAGGTCAGGGAAAGAAAATGTTCAAAATGAGGTTGGGCCACTTTCAGAAAGGTACCCACTGGCCAATGGGACAGTTGGAGTGTTGGTTAGAGTGATAACTGCAATGGATTTAAATATATAAAATATGTTTAAACACCCTGAACCATAATGGTATTTAAAAATGTTCAACTTTATGTCAGGGAATCGACTCATTGAATAAAAACCGGTAAATAAAGGAAAATAATTAAGTTTTTCTCTGCCTTTCCTTCATGAACTGTACCTCAGGGTAACCAAATAGTTGATGAGGGCGAGTTTTCTTTAAATACTCCAGCTTATAAAAGGAGATAAAATGATAGCATGTGGGCATTTTGCAATCTCATCGCTGGCTCCTAACATCCTCAAATGAGAGACAACCAGACATTATGCGTCTCTGATGGTGGCACAGAGCCCTGCCCACAGAACATTCCGGTCGAAAATTGGAAACTAAATCTGATTAGGTTTTTAGATCCTACTGCCAATTAAAGGAAATATAAGAAAGAGAGAAGGTCATGTTAAACAACCTCCTAGGGACATAATGGTCAAAACACAGAGTGCAGGAGACACCTCAGAATAAATGACCTGGCTTCTTCCACAAAAAATCAGAGGGGTGGGCATAGAGGTCCACAGGTTAAAAGAGCTGACACATATGTGCTACCTGTAATGAGTGAACCTAAGCAGGATTCTGATTTTTTAAAAAATATCTTTAAAATAAAGTGTTAAACAATGATGGAAATTTGATTGTATTAAGTAACTATTTTTATTTTTTTAGGATGACGGTATTGCTGTTATGTCATAAAGAGCTCTTTTTATCTGTTAGAGATACACACTAAAATGTTGTGGATGGGCTATTTTGCCTGAAATTTGCTTCCCAATAATCCTAGAGTGGGGGAGTGGCAGGGGCAGCAGGTAGGGGTATGAATGCAATGGAATAGGCTATGAGTTTGTAACTGGTGAAGCTGGGTGGTGGGCACAGAGGTGCATCAATTCTTTTTGAAATTTTCCACTCAGAATGTGGGGCAAAAAAAGGAAATGCACACACTCACACTCACACCTCTCAAACTCATACTGTGTACATACTCACATGCACAACGAAAGAAAAGAGGGGGAGGTTTCGTGCCTTGAATAGAGATAAGAGTGCAGGGATAAGACAAAGGAGGGACCCAGTACCTGGCACACAGCAGGTACTCCATAAATACTTTGTCAAAGGAATGAAGTACTGGTTGAAAGATAGAAGACCAGGTGTTATGACTGAATTGTGTCCCCCCAAATTCACAGGTTGAAGCCTTAGCCCCAATATAACTGCTTGGATCTAGGGCTCTTAAAGAGGTAGTGATGAAGGTTAAATAAGATCATTAGGGTGTGACCCTGACAGGACTGGTGTCCTTCTAAGAAGAGACACCAGGGATGGGCACACAGAGAAAAGGACATGTGAGGACACAGCGAGAAGGTAGCCATCTGTAAGCCAAGGAAAAAGTGGCTTCAGGAGAAACCAAACCTGCTGGCACTTTAACCTTGGATTTCCAGCTTCCAGAATGGAGAGAAAACAAAATTCTTTTGTCCAAGCTGCCCAGTCTGCAGTATTTTGTTACAATGGCACGAGATGACTAATACACCGAGCTTCCCCATGACGGACACTAACATCGTGCCAGGCCAGGAGCAACTGGGCAGTGATGGAACACAAGAATATGAAGAACTAGTCTTCGAGCCTCGCGGGTGCCGGACACTAATTTATGTGCCCTTTTTCTTTTCTTGTATGTTCATCTTCACAACAACTGAGAGGTTGGGGACTGGTATTAGCCTCATTTCAGAGTGGAGGAAACAGGAACAGAGAGGTTAGCTAACGGGTCCAAAAAAACACACAGCGAGGAAGTGGCAGAGCCAGGATTTAAACCCAGCAGGCTGGCTCAAGAGCTTGTGTTGCTAGCCATTGTGGGTGTGGACATGGGAATGCCCACCCTGACTACCGCCCTCGGAGGGTTTTTAGGTGAGGACATGTCCAGCGTGAACAACCAGAACTCATGAAAGCCTTTTCTGGTGGCCTGCTACACCACTGTTTGTGGCAGCATGAAAGGTGAGTGAACTTTGGAGTCAGACCTCACTGGAGGATTCAAAGTGATGCTCTGGAATCAGAGTACTTGGATTGGAATCCTGACTCTCCCATTCATTTAGCTGTGTGACCTTGGGCAAGTTACGTAACTACTATGTCTTTCAGTTTTCTCCTCTGTGAAATGAGGACAATACAGTACTTACCTCCAAGGTTGTCATGAGGATTCAGTAGGGCAACGTATGCAAAGCACTTGGCCTCATATTTAACATGTAGTAAATGCTTATCTCTTATCAGCTGCGGGATCTCAGGCAGGTCAATTTACCTGGCTGGTTTGCAGCTTTCTTGTGCTTGGAGCCTAACAACATCTTTCTCATGAGAGTGGCCAGAAGATTCAGTGAGATAATGTTAGAAACTCAGTAACTACTTACTTCTTCCTTGGAGGTCTAAATGAGCTACAACTATCACTTGGATTCCTCTTGTGGGAATGGGGAGAACTGGCCTTCTGTCTTTTTTATAGGACTTTTTAATTTTCTGATTATAAAAGTAACACATCTGGTACATACAGCAGAGAAAAACAATGTGGACGTGTTTACACCAAACAGTCAAACCATTTTCCTCTAGGGAGCAGGATGGGGAAATGAGAATTTTCACTTTGAACTTTATCTCACTTACGTATTGCTTACATTTTTTACAACTACCAAATATTACTATAAAAATGAGAATACACACTCACTGTAGATAATTTATCTCCTTTTCCCCCTCTGTGCATTTCTTATATAAGCAGCATATATTTTTTTTTAAAAACCCAGTTTGAGGTTCTTTGTCTTTTAATAGGGAGTTTAATTACCTTTACTGTCATAACTGATATGTTTGTCTTACTGCTGTCATTTTGTTTTATGCTGTCAATTTCTGATGCTTCCATGGGGTGTCCTGTCTTCTCTGTCTCTTGCAATAGGCACTATGTTTCCTTTTGTTTTAATTTTCTTCTGGGATAGGAAAAGGAGAAACTTGCTTTTTATTCTACTTGTGCATACTTAGAAGTATTTCATAAACAAGGTTGAAATTATATTATCTGTAGTGAAATAATTCCAGAAAAATACAGAAACAGTGTAGCCAAGAGTCTGGGTCTGAATTGTGGCTCCACTACTGACAAGCTGGGAGGACTGTGGGCGAGTGACTTAACCTCTCTGGGCTCCAGTGGGGACTGCAACTACACCTGCTTCCTACCGGGTGCAAGGCTGACATGAAGGGACACCTGTAAAATACTGATCCTAGTAGTGTGGTATGCTTACTTGGTTCTTTCTGAAAAAAAAAAAAAAAAAAAAAAAAAAAAAAAAAAAAAAAAAAAAAAAGACGACGACGACAAGGAAGAGGTGGATGGGGGAGAGGGATAGTCAGGTGCACCTGTGTAGATGCCTTCACTGATTGGAAGGCTTTTTAAAATATATTGCTGACTTTAAACATATGGATCCCCTATGTCCTCTGTTCTCTAGACAAGAGGTCAACAAACTACAGCTCAGGGGTCAATCCAGCCCATCCACTTAAGTGGTGTCTATGGCTGTGTTTGTGTAACGGTACCAGAGTTGAGACCCACATGGCCTGGAAAGCCAAAGCTACCTCCCAGCTGGCCCTTTAAGGAAAAGTTTGCTGACTTGCGCCTTAGAGCCACCAGATGATCATCCTTCTTTCTAAATTTAGGAGAAGATGCCATTTTCTCCCTTGTCCCATTATAGCCTCTCAAAAGCTAAGTGGCTCTTGGCATATATTAAAAGATTTTTTAAAAGACCATTGGCTTTTGCATTTAATTGTCCACAAGGTGGGGATACTTAATCAAAAACAAAACTAGAAAAATGGAAAAGACAAAAGATGCTGATTACAAAGCCGGGTTCTCCCGAGGCTGGGATACAGGGGAAAGGAGCCATGGAGGGGTCAATCCCAGGGGCTTCTCTACCCCATCTACTCCACTGTTTTCAGTCTGGGTTTGGCCACCCGAGGTAGGGTCTCTGACTTTGGCTCTCGGATATACAGCTCCCCAGATTCCTGAAAACCAGCTTGACAGCAAATGCCCACCCCTCTGAGGAAACTGAGCAGGCTCTCCTCTGTGCCAAGTTCATGGTCTCTCCAATGGGCTGCTCCCTATGCCTGGTTTCCTGTGGTCCTCCAACCTCAGCGTTCCCCATCCTCCCAAGGGAATGGATGGGATAGTTTTAATTACAAAATTAGGACTTTGCCCATGTAACAGTGAGTCTAATCCTCTCATGTACTCATACATGGTCTCGAGTATCTCGCTGTGCTGATGGAAGTAGGGTCTAGGAGTCCCTGATTCAGGAGGGCGGACCATGCCAAGAAGTGGGGTCTGCAGTTACCAAGCCCTAGTGTCTCCTTGGTGGGGGGGTGGTCAGCTCAACTGGAACTGATCCCCTACAGGCTTGGGGCACTGGGAGCCTGGGCTTCTGCCCTGCAAGATAATCATGGGGGGAGACAGGACCAAAGGTCAGGGAACTGGTAAAGAAAAATGAAATGGTGGTGAGACCAAGCATCCAACAGCGTGGTCCAGTAGCGGCCCCAAAGAACAAAAGGAATTAGGAGAAGGGAGAGATCCAGTGAGCAAGAGACAGCAGGGAAGATGTCTTGGATGAGATGGACCAAGATAAGGACAACCAAAGAGGTCAAGGGAGAGAATAAGGGAGAATGAGGGGCAGCCTGAAGGAAAAGTGGACAGTCCTCCAGACCCTGGGCTCTGCACAGTGGCTTTGCAGGGTCATGGGCTTCACCCATAAATGACTCCATCACACATGCATGATCACCCCTCTGCTGTCAACGATGGCATGATTTCATTTGCTAGTTCCATGGCTGAGAATGGCGTTTCCAAAAAAGCTCACTTTACTGGGGAAAATGGCTGTGACGTTGTGTGGACCTCATTGTGGGAACTTGGAGGGCAGAAAATAGTCTGTTCATGACATGATTGGGGCAGGTGCCTGCAAGGATGGAAGGGCACCACCTGAATCCCCGAAGTGGAGTGATACTCATCTGAGTGGCCTGATGAAGAAATGGTTAAAATCATGCTCACGGCCAACACTAATCAATCGCTCTCTCTCTGCCAGACGTGTGTCCAAGGTCAGTGGGTGTTCACAACAACCTGTGAGGAGGTTGCTGTTATTAATGGCACCATATAGATGGGGCTACAGAGGCACGAAGGGTCAAGTCATTTGCTCAGGGTGCCTCAGACTGTAAATTTCAGGGTGAAGGCCAAGGGCAGTCTGGTGGGAGTCAGTCTCTGGAGGCCATTAGGGAGAGACTAACCTAATTCAAAGGACTTTCCTTCATTCATCCATTCAGTAATTTATCAACCAGTATTGGCTGAGCATCTAAGAGTCTAACAATTTGCCGGTTGTGTGGCTGTGAGGCAAGGTAGATCTCCTAACCTCATGGAGCTTACAATCCAGGGGCAGCAGAGCAAACCATTTTGAGTGCTTTGTGCCAGGAACTGCCCTATATAATGTACCTTGTTCTCATCCCCTCCCTTCTGTGTTCAGCTGGAAAATACAGAGGCGCAGAAGGAAAAGGTGACTTGCCAGGATTCTATGGACTTGAAAGCCTACCTTAACTGCAGACCCTCTGCCACATGCACTGAGCAGTCAGCGGTCTCTCTTCTCCTTTCCCCCACCCATTAGCTCTGGGGCAGTGCTCTCTCTAAAGCTCCCCTCTTCTTCTCCCGTCCTTCCCACCTGCTGGCTGGGGTGCATGGATTTGGGTTTGGGGACTGGGTATGGAGAGAGGTCAGTTAGGTCTCCGTCTCTGTCCATCACGTGAAAAGAGAGGAAGCAGCTTTCTGGCTTCCCAAAGTGGAGAACTACAAGCCCCTGCCTCCATGTCCATGGTCACTGCCTCCCAGGGGCTGGTGGATGCTCATCTTTCATCTGTCAGTCACAAATTTTACTGAGGGCTTGCTCTGTGGCAGGCACAGTGCTTGGGATGCAGATGTGGCCTGATTCCTGCCCTCTAGAAGCTTTTATCTGTGTTTTAAGTGCCTGCAGTTTGGGGGAGCAGATGGCTGGTCTCTAAGCCTGAGTCAAACCTACTTTGTGTGGCCAGGCTGGACTAAGGAGACACCATAATAACCCGCACTTGCTTCGAGCTGTGTTTCTCCTGGCTGGCTCCTTTAACAGGAGCGTGAAGGCCAAGGCAGGGAGACATCCCAGGGAACCGGGGAAAATGAGCACATGGAGAAGCGAGTGCCAGGTGGCCTGAAAGACTTCAAACCATGGCGCTCCTGAGGCTTTGGGCTCCTGGTGCTCCCCTGGGCAGGAGCTGGAAGAGGTGCTCCTGATGGCTGTGATACTGAGAGAGTTCTCAGTGGGAGCAAGAGGTGTTTTTGGTGCCTGACTGTCTAAAACCAGCATTTCTCCAGGTTAATCTCTGGTTACAATTCAAATTTCTGTGCTATAGAAATTTTAAATTTTTGTGCTATGGTCGTCCTATAGAGGCCCTGCTGTCCCAGTGTGAGGGTGAGAGGGTGACCTGGGTCCTGGGAGAAGAGGAAGGACCACATGGATAAGTGTCACTCAGCCCCCTCCGCCTCCTCTCCAGCCGAAGGTCCCCAGTCCCCCGCCTTGGCAGGCACCTACCTTCACACCGCAGCACGGCACTGTTCCAGACCACACTACCCTCCTTCAGGATGCAGGTGATGGTCTCCGAGCCCTGAGTCCCGAGGAAGCCTTCGTCACAGAGGAAGGAGATAGAGCTTCCCAGCTGAAGGCTGTCACCAAACCGTTTGCCATTCACCGGAACGCCAGGATCTGGGCACTCGTTGTGTCGGAAGGCTGAGTGGATGGGGATCAAGGACAGGATTAGGCAGAGATGGTGAGCAGATGGAGCCCCCAACCCCAGAGAAAACAAGCTTCATTATGATAGGCAATCCTAGACCCCCGTTGCTTCCACAAGAACCTGCCATGTTGGAGACAGAGCCAGATGCCCCAGAACAAGTGAGCCACAGTGGGCAGAAAGCCGGTGATTGTTAAACTTGATCTCCTGCCTTCCTGAGCACCTAATCCAATTTCGTGCTAATGAACATATATGAGTCAGGCAGCAGACTAAGTATTTCTCATGTCAGCTCATTTCCATCATATAATGGTTCCACGAGGTAGACATGATTACCCAGGTTACAAATTAGGAAACTGAGGCCCAGCATGGCTTAGGAGCAGAGCTCCGTTCTACTGCCACAATCATTCCACACTTCCCTAACTTCAGACAGTTACGGGATCATTTATGCTGCAGATGAGCTGGGCTCCAAGTCCTGTGACACTAATAGACACTAAGCATCATAAAGTAGGTGCCCTGGACTCAACCCTGTCTGAAGCCATCTCCCTCATTTCCTTGTGTATTGTCAGGCAGCCTCTCGCTCCGTCATCCAGGCAATGATAATGCAGCAGGAATGGGGCAGAGGAAAGAGAGTGCTTGTGGGTTTGATTGAGCTTTGCCTCTTGTTAGTTACACAGTTCTGGGCAACTTACGTAATCTTGCTGAGTCTCTGTTTCCTGACCTATAAAATGGAGACCATATTTCCCTGGCAGGGTCATTTCAGGATAGAAATAAAAGGAAAGTTGATATGAATTTGAAAGTGGAGAATGTTTGGGACGGTGCCTGACAGATGGCAAGTACTCCCTGAGTATGAGTCCGCTGCCTTCTTCCCATTCCCGCTCCGTCTCCACAGAGCACGTTCCCAGCATGCCTCCACCAGGGTGCCACAGTTCTGGAGCTCAAGTCTCTGAGCCACACCCTCTCTGCATCCCTGCTATTGCGTGGATGGCGCTTTCCAGGAGGCCAGGCTCCCTGGCTGTGTGGGCTTATGCTACTTTAAATGAAGAACTCAATTTGCAACCCTCTGAAATTCACTAGTGATCGAAACACTTGTACAACCAGGAACAGAAGGGTCCCAGAGGCTGCTGGATCTTGCTGGAGGCAAGAGACCTGCAAATCTGGGGATCCTTCCTACCAAAGGCGAGTCACGGGAGCATCTGACGTGGGGATGATTGGGACGATCCCTTGTGGAGCCTCGGTAGACACCCTAACATACTTCCCACTGAAATGCAAAGCCCAGGTCTTTCCAGACTTTAGGCTTCTCACCTTCCTTCATGAGGAACGATGACTATGAGGGTGCCCTAACATTTAGAAAGATGCCCTGGGAAGAAGAGTGGTGCTTGGGGCCCAGAAGTCCAGACATGTCTCCTAAAAATCTCCTCAGTCACACATGCACGCATACAGGCAGGACTCCAAAGCTACTTCCAATGTCAGGGTGCAAAAGCTCTAAGTCAAGAGCTTTTTCAGACCTCAGTTTCCTGGCATGTGGAAGGGATAGACAGAGCTTAGCTACTGATGTTTCTGCTGAGCACTGGCGGTGGGAAGCACAGAGGTGCTCAAACGGCAGGTGCCCTGGGGACAGCACCTGCCATCATCATTGGTCCAAGTGCCCCACGTGGAAGAAGGATTAGCTTTACTCTAAGGAGCACTAGGGGTGAAGCTGTCTGGGAGGTGAGTTCCCCACGCTGGGCAGGTGCAGGCTCATCCTAGATGATCACTGGCTGCATGTGACCGAGGAGCTTTATGTCCCAGTTCCCGGACACCTGTCAGTAGGCTAGTGCTGTACCAGCTACATCAGAATCACCCGTGAAGCCTGTAAACATGTAGATTACGGGGCCTTATCCCCTTAGGGATTATGATTTTGCAACAGGGCCCAAATATAAAACAATTAGGTCTACTTATCCCCCCAAATTATCTCTATAAGTGCATAGAGAAATATCTGATGTCTGCAGCAGTGTTCAGCAAAGGCTGACAAGAATCATTTCTGGGTGGGGGGATTCTGGGGTAGTAGTTAGTACTTCTTCTTTGACCTGCTCTATTTTGTTGAGTATGTATGTGTTGGCTGTGTATCATTTTTATGGTGGTGGAGAAGCTTTGAAGAGGAATGCTAGGCAAAATCTGGATCCTCACTTAGGTCAGGTCCCTGCCTTTTGCCTCCCTTTTCCCCTCTCCATCAAGGACTCAGCACTTGCTGCTTTTTGGAAAGTGGGCACTCCCTGGGATTTGGTTTTGCCAGAAGTCTCAGTAGCCGGTTTTGTCCCAGGCTTCTTATTGGTATTCATACGTACACTGATCCTGCAGAGTTCCCAGCCCTGACCATCATAGAAGGGGGGCTCCCTGGGATACCTCTCACACACTCTTCCTACTCCCACCAGGGATAAAAAGGGTGTGAGTCACTCATGGATCTTTCCATCCAATACTGATCCTTACCAGGTCCAGACTCTGTGCTGGGCAGAAGGGATAAGAAGATAAGCACACAAACCCACACCTTTCCAGAGCTTATGATCTCATGGTAAAGCAAGGATAGAGGTAGATCATCTAGAAGCTAGAGCGCTGTGCTAGACTGGTAAGACTAGGGAAGATGGACTGGGTTCTGCTTCCTCCTAACTGTGGATGGTGGGAACAGGTACACCCTGGAAGAGGCAGGCCCTGAGAAGACCGATGGTTTCTAGCAAGTTTGCTGTCCTGAAGAAGGTGCTGAAGAGAGTGCTGGGAGAGAGCTTTAGCTTGGGTGGTTCCTTGGAATCTGAGGTCACCAATAGTCCCAGCTCAGTTAGACTCCAGGGACAGGTGGGACAAGGAAGCAAGGCCTTTATGCCAAGGGAGTGGGGTGAGGGCTGGGAGGAGATCAGTTCTGTCAAAAAGAACCAGACTGAGGGAGACAAACCATAAGTGACTCTTGATCTCACAAAACAAACTGAGGGTTAATGGGGGGAGGGGGGTGGGGGGGTGGGATTATGGACATTGGGGAGGGTATGTGCTATGGTGAGTGCTGTGAAGTGTGTAAACCTGGCGATTCACAGACCTGTACCCCTGGGGATAAAAAGATATTATATGTTTAAAAAAAAATAAAATTAAAAAAAAAAAAAAAAAAAAAAAGAACCAGACTACGTGAGTGTTTGCATGCATGGGTGGGGCAGGAACCGGGGGCTTGCATTTCACAAACAGCCCCTGGAAGAGGAACAGGCAGACCCAACTTCAGCCCCATTTGACTATTTGCCACTGGCTGAGTTCACTGGGTCTACAGCTTATTATGACCCAATAAGCTCTTCTTGCTACCTTTGGCAGCTTGCTATTTCTGGTCTCCAAGCTCTGCTCCCCTCCCCCTCCTCACTATAGCCCCAGGAGACACAGAAATGCAAAGAACTACCACTTAACTTCAGGCTGCTTCTAGAGAAGGGGCCCAGGGTTGAAACTGGAGGTGATAGCTTTTGGATTGTGGCCCTGAGAGGGACAATGAGGAACTGCCTCAATAACAAGGCTATAAGCATCAGATCCATGCAGAAACACTGCTCCGGATCTTTATTTCTGATTCAGCTGCAGGGGTGGGAAGTAGGCAAAGTGAAGTGTGAACCCCACTGGGGAGTACCTGAAGTCAACAGTAAGCAGGTGTTCGAGGACTGGGGGTGGAAGTGGGGGAGCACCTTGAGAGGGACGGGCAACATTGAGAGGATGGCACAGGCTTGTTCTCCCAGGGGCCTTCCTCGTGCTCACTGGACCTTCTAGGAGGGGGGGGGGGGGGGGGAGAAATAAGATTCCAGGCTTCTCTTATGTTACATATTGCACTTCTAGGAAAGAAATGCTCAAAAGAGAGCAACTCCACTGAAAAGACCACCCCGGCCAGCAGCCCGGACTTTCTGCTTTTCTGGTCATAGTGGAACCCCATGCCGAGGCCCTGTAACCCCGCCAAGCCCTTGGAACTGGCCCACCCACATCAGTGCTCCTCCCTTCGGGCACCCTCCACAATGCTCAGGGGCCAGCACTCTGAGGGATGGTCCTCTGGAGACAGAGCGGGGACTCACTGGTAAAGGTGATGTTGAAGCCCCTCTTTCCGGTGGAGTGGTCAGTCTGGAATTCGAGACGGGCCACGTGTCCACTGCTTGTGATGGAGGAGGGGAGCTGGTTTCCTGAAAAGGTGCCCAGGACAGGGGCCTCGGCCGTAGCCCCATCCTTGATGACCAGGAAGTCAAACTGAGGCTCCACATCGATGTCATTGAAAGCCAGGTGGATGCGGCTCTCAGGCCGGGCCAGGATGAGCCAGACGCAGTGGAGGTGGTTGCCATAGTCCTCTGGGTAGTTGGGCGACAGGACGACCCCAGAGGGGCTGGTGAAGTTGAAAAAGCAGGAAACTGCAAGAGAAAAGCCACGAAGGTCAGGGTGCGTCCCGGCGTTCTGCCTGGGCTACAGAGGGCTGGCACGGGGTGTATTTCCTTGACCTAAGGAGCAATGGAAAGAAATGTAACACCAGGGTTGGGCTGGACCGACTGGGCTCTGAGATCTCGGAGGGAGACATGCTGGGTTCCATGTTGGGCACAGAGCTGGGAAGGGCCCCTCTGGCAAACTGCAGACATGGAGGAGTTGGTCCTCTTAACTGCTGCTGATCCCCTGGGTATTGACCAGGGTCAGGGCATGCCAAGTCCATTTTCCCTCTTTAATAATAGGTATGCCCTGAGGATTTGGGCAACCTCAAAGCTACAAAACTACTCTAAGGAGGTGCTGGTTAAACACTCTCTTGTAGAAGCCAAAGCTTTGGAAGAATCCTGGGGAAGAGGTGATGGTGCCTTGTCTCCATGCCCTATCTACTTCCTGCTCTCTCTCCTACTTTATCCTAAGGACACACCCTTCTGGAATTCCTTATTTTAAACCCTTTTCATGCCAGTGACTAACAGACCCTGGAACAAGGTTGAGGCAAGGGAAGTGCTATAAATGGAAAAACAAACAAACAAGCAAACACTAAACCAAAATTAAGAGGGAAAATAATAGAATGAAAAAAATTGTAACAAATATGCCAAAGGGTGAATATCAATATTAAATTAGAGCTTTTAATAACTGCATAAGAACATCACCAAGATAAGCAAAGAGTATGCTCACAGGATTCACAGAAAGGAAAACTGAATTAATATGAAAACAGTCCATTTCACTAGTAAAAAAAAAAATAAAGAAAAAATATACAGCCCAATATTGTTGAGGCATCTTGGAAACTCATAGGTATTTATTGCCGGTTGCAGAGTAAAGTTGATATAATCCTTTTGGAAGGGAGTATATGAATTCTTATCAACAACCACAAAACTACTCAAATATTCTGACTCACTAATCTCTAGGAATTAATTCAAAAGAAAAAGAGCCGCATGGACAAAGATGTTTATAGCGACATAATTTTATTACAGAGAAAAAAATGTGAACAACCTATATGCCAGCCTAATAATATGAGGTAAATTATAGCTTTCAATGTGATGCTGTTTGAACGAAATCATTAAAGTGATAAATATGACCCTGCAGAAAGAAGAACGTTAAGCATCATTTTAAGTAAAACAGTAGATCATAAAATTATATGTATTTCTCTGATTATAGCTATTACATATTTACACGTGGATGAAGACTGGACATGAGCCCCCGAATAAAAATTGTTTTCGAATAATAGGTTTTGGGGGTAATACTTTTTCAAAATGAAAACAATATTTAATTTTTCTGACTGCAAAAATGATATAGGCTCATAATAAACTTTTAAATGTAAAAGTATAAAGAGGGTAGAAACTAATGTGGACAAACATTTAAATCCATTTAAATGTTTGGTGTTAATATTGAAACTTAAGTTAGTGTAATATCTGGCTTATTAATTATAATGAAGCTAAGGTAAAAAAAAATAATGAAATCATGCTTGCAAAACAAACATACATACAAAACAAAGGAATTGGTGACTCCTTATGTTGAGCTTCTCCTTCCTTTCCCTGACTCTACCCATCCTTCCCTTTTCTACATTAGGTATCTCTTTTCCAACCTGCTACTCAAAGCCCTCCCATCCGATTCTGCAAAGCGAACCTTGTCCCTAAGACATATTCAGTCTTATCGCTGTAGTCTCTTGTGTTTTAGAGATATAGAAAGAGTCTGAGTCAAGGGGAGAGATGGACATGAAAAAACTTTTAGGCAACACAATATAGAGTCAATAGTGATTATTATAACATATTAGTGGTGGTTACTAAGTGCAGGCACTATCTGAGAACTGTCATCCATTAGTCAATTTAGCTGTCCCAATAGCACTATTTGCTGGTAGCCCATTTTAAAGATGAAGACACCGAGGCACACAGAGGTTAAGTAATATGCCAGGGTTGCTTGGTCAGTAAATGGTAACAACAAGTTCTAATCCAACTGACTCCAGGGGCCAAGCTCTTAGCCACCCCTCAACATCCTCTTATGAGAACAGTACTGCCCACTGGGCCTAAAAGTGGAATCCACGGGGGTGTCCTTAGAATTTGCTGAATATCAACCTCTCAACTCCTAACCATTATATTAGCACCAAAGTGGGACAGCCAGGCTGTCTTCAGCTGCAAGCGTTAACACAGATCATGAGGAATCCAAACCCAACAGAGATAATGACCTTGAAGCCAAGGGGCAAAATCACAAGGTCTGCCTTCCAGTAGAACACACCAGGGCAGACCTAAGGCAAAAAGAAGTGCCATGATTTCAGAGGGAAGATCACCAGAAGCACTGTGAGCATGTGCACAAGTGCATTTGCAGCAGAGAAGAATTTAATTAACATCACCTGAGTCCCCACCCCCACTTCATGACTCTATCACATTATTCTTTTTTCTTTATACCCTTCGTAGTACATTGCCATCTTGCAAAGCTCCAGGGGCACCATTTTGAGCAGCTGTATATGGTAGCTTTACTTATCACTCTCCAAAATTATCTTGTTCACTTGTTTGTTTATGATCTGTCCCTCCCTCGCCCCAAAACATACACATACGCTCCATGAGAGTAGAAGTCTTGTCTGTTTGATTCCTCTCGGTCCCTAGTGGCTCCCACAATGCTTGGTGCATTCATTGTAGGTCTCAATCAGAAAATCAATATTTGCTGAATGAATCAATGAGTATAGTTGACCCCTGAACAACCAGGTTTGAACCACACATGCCCACTAACACATGAATTTTTTTTTTGATAAATACAGCACCGTACTGTAAATGCATTTTCTCTTCCTTATGGTTTTCTTAATAACATCTTCTTTTCTTTAGCTTACTTTATTGTAAGAATACAATATATAATATTGATAACATATAAGATATGTGTTAATCAACTGTTTATGTTATCAGTAAGGTTTTCGGTCAGCAGTGGGCTATTAGTAGTTCAGTTTTGGGGGAGTCAAAAGTTCTATGTGCATTTTTTGACTGAATAGGGTTTGGGGGGAGAAGTTGGCACTGCTACTTCTGTGTTGTTCAAGGGTTAACTGTATTTAATGGTTGATAACATCTGAAAAGACGAGGACATGAATACATGTGCCTCACGTTCCCATCCTGTTCAAACCCCCAAGCAACAGAACTGACCAAAGTGTGAAAAACAGGTGGATACCTGAACCAGCTCTGGAAACTAGGAAAAAATACTGGGCCATGACCTTCAATGCATTTCTCTTAGATACAGTACAGATCCATTCCTAATAATTTAGAGTAGAAAAGAGAATGACCCTGTGTTAAAGAACCTTGAAAAATATATAATTCATATAACATTCATTAAAAAAAAAAAACACTCAAAGATGTTTTCTACCCAAACAAGAGATGAATCAAAATGAAGAACTTAAATGTGGGAAAGTTATGTTTAATAAAAACAAAACAAAACAAAACAAATCAGTGTGGAGATACCTTAAGAAATTAAAATTAGAGCTTCCCTATGACCTTGCAATTGCACTACTGGATATTTACCCCAAAGATACAGATGTAGTGAAAAGAAGGACCATCTGTACCCAAATGTTCATAGCAGCAATGGCCACAGTTGTCAAACTGTGGAATGAACCAAGATGCACTTCAACGGATGAATGGATAAAGAAGATGTGGTCCATACATACTACGGAATATTATGCTTCCATCAAAAAGGATGAATACCTAACTTTTGTATCAGCATGGATGGGACTAGAAGAGTTTATGCTGAGTGAAATAAGTCAAGCAGAGAGAGTCAATTATCATATGGTTTCGCTTATTTGTGGAGTACAAGGAATGACATGAAGGACATGGGGAGATGTAGAGGAGAAGGGAGTTGGGGAAATTGGAGGGGGAGAAAAACCATGAGAGACTGTAGACTCTGAGAAACAAACTGAGGGCTTTAGAGGGGTGGGGAGGTAGGAGGTTGGGTGAGTCTGGTGGTGGGTATTATGGAAGGTACGGATTGCATGGAGCACTGGGTGTGGTGCATAAACAATTAATTCTGGAACGCTGAAAAGGAATTAAAAGGAATTAAAAAAATAAATAAAAACTAAAAAAAAAAAAAAGATTAGGAACAAGCAAATAAATGATAGAGTAAAGAATCTAAATAATTGCTGTAAACATAGCTATAAACCAGAATGCAAGCGTAACAAATATTCCTTCGAAGAGAAAATAAAAGATATCATTCCTGTCTAAACCCCAGGGTAAAACTCTGCAGATGACACTGATAGAAAGCATAAAGTTGGAACAAGGAGATATGCTAATTTCCTCATCTTGCAAGAAATTCTGTTATATAGTTTCTGTGGTTAATTAGAGAAATATAGGTTAGAGCATGTTTTTAAAGATGTTAAGAGTAATTAGTAATAGACTATAAAGTAGCTTATCTTCAAAATTACCAAAGGGGAAAAAGGAAAGCAGTCAATTTAGCAAAAAATGGAATTCAAAGGACACAACAAGGAGGCATAAAGAGGGGAAATGTAAAGTAAATGCTAAAAAAAAAAAAAGACAAGAGACAAAACATTATTTATGACAATACATATATACAGGCTAACCTGGCTGAGTAAAGTATAACCCTCATTTTGGAACAAGACTTACACAACTTACATAAGTGACTTACACAAAGTGACTTGGAATAGTTAAAAACAAGGGAAGGGGCCAAGATAGCTCAGGCTTCACATTAGAAGAGTATTAAAGTTCACCAATGCCAAGGCTCCAGAGATTCCTATGTATATGGTGGAGTGGGTCCGAGCATCCACAGGTTCTAAAAGCTTCTCCAGGTGATCCTAAATGTGCAATCAAGGTTTCCGAAGGACTGGTGGAAGCAAATGCAAACCACCCAAAAAGGGGGTTTTAATATTAATATCAGAACCTTGGATGTTACAATGTCACACCAGGCTCTTGGACAATCCTTGTTTTTGGTCAAGGGTCTTACGGACACTACCAAGAGACATTTCTTCTTGCACTTGGAAAGAGAGGAAGCTCATAAACCGACACTCATAGAACAGGAGTGTGGCCCTACAGAGATCAGGCTAGCACCCTAAGAGATAACTTACACTTGTTGCAGGGGAAGGGAATATGCATTGTCTTACAGAGGTCTGATCTTTCTCACTCTGGAAAATCATGTTTGCATGCTACTTTGGAATGTTTCTGCTGGAGAGCAGAGTTTGCTTCTCAGTGTCCAAACGGAGGAAAACATCAAATGCTGTGATTGGATCTCATCATTATCCATGATCCAGGTTAAAAGAAGGATAGAAGGTGCCTACCCCCTCTGGAAGTAGTTATGCTTATGGATCTCAACCTTGGATAAACCTTTAAATCAGAGGGCTCTGCCATTGCTCAGACTTTTGAAAACTGACAAAGGTGGGAAACTCATTAACAGGTGTGTGCGTAATTACTGTAATATCAGATCATTATTTGATACAGTCTTGAGTAGGAAACACAAGGGGCTTGTTGGAAAACCCTCTCTTACTATCTCCTCTTTTGGTGTTGTCCTTGATGGCTTCACTGCTTTCAAAATGATAATTCAATTATGGGGAGGGTGGCCTGACAAAGAAAAACAAAATCCAAAGATGATATTTAAATAATGGATGATGCATAGATTACAAAATGAAGATATGATGGTTATGATACTTTATGGCCCAAAGCACTGACACAGATCAAATAAACTATTTTTAAAAAGTACAAGAGTTGGAGAAAAATATACTAATCTGAAATCAGAAGCTATGAAGACATACAAATGGCTATCAGACACATGAAAAAATGTTCATCATCACTAGCCATCAGGGAGATTCAAATTAAAACCACATTGAGATACCACCTTACACCAGTTAGAATGACCAAAATTAGCAAGATAGGAAACAACGTGTGTTAGAGAGGATGTGGTGAAAGGGGAACCCTCTTACACTGTTGGTGGGAATGCAAGTTGGTGCAGCCACTTTGGAGAACAGTGTGGAGATTCCTTAAGAAATTAAAAATAAAGCTTCCCTATGACCCTGCAATTGCACTACTGGGTATTTAGCCCAATGATACGGATGTAGTGAAAAGAAGGGCCATCTGTACCCAAATGTTTATAGCAGCAATGGCCACGGTCGCCAAACTGTGGAAAGAACCAAGATGCCCCTGTCAACGGGTGAATGGATAAGGAAGATGTGGTCCATATACACTATGGAGTATTATGCCTCCATCAGAAAGGATGAATACCCAACTTTTGTATCAACATGGATGGGACTGGAAGAGATGATGCTAAGTGAAATAAGTCAAGCAGAGAGAGTCAATTATCATATGGTTTTACTTATTTGTGAAGCATAAGAAATAACATGGAGGACATGGGGAGATCGAGAGGAGAAGGGATTTGAAGGAAATTGGAAGGGGAGATGAACCATGAGAGACTATGGACTCTGAAAAACAATCTGAGAGTTCTGAAGGGGTGGGGGGTGGGAGGTTGGGGGAGCCTGGTGGTGGGTATTATGGAGGGCATGGATTGCATGGAGCACTGGGTGTGGTGCATAAACAATGAATTCTGTCACACTGAAAAGAAATTAAATTTTAAAAAGAGAAGTAAGTAAAGATAAAAAGGATCTATAAAATACTATGAGTGTGTGTATATGTGTTATATGAAACTGTGTGGCCTTCAAAAAGGGAGCATCACCCTCTTTACAAACACCCATGGAATATTACAGAAATGGACTTTATCTTAGGCTACAAGGAAATCTCCAAAAACCTCTCCACAAAGCAAAAATGGTGGGGCCACACTCTCTGTTCACAGTGCAAATGAACTAGAAATCGGTACTAAAAGAATACAGAAAAATCCCTAAATCACTTGAAAATTCATAGAATCCTTTCTTAAATAAGTTCTTGAGTTAAAAAAGGAAATGAAACCTGTCAATACAGACTAGTTATAATAATGAGGAGGATATCAGGTCAAAGCTATATTTCACAGAAAATTCATAGCCTTATTCATCATTAAATTGTTGAGAAATAAGTGAAATGAATGTTGAAACTCAAAAGTTACAGAGAGAATAACTGAACAAGATGAAGGAGAGAAGGGAGAATAAACTTAGTGAAGATAAAAATAGAAAAAAATAATGGGAAAGACCCATAAATAAGAAACTTCTCATGAAATAAAAAGAGAGAAGGCACATATACATAAAGAAAGGATAGTAAAATTAAGGAGATACGTTAATTATTAAAGAATAGTATGTATAACATAATAATAAATTTGAAATCTTGACAAAACAGAATTTCCTAGGAAATTCTGAATTACCAAACTTGTGTGAAGAGAAAAACGCAAGAAAACTGGAATGTACTTAAGGAGTAGGTGGTTTTGTGGCTAGAGCTTTAAAACTTTAAACACACCATAATAGCCATGCTGTTTAAATTAATTTTGATACAAATACTCCCATAAAACAGTATATATGATACACATACTCACACACACCTACTCACACACCAACATACCCACAGTGTAAAAAGAAATCCCATATGCAAAGTGTTAGCAAATCAAATTCAGCCCTACAACAATGAACAAACACAGTCTATATAATGAAAACAACAAAACTTTACTGATAGGCAGAAAAGAAAATATAAAAATGAGAGACGCATTATTTTTCTGGATGACAAGTTCATATTATTAAAATGACAATTATCCTCAAATCATTGTATACATTGAACATAACTTCAGGCACAGCCCACACAAATATTTTTTTTTCTGAAACTTGAAACAATTGTAAGATCCATCTGTTGCCTGAAGGCGAAAAGAGCCAGTGTCTCATAAAAGAGATGAGAGTAATACGTATGGAATGTCCATCAGCGATCTCTTACAACAACGCTCTGAAGTGTATACTATTGTCCACATTTTATAGATGCAGAAGCTGAGTCCAGGTAGTCAAGTAACTTGTCCCCAGTCATACTGCAAGGGGTAATGGCTGAGATATGAGCCCAGCCATATGGGTTCCAGAACCCAAGCTCTTAGCCATGACACCTACTTTTTCCCAGTAAGGAGGCCTTACCCACTCAGATATTGAAACATATTCTAAAGCTGTAAGAGTAAAATCTGTATTGTATTAGCTCCAAATAAGAGAGAAATGGGGCCAAAAAAGAAAATTTCAGAAACAGACATGGACATCTAAAAATTTAGTACATGAAAATGGGGGCTTTTCACATCGGCAGGGCAGAAGTGGATGGATCAATAAAGGATGCTGGGACAAATGGCTAACCAGTTGTGGAAAAATTAGATTCATACCTCACTCAATGCACCATAGAACTACTCAGAAAAAAAAAAAAAAAAAAAGCACTATTCGTATAATCTCAGAGGTGGAGAAGGACTTTCTCAGCATTACACCAAAGTAGGAAATCATATGGGAAATGGTATTTTTTAACTACAGAAATAGGAAACTTTTGGATTTTAAAAAGTCACCATAAACAAAACCTCAATACTGAGGAGCAAAGGGAGAGAGAAATATTTGCAGGTTACTAGAGTTAAATATTTGCTATATATTTAATATTTAGTATATATATATATATATACTAAATATATTTACTATGCTTACCATATATGGAACAACAATTCAATAAAAAGGTAACACTCAAAATAGAAATATGGGCCAAGGAAATTAAGAGGCCACTAACAGAAGAATAAAGCTGGTCAACAGAGATGCGGGAAACGTACAATATTATTGGAAAACAGAAACGTCAAACGACAGAGCTCTCAAGTTGGCAAAGGAAAAACAGACAGCATGGAACTTTGCAAGAGAATGGAGAGAAGCTGGCAAGGCAGATGGAGACCAAGTATCTGAGGGAGGAGGAAAAACAGCAGAGTGGTTTCTAGAAGGAGGGACACTCTGTTCTGAAACACAGCGGAGCATCTGAGGAGGGCAGGAAGCCACCCTTTGGGTTTTAATGACAAGAGGTCGTTGGCAACTTTGGTGAGAGCAGTCTCTGCGTGTGGGGGACACAGAGGTCAGAAAGGGCAGGTGACAAGGGATCGGGAGCTGAGGAATGGATGCAGCAGGGAGGACATCCTGTCAAGGAAGTCTGGGTGTAAAAAGGAACATTAGAAAATGGGCAGAGTGATGCAGGGTGTGAAGAAAGAGCTTAACTTGTAAGTTAAGAGAGACTAAGGGACATTTAAATGGTGACGGGCAGAACTCGGCAGATGGGGAGAGGCTGGAGAGACAGAACAAGGAGGACGGATTCCACATAAGGCAAAAGATTCCTAAGAAAGTGGGAGGTGAGGGAGACTATAGCAAGATTTTTGAAACAGTCCATTAATCACCGGTTGTGAAAGTGATGTGATGGGTACTGAGTTGTTGGATGCTAAGAGAAAAAAATAGAGAAAAAAGGAAAAAAGGAAGAGAATGGAAATTATCTGAGCACACTGTAAGTAGTGAAGGTAAGTACTGTTTGTAAATCGTCTGCTTCACTTAGTGCAAGCGTGTATACCATGTTGTATTTCTTACTGAGCTCGAAGATGTTTGTATATCCCTGATTTAAAGCCTAAAGGGGATGTACAATCTACAGGGGGACTGCTTTTTGATGGGAGAGAAGAGTGAACATCTCCATTATAAAGCAGAGAAGGATGGGAAGGAGTATAATATACAGGCTGGGTGTCTTTGGTATTTGCAAGTTGAACACGGTTGTCTGCCTGCCAGGTGGGAGGCAAGGTCACTCTCCAGTGTCAGGTGTGGGCAGGGGCCACTCATGGGTTTGAGGGGAGCAGGGAGGGGACAGCTTCCACGGAGAAGAGAACAATAGGCTGCCTTGAGAAGCACAGATGGATGGGTTGGCGCGGCCGCAGGCTCCAGCGAGCCGGGCACCCAGGGAATCTGCAGCAGCAACCACTGGCCTGGTTGGGCGATTTTCTCCAGCAGTGCTCAGCCAAGCAGGAGAAGCCCAATCAGGTTGTTCTTGCTTCATTGTGGATCTCTGGACCGGTGAACTGAGACAGCTCTGCTGATGAATGCTTTAGCTGAGATGGAAGCAGAGGCTTCACAAACCCACTCTTGAATGTCTTTGGCCTGCTCAGAAGCTCAGTGTGTTCGTGTTCATCAGAGTTATCTTAACATCATCTCTGGTGCTGGAGCCTGGCGAAAGTTCTCATTGAACTTCACTGGGGCTGTGGAAGTGGTGAGAGGTTCTCAAAGTCACATGCTGGAGGGGTGAAACTACTCCCTTGCATGTCTCATCCTTATCCTAAAGGAGATTAGGTTAAGGTGTGGTTCTCTTTGAGAATACTGAGGACGACTTGCAGAAACTCCCACATTCCAAAGGGAGCATTAGGATCAGTGGACGATGCTGGCCATATGTTTCTGGAGCACACAGTATGTCCTCGTAAATTCATACTGGATTTAATTCCATCCACAGGCCATGAATTGTGCTCATGGTTTTCTGTTCCTTTTTTTTTTTTTTTTTTTTTTTGGTTTGGTCCCAGGCGAGCAAGATTGGGATGCTGGTGTCCTGAATTAGACAGTCAGGGCCTTCAACAGAGCTGATCTCCCCCTAATTCCTGAACCATGTCCTTTCTGTCCTCCATCACACCCACTCACTTTTCCCACCTCTGGCTCTGTCGTCCCTTCACAGTCATCCACAAGCTTTCCTCCTCTACCTGACATTCACACTGTGGAACATGAAGGGATCGATTTTAGGGTCGTCTACCCCTAGCTCACATCCTCTCTAGGGCACCCCACCCCACACATACCTCCTCAATGTATGCCCCCTGGAAAGACAACCCTTCTGAGCCCCAGACCTGTATATCCTGTGGTCTTGGCAATGTCTCCACCTTGCCCAAGGATCCCTGGAGCACCAGCCATGTGCCAAACACTGCTCTGGGTATGAGGGATATGGGTTGGCAACCAACAAGGAAGAGAAGCAAGCCCTCAGCTCTCATGAGGTCGATACTGTAACAGAACATAAGCCTGGGTGAAGGGAAAAAGTGAATGTAGTGGGAGTGACCTACTTCCAATGAGGAGGTGAGAGATGGCCTGTGTGAGCAAGGAGCCAGACATTGCAAGGGAAGGCCACTGCGGATGGGGGGAATGAGCTTGGTACACGTGAGGGACAGAAGGGGGAGCACTGTGGCAGAAGCAAGGTGAACCCTAAAGCGACGAGGAACGGGAGATGACATGAAGAGGATGGCAAAGGGCTTTCAGACCATGAGAAGGAGTTTGGATTATGTCACAGCAGATTAAACTAAATATGTCCAATACTGAACTCTGAAGTCTTCTTTCCCAAAACTGGTTCTTCTGGATTCTAGGGTCTGGAATGTTCCCTGGTGTCAGCAACTGTTTCAGCCCTGTCATCACTCAGTGATTGGCTTTTTCTTACCAGCACCCAGCCACTCCTGCTTTATGCCACTGCTTCCCAAGTAAATTCCAGTAGCTGTGGTCCTCCTGCATGTGGCAGACTGGGGAGAGAACTGTCTGACGTACATCTCTACTGAGGATCCCACTGGCATCTCAAATGCATGTCCAAAATTGAATTCTTTATCTATTTTTCTAAGCCTCCCTCATTCCTTATCTCCATGAATGACAATACCCAGTTACCTAAGCAAAATATATTAACTCCTCCCTCACTCCCATATCCAATCAGTAACTAACTTCAGTTGATTCTATTTCTTCAATATCTCTTGTACTTGTCACATCCCCATCACAGCCCTATTAAGTCCCACTTCCTGCTGCAATAGTCTACCTGGTTTCCTGGCTTCAAAGCTCACTCCCTCTGAATCCATCCTCTGTAGTGGCTCCAGAGTGATTTTCATAAATCACAAATTCTCATGATGTTACCTCCTTTCCTGGACCTCTTTAAATACTCCCTACTGCACAGAGGATAAAACCCAAACTCCTCAAAAGGGCACAAAAGACCCTCAAAGACCTAAGATAAGACCCTCCCACTCCCCCACCCCATCCTACATCCCAGCTGTATTAGATGACTCACAGCCTTACAAATGCGCAAGGCTAACTCCATGTCTTGTCCAGGTCTTTTTTCCTTTCTAGAAAGTTCTCTCTTCCTGTCCACCTGGAAAGCTCTGTTAGGCATCATATCTCTTGAGTGGTGTGGGTGCCTCCCACCATTCATTTATTCTTCCTGGTTGCAGTCACAGAGTCTGTACACCAGGTTCAACTCACTCAGTGCCTGTGATGGCTTTGCCCTATCTGCTTGACTTTCCACCTTCTGCCACAAGAACAGAATGTTCTATGTATGGACTGGTCCTTCAGCCTGGATGGCCAAATGAGAGGCTATGTAGAGCATAGCCAAGCCCCACAGAGCTGTAACCGACCTACAGCCCTCATGGGATATGAATGAGAAATAAATGTCTGTTCTTGCAGTCCACTGAGATTTTTGGACTGTTGATACCAGAGCAAAAGTCGACTAATAAGCTATAAAAAGGGATGTGAAGAACTCAGAAAGTGAAGGACTACCTTTTGGATAAGGCTGTTAGAGAAAGCTTCTCTGGGGAGGTGGCAGCTAACAGGTGATTAGAAGGACCCAGACACCCAATGAACATTCCAACATGGTAAACTGCAAAGTGCAAGGGCACTGGGGTAGGAAGGAGTTTAGAGACTCTGAAGATCTGAAAGAGGGCCAGGAGTCTGGACAGAGTAAGCGAGGAGGCAAGTAGTATGGGATGAAGGTAGAGGTAGGAAGGGGTCAGTCACATAGTGGTTCATAGGCCTTTGGCTCAGAGAATTCCCTCAGCATCCAAAATATTCAACTAAGGATCAAAACTTTTCTTGGCATAAAGTCTCTTGGGTCATGGTTAGGGTAGCCACATAATACATTGCCCAAATTGGGACACTTTTGAGAATACTAATAATTACTTTAGGACCCAAGATACAAACTGGAATTGTCCCAAACAAATATAAATGTATAGTCACCCCATTCATGGTCCTTTTATTTCCCTTATACAAGAGCATCCTCTAGCTTGAGGGGGTAGCTTCTGCCTCAAGCTCCCCATTCACAATCCAATCCCCTTTGGGAGCTGGAATCTTAAACTGAAGCTCACCAGTGGGGTTCTGATAAGTGCTAAGTTCTTGCCTCCCGCAACCAGACCCAGTTCCCTGTACCTCTTGAGAGGCTGGTTGAGTTCCTGGCCTAAACAGACAGTGCCATTCCTGTTCAGCTTTTACAATGACCCACCTGCAACCATGATTGCTTCTTGCCACACCTCTGGAATAATGCCTGCCCAAACCATTCTTGGTGCTTACACTAACCTTTAGACCCTATTCAAAGCCAGGCTCTGATCTGGGGTCTGATGTGCTCTTTAGCTGTTGGCTGAGGACTCCTGTCACCAGCTCCCAGGACAGGTCTAAAACCTTATGGAACAAAGCACAAGAGAGTCCCTGCTCTGCACTCATGGGAAGAGGCTGAGTTTATACTCTTGGGGCTCAGGTTTTACCTTGAAAACAGACCATAAATTCTTTGAAAAATAGATAGCCAAGCCAAGCCAGTATCCCCAAACTGGAAGAAATGAGAATCCTTAAAAATTTGGGTTTGCCTGGTTTCTCTCACTTACTAGTTATGTGCCTTTTGGTGTGGGGATGGGAGGCTACTTCTTCACTGACTTTATTTCCACATGTATAAAAAATGGGACTAATAACTTCGAAATCACAACTCTGTGTGAAGATTCACTTTGATGATGCTTCTCAAGGTGCTGAGTGTACTACCTGGGCACGCGGAAGGTATAAAATCAATTTTTCTTGAATTTGAAATGAGGCATTTTCCCCCTCTGCTGCTGATGGTTGTTTCTCCACACATGCGCCTGGTTAGCCTATCTCTGAGTCTCAGCCAGCCCACTGAGGTGGCAGGAGAGGCATCTCCCCACTCCTCCCTTAGCATAGCCCATTGCTCAACCAAGCAAGACTCCAGACCAAGGTTTGCTCTCTGGTCCTTAGTCCCTCTTTTCCTCAGTGAGTGAGAGGGTAACTCCAAATGACAAAAGTCATTTGCAGGAATGATTGAGGGCTTGGTCACTAACTACGCTTGGTGCTACCTTCTATGGGAAGACCAACTTATAAAAGGAGACATAGTCTATCAGCTACAAGGGGGCACCTGGTGCTGAAGAGATCTATACCTAAGTAGTATATATTCTGTCAGTCTTGAGTTTTGTCTGGGACTCTGATGAGCTATGCCATGAGAGATGAATAGTGGGTGCCTCAGTGACCCAGTCTTCCTTGAGGGCTAAGTAAACGTGCATCTCATTGTTGTGAGGTCCCTCAGCTGCCCATGCCCAGACCCTGGGATCCCTGAGTGATACTCATAGGGTTCTTTCTTTGCCACAGGAGTAGATCTTAGTCAATTAAGGGATCAACTCTGCAGATTATTATCCTGGTGGCCAAACACAGGTATTAACTGCGGAAAAAAATTGTGGTGGTGTGACACAGCCCAAGAGCCTAAGTCTTTCCTAATGGGGAAGGGGAATTCAAGAAATAGTGTAGACTATATCTTCAATGGCTCAGAGGTGCTCCTGGGATTGTCCTTTGGGGCATGCAGCGCCTGTCCTCTTCATCTGAGTCCTGTCAGAGAGCCTCACCATCTTTTCTTTTCTTTTTTTTTTTTAGGCAGACAGATCACAAGCAGGCAGAGAGGCAGGCAGAGAGAGAGAGGAGGAGGAGGCAGGCTCCCTGCTGAGCAGAGAGCCCGATGTGAGGCTCGATCCCAGGACCCTAGGATCATGACCCGAGCCGAAGGCAGAGGCTTTAACCACTGAGCCACCCAGGCGCCCCCTCACCATCTTTTCTAAGGCTGTTCAACAAAGCATCTTCATGCAGAATCTGGAACCAGTCCATCGTCCTAGCCACTCAAAGCCCAGTCATACCTCAGACTACCACCCACTGAAGACTGGAGTGGTGGCTGCTTTCAATGATCATAAGGAAGTATGTTTGAATTTCCCTCCATAGGAATCCACAAGGATCCAGGGGAGTTTACAGCTGACCTGAGAGAGCTGCCTTTAGGACTATGGGAGTCTTCCTAACTCTAAGAGCAAGATGGGAGTTAATCAGCTTATGGCAGCAGCCCTGTTCTTGACCCACCTTCCCCGGGGTCACTAGACTACTGCTTTTGTACAAAATGACTGGAGGAAGACCTATAAATCCAAGAGGGGTAGTCCAAGACTCTCCTAGAAAGCCAATCTCCAGAAGAAGTGAGTGGTACCTTCCCCACGAACCACAGAGCCCAGTGACACCCAAGGCCGATGGCAATGTAATTATGACCAAGTTAGATGACAAACTTAGCCAGAGGGTCACAGAATGGAGGAGGGGTACAAGTAGAGAGAGCTTCAAGCCCCAGGTCTTGAGCCAGCAGCTATGAAAACAGACCCTCCTTGGTGAAACTGTGTTTCCTCCGTAGTTCTCTTAGTCAAACATGGCAGAGCACAGTGGAGAAAGCATGGTCTGCAGTGAGAACACACTTAGGACACAAATAACTTCAGAAATCTTACAGAGAAAAGAACCTATTAGCCACAATCCCACGGATGAAAACCGAAGTGAGAATGGCAGATAGATGCCATCCCCACTTACAAGCAGAGGTCTCAGTCCAGGATTAGACCCCTAAGGCTTGGTCAGTTTTCCCAGCCTTGTTTCACCCAGGTAGCTACGGTCCCAAGATACCTTGGATTAGGAGTCCTAGTTATAGGACCATAGCATTTGGACTGGGCCCTATACTCAGCTGTGTTTGCAGTTTGGTTCTGGACAGATTCCTCAGTTGGGCTGAAATTTTGCCTCTGAGAAGTCTTCTAAGAATCTTTCAGTTGGGATAAATTCTTTTTCCTTTACATTCTGGGGCACTTTGTGGCCACCTCTATTATTGTAATAATTTGAAGACTGCTTTATAACACAAGTATGTGCTCATCACATTCACTAGAGTATGAGCACTTAGAGGGCAAGAGCCATGCTAGAATCATCCCCATTACTCTCCTAGTGCTGAGCACAATGCCCAGCGTGCAGTAGCTCCTCCCAATTCACGTTTTGCTGTGTTCAAACGAAATGAGAGGCAGGCAACAACAGCATCAAGTAGTAATGTTCAGAGGACTGGACCTTGCAACCCTAGGACATATCAATGTGGAGGTCAGTATTTCTTGGATGACAGGAGGTTACTGCCATCATGATGACTGGCATCATGGGTTATGGCAGTCTTAGGGTGGTGAGACTCAAAACAACAACATATGGCCACATATGTCATAGCCTCATGCCTAAAGAGGCTGCTGTCTTGTTGGGACCAAACTCCTCAGCAAGGATGTAAAACTTCCCTGCAAACAACTGACACACAGTGGGGAGTTCCATATTAGTGGCCTACAGAGCTGACCTAGCATCTAGATCTTCTAGGAAGGTTTTAGAACCACAGTGTCTGGGATCCATCCCAGACCTGCTGAATCAGAATTTCTGGGGATGAAGATTCTGTATTTTAAAAACCCTTTGAGTAACTCTAATGATTAGCTACACTTGGGCCCATTTGAGAGTGGGCAGGGCCATGGAGGACACGTCATTTCCCCATAAAATATCTGCCTATTTAAAAACAAAGTGATAATAAGTGATGTTTATGGCCCACACTGGCCTTTTAGGGAGTGTTGACTCTACTTCTTTGAACATGCTGGCAGCCTCCTTTGCCATCCCTTAATCTTTGCTCGATCAGATCTTAATCTTTGCTTAATCTTTGCTCGATCAGACCTTGCTCAGATCAGTTGACAACCTTCATTCCATGGGCTCAGTCCTTAGATCCAGATCCTGGGCCCAGGCCCAGACATGCCTCACAGTCATGGGAAGGCCCATGTCCTCAAACCGATGAGGTGAGGTCTGAGCATAGCTCCAGAGTTGGCATCTGGTGGCTCGTGAGGAGTCCAGGACGTCCATACACCCAGGAGTTTCAGGATTCTCCTCTGTCACTCCTGTCCCAATGTGTGCCCCTGCCTAGGGACTGGACTTCTGTTCTGGTTGTTATTTTCTTCTCTAATCCCTTCTGGAAGGAAGGCCCTTTCTAGTACCATAGCCTCTGGCTGTGACAGGGCTACCCTGCAGGCATAGGCCTTCTTCTCCTCAGTGAGGACTTTATTCATCCCAGAAGCTGCCTTCTTCCACTAACATCTACCTGTTTAGCAGTTTAAGGTAGCAAGTGATGTATGACCCACGCTGGTCTGGTAGGACAAGTGTTGACTCTGCTTCTCAAGACGTCCTGATAGGAAATGTTGGCAGCCACCTTTATGAGCCATGCCTTTGTCCAGGGTCAGTTCTCCCAGCCTTGGCCTTCCTCAGCCCTGGCTTACCCTCCCCAGGCTGGCCCTGTGGTTCTAGAATGCTTCCGCACCCTGACTGCAGTGTCCCTTCCCCAGTGCAGGGGCAGACATAGATCCTCCCCACCTCCCACCACCACCAGGATGTTGTCCAAGGAAGACTCCTCTGGATTACCAGAAGCCCTTACACAGAACAGCTACCACCCCCTCCCCCATCACCGCCAAACCTCTGCATAGCACTAGGTCTTCAGTGTTTGTGTTCTTGAGGACTTGGTAACAGAGGAAGGGGGCCCCAGAATCTCACATGCTGGTTTTCAACTTCTAGGAATTGGCCTGAAATACACATCTGGACCAAAGCAATCCCCAGGTTCCCTGCCCCTCTCCTGGGGCCACCTGTGGTTTAGTGGGGCCTTTAAGGAAGCCTAGAGAACTAAGCAGAACATGACATCAGCAGAGGATGCTCATACAGCCCTTGTTACAGCCCCTTGCCTCTGAACACAAGCCATGCCCAGGAATATTATGTCTCACACTGAGGCTGATGCTTTCAAACCTCAGCTGATCCCAATTCTGGCTCCAAATATTTGAAAAAGGCAATTTCCAAAGAGTCTAGCTATTGCAATCATATTTTCTGGGCCAAAGGAAAGGATGTTTGAAATTGTTCTTGTCCTGGAAAACCTGGGAGTATATATTTACAGGGAAAGTAAGGGCTCAGCTATACAGAAGAGGCAAAAAGGGACAGGCTTCACCTGTGCATGGGGCGTTGAGGTCGAGGTAGGAGGGGAGTGAAAAAAGTACCTGCCTATTTAAAAATAAAGGTAGCAAGCAATGTATGTGACCTATATGAAGAAAATCACAAAGCTGTTATATTTAGAAAAATGAAAGTAGATGAACAAAAAGAGTGACATGCCATGTTTCTGGACGGGAAGCCTGTGTATTATAAAAATGCCTATTTTCCTCAAGTTAATTTACGGTTTAATAGGAGTGCACATACAAAATCCCAATAGGATTTTTTTTTTTTACTCTGACAAAATGATTCTAAAATTAATCTTGAACAACAAACAGATGAGAATAACAATGAACATTTCTGAAAGAGAAAATAATTAAGGGAGGAAGGAGTAGTTTCCAGCTCTGCCAGATATTAGAACATATTATAAAACAACAATTAAAATTATTCAATGCCGGTGCTAAGATAGAAATAGAGCAGCAGAACAAAGTGGTGTCTCAAGAAATAGACTTAACCGCATGTGAGGATTCAGTATGTGATAAAACAATTCATTTCCCTCAAATCAGAAGGGAAATGAATTGCTTAATACATTGTGTTGGAAAACTGCTTAATAGTTTGGACCATACATTCTACATTCATCTAAATAAACTTCAGATGGATTAACAAATTATATTTTTAAAAAAAATCAAATTACCCACAAATAACCAAAAATAGAACAAACTGCTTCTCAGATCTGTGGCAGAATGATAACTCTGTCAGCATTGAAAAGAAATCACAAATATTGAAGGTCTGTCTACATAAAACAAGTGTATGATGCAAAATACTAAAAAAAAGGGGGGGCGGGGAGAAGAGACTGGGAAACTATATACACCACATATCATGAAGAGTTTCTCACCACAACGGAGAAAAAGTGCTTTCAAGTTGTAAAGGAAAATACCACACAATACTCCTGAAGCCACACTTCAGCGCAGGTAGTTGTCCCATGAGGATCACAAATAACAAATAACAAGGGCTCCTGTCCCCTCTGAGTAGGACTGGACCTTGGCCGGCAAGCGAAAAGTCAGGACTGGAGTCTCTGTCTCGAATGCTGTGTTGGAAATCCTGACATCACTTTCATACCCCTTGGCCTGCCAGGGATGTGCCTCCAGCCTGGGGGTACCCAGTAGTCTCTCTCTAGTACCTGCTCCCATGGACCCCCTCCACCTCCCCTCTTCCACTCACATACATGGCAGCGGCCAAACCCTGTAGGAACCGCTGTGAACCAAGGACCCAGATGGGTGATGTGTGCCCATGTGCACAGGTGTGTGTGTACCAATGAATCCACTGAACACCCCCCTGTTGCAGAGGCCCAAACCCCCTGGCTTCTCTCAGGACCCAGTGCTATCCCTTGGATGTCCCCATTCCAAAAGGAGCATGACTTTGTACTCCTTTTAGGCCCCACTGTTCCCGTAGTGATGACTTCTCTATGCTCCATGAGAAGGGGGGGGGCTGTTGCTCCCCTGTTTAGCATCCACCGTGGTATCTGCCCCATCGCAGGCACTCAGAAAATATTTGTTAAATAAAAGAATGACTCTTCATGGGATGGATCCTAAATGCATCCATGTCACCAATGTTTTCTAGTTGAAAACTAAATTTTGAACCATAAGAGCATTCTTTAAGTTACATAATTACGTCTCTCTCCACATCAGAGTGAGAAGTTTGAGGTCAAAGGCTGTGTCCAACCCATCTCTGGAGTCACAGCCTTCATCACAACACGTGGCACCTTACAGAAGTCAACAAGGGTGTGCTGGTGGGGATGTATTCAACTTATACTTATGAAGTTAGCAATTTCATAAAAGGGGACGCAAATACTTGGGGTTTGGCAATGCAGATAACGGGTACAAGCAATATGTTATATGATCTATTGGGAGAAAACCAAAGTTGTTACATCTAGAAAAGTGAACGTAGAGGAATATGAAAGAGAGATACACCATGTTTCTGCATGGGAAGGCCACATAGTATATGAATCATCTTCTTAATCATATAGCTTCTGTTATTGACATTATGAACCAACACAACGTTTTTGGCGAGCAATATAAGAGTGTACATTGAGAGTCATAACAATGTTCATACTCTGGCCTGATGACCTCACTCCTGGAAACCTAGCCCAAAGAATTACAGTTCAAGAGAAGAAAGAAAAAAGCCACGTCCATGAGGATGTTCATTACAGCCTTATGTAAAACAAATGAACATGACTGTTTGACTAAGTCACGACTCCATCCACTAAACAGAACATTCCACAGATACTAAGAATGGGAAGTATTAAAAGCACATAGCAACATGGTAAGATACGCAATACAATGTGAACTTTGAAACACAGAATGTGAGTTGATATGTTCGCTTTGATTAAAACCACATGAAATATGTATGCATAGGGGTAAGAGTAAAAGAAGAAGAGCCAAGATTGAAATTGGTTTTGGGTTAAAGAAGTGAAATTAAGAGTATTTTATTTGTTTAAACCTTTAGATTTAAACCCTTAAAACACTAGAATATACCAAAAGCCTGTGGTGAATTTTGACTTTTGAGCTCCAGATACTTCCTGAAAGAGTTCTAGCACATTATATAAGGCTAGGCACTAAGAGATTTCCCCTTCAACCCCATCCCCAGATGAGCAAGATCATTCTCAGAGGCCCTTCAGGTTAGATTATGATTTGACAAGGAACAAGAATAGACTCTTATGCAGCTGAGATTGTATACAGTAGGTGCTCAATAAATCAAAGATGGATGGATAAATGGGTGGGTAGAAGAAATGAGAAAAAATAAAGATTAGGGAAATGCTTGGGTGCTGACATATTGCACATTGGTGTAGAGCATTCGTACAGTTCCAACAAGGATCATGGGTCCAGCTTTCATGACTTTGTTTAATGCTTGTCAATCTCTGATACTTCATGAGGGGAACACAGCCAACAGCATGCCTATACTTTGAGCTAGTATTTTTGTCCTAAGGCTCCTTTGTCCTTCCTGCTGCAGATGAACCCTTGGATTCTGGAAATCTAGCACAGTGGAGAGAGTACAGGATTTGGAGTAGGAACCTGCTCTGTCAATGAACACTTCAAATTCCAGCCCAACCCTTAGGGGTTTTATAACCTCTGAGTTAGTCCCCTCGTCTCCTTGAACTTTGTTTTCATTGGTAAAATGAGAGAAGAAAATATGCCATAAAGTTGTAGGAAAGATTCGTTATCTTCCCAAATGACATAAAACATTAAATAAATATCGCATCCTCCTTTACCCCAAGCTTTCTCACTGCTACAATCCTACAGACTTTAAGCAGAGCCTCACTTAAAATGCGAAAACACAGATTTCTTCGTCCTTAGAATTGGGAAGTCTACAGTACCCTTGATTGGTGGGTCACAATCTCAGGTGGTTTTTCTCTCTGGGGATGTCTTTGGCATCTCTCTTTGGCAATGTCCAATAGGGAGACATTTTGGTCATCACACTGGCAGCAAGAGGGGTGTGTGTGCCACTGGCTTCTAGTGGATGCGGGACAGGAATGTGGCTCAAACAATGCACAGGACTGCCCCTCCTCCACCAAAAGAATTATCTGGTCCAAAATGTCAATAGTGCTGAGGTTGAGAATCTGCATGACCCTATGACTCCATGCACTCCTTTGCAGATATGTGTATGTATGTGTGTGTGTATGTGTGTGTGCACGCGTGTGTGTGTGTGTGTGTGTGTGTGTGTGTGTGTGTCCAGCGAAGGACAGGGTGAGGGGATTTCAGGGGAACTCGGAGGTAAAATATAGGAGGGTAGTAGGAGAGGACCATTTCCTGCAACATTCCTATACAGAACACCCTCCTTTACCTGTCAACTCTTCAAGGCCCAGCTTAAACCCTCTATTCTCTGTGACATTTTCTTGGGGCACCCAAGGACCCACTTCTCCCTCCCTGGACTCTCAAGGTTTGGCTGCTGATTCCCAACTTACACTGTAACCATCCCAGGGGGCCCTGCCTTCACATTTCACACCTACGCCCGTATACATTAGGAGCTGAGCAATTAGGGTTCACACCTTCTCCCAATGGTTTACAAAATGCCGAAGAAAGCCTGAGCTTGTGAAGTCTTGGCCTATCTCTGGTGGAGCCTGTTTTGAAACTTCTTTGGAAAGTGGCTGCTAATGGACTGATAATTGGTTTCCTGGCTTTCTTATGAAGTGTGAAGCATTCTGTGAGCCTGTCAACAAAGCATCAAGTATCTGTACACCTCCATCAGAGTAATTTGTCCCTTCCCTCCTCTTGTAGCTCTTGCAGTGGGAGACTAACTGGACATAGTAGCATGGGAAGGGCCCTCTCCTCCTTTGCAAGGAATGGGGTGAAATGGGCAGAGCTGGGAAAGGGAAGAAAACGCACAGCCTGGCCAGAGCATGCCTACCAGGAGACCAGGTTGAGCACATTTCCCAGGCAGAGATCGAATAGCTCTGAATCCAATACGTGGCGCTTAGCACAGGGTATACATTTGGTAAATATTGTTGGATGGATGGGAAGGAGTACTACTTCCAACTGATTTTGAGCAGCGGTCCATGGAGATGTGAATTAACTAAGGAAGAAGACAGTGAAAGGCAAGGAGCTGGCTCCATCTTTTCTTTCAAAACGCTTTTCACTGTGAGAAACATCCTCTTCTTTAAAACCTCGATGAAAAAAGAGCATCTATCAAACATTTACTACTGTGAGGGCAGCTCAAAAGCCAATGCAATGATTCTGAAGTCGGCTTGCTGCAGAAAATGTTTGGGAACATGAAGGAAAGAGTGTATTTGTGTGGTTTCGGCAGGACAATTTCCGAGTAAAGAGCTGTTTTGAAGAAAATGTTTTGAGAGAAGAACAATGTGCCACTTTGCACTTCTTTGGACAACTGTTCATAGAAATTTGAACCATTAAAATTTTCCAATCTGCTTCTAAATCCTAAGAAGGAAAGAATAGTTTGTCTGCTAAATATTGTACTAATACTCATTGTGACTAATGTGTGGGAAAATTTAGGGCGTTTATGTTGACTCTTGCTAGAGGTGCTTTTGTATGTACATTTATCTCTATAAAATACAGAGACTGTATTCTTTTATATTTCTATGGATGCTTATAGATGTTGGCCCTTTCCTAGTGACCACCTGCTATTGATACGTTTGATCTGGGGTCAGGGTCAGAACCTCAGTTTAACATATCCCTCAAGCAAAGTATATGACCTGCTCTGCCAATGACCCATTTTAGGAAGTGGTTTCCAAGCATTTGATGTGGGCAGTGAGGGCTGTTCATGCCGTAAGGACTGTTCATGTTCTATAAATATAATTATTGAGCCTTCGGGATTGGGGAGCCAGAATAGCGTGCTACCCTACCGGATGATTAGTAAACCAAAATTCAGCGAGAGGATGCCCCAGCCATCATCATGATGCTGAGCCAGGACTGAGAAACAAGTCTTCAGAGTTTGAATCCAAAGCTATCTCTGTGCACCAGCATACCTGAATGCCATCTCTCACCCCCAGTTGGACTGTGAGGTCCCTGAGGACAAAGCCCAGGACCCATGGAAGCATCAGCTTAGGGGCTGGGTACTCAGTAGGGAGCTGACAGTTGGCACACCTTTGATTTCATGGAATAGGAAGATGACCTTGCTGTGTGGTGCAAAAGCATGGGGCCAGCTGGCTCTCTGGCTTCCTTCAGACTCAAGCTGTGTTTGGTTATACCCAAATGACCAGAAAAAAAACATAAACAAACAAAAAAAACCACCTGAGCAATGGGAGTGGCTGGGGGATGCCAGCCCCCTACAATCCAGAATCATCCAGAAGATGAAATGCTGTGCTGTCCCCCCCAGACTGCCTGCTTTGCAGTTCTCAATAAACCTCAGGCTCCTCTTCCTTATTTTAAGCCACAGAGAGCACTGCTCCATACTAGCCAGGACAACTCTGTCTTTGTTTCTTCTCAGCTCTTTGTAAGCAGTCTCCAGCTCACTGGAGGCTGCCAGCCTCACTCCTGGAAATGAAGAGCCTGCTGAGCAGCACTTCATGGCCCTCTGTTCTTATGGAAGGTTCTAGAAGGATTTCCTAAAACCCTTCCCCAGGGGCAAAGGGTCAAGGAAATTTTTTTTTTTTTGGTTTTATTTATTTATTTAACAGACAGAGATCACAAGCAGGCAGAGAGGCAGGCAGAGAGAGAGGGGGAAGCAGGCTCCCCACTGAGTGAAGAGCCTGATGCGGGGCTCGATCCCAGGACCCTGGGATCACGACCTGAGTTGAAGGCAGAGGCTTTAACCCACTGAGCCACCCAGGCGCCCCAGGTCAAGGAAATTCTTGGAGGACTCGAGAGAGAGCTCTCAGATAATACTTTGCTACCTCCATCTCTCAGCTTGTGAGGCAGGCAAATTTATCCTGTCCTAAGAAGCCAGCTGGCTCTGCTACCCACTTCATTCCTACCAGCTCTCTGACCCAGTGGCCTGACCCTCTCCCAATTCTCCCTGCCTTGTTTTACCTAATGGATTTCCAAGATAAAGCCCCCATAATACCTGGGACTCCCACAGTCTATACTTTTGTCTTCTGAGGTCCTGCCTCCAATTTGCAGAGAAAGCCCTGTTCCCTCTACCACCTCAGGCCTTTGTTCCTGCTTGCTCTGGGCTGCTCTTTGCCAATGTCCCCTGCCCCTCCTGGCTCCAGTCCCCTTGGCTCCCAGTGTGCGACAAGGCTAACACTGTTGGGCACGATATTCTAACCACATTCAGCCACAGAAATGTGTAGATTTCATGCAATTTTATTTTTTTTTTACAACAAGGGTGTATATCTAAGAGTGATTTAATGTATATCTAAGAGCATTTTTTTCTTTAAATTTTTGCAAGGATCTTTGCATGAACTCACAAGTCATCATAAATTCTTTGTCAAAACAAAGTGATTTTTTGGTTTGAAAAGGTATGACCCAACTCACCAACTCATATGCCGAAGTCTTAGTCCTCATTGATGTTCCCTGGTAACCCCCAGGCTATCCTCCCCCACTGCCCTGGGGGGCCATTCTAGTTTGTAGCACCTGGAGACTCCAAGAAGCCCACTGCAGTGCGAGAAGTGATCAGAGGGTTGGGCTTCTGCCCTCCCCTGAGAGAAGTAGATGGAAAGAGATGGAGAAGGTAGGCGATGTTTGGGGGAAGAGAAGCTGGAACCTTGACTTAAGAGATCAAGTGGGCTCCTCCCTTTGCTGCACACAAGCCCCTCACACTTGCCAGTCTCACTGGGCCCAGAACTTAAAGTACTATTTTTGTCAGGAAGTATGGTCATCCCATCTCAGAGGAAGGAAGAAAGACCTCCTTGATATTGCCATTGGATGGGCACTCCAGAGGATCAATAATCTGAAGACAGCTTGATCCCCCATCCCTCCCTAACTCCAGTCCAAGAAGAAGCAATCTGAGAAAACTCCTCAGACCCTGGCAAGACTGTGGTTTCCCACCACACCTGGAGCCTGGTCCAGAGTCTACGATCTTACAAGCCGGCCTGTCCCTTCCACCCTGGCTTGAATGTATGGTGTCACTGGTGGCAACAAGGGCAAGGAACAAATGTCCAGGTCAGAGCCTCATGCACCAGGCCCTAGTGGCCTCTACCTTGCTCTCAAGTATCACCACGGATGGCAAGACAGCATTGAAGAAGCCCCCCCTCCCCCCGCCACAAAGTTAAAAGCAATCATTTCCAGTCTACATTACTGCCAGAAACGAGGACCCAACCACCAAGGTTGGGAAGAACAGAAGAAAACGAGGGAAGCTATTGCCATGACCTGTGAGGTTCCCAAGGGGCTCTGGATTAGCTAGCCAATGGGGCCCCCTGCCTCTTGGTGGAGACCCCGAAGAGGCCTTCTCCCCGCTCACTTACACACACAGCCTGGCTTCTTAGCCGACCACTGGTTATTCTTTTGGCACGTGATTGCCTTCTGCCCCACCAGCTCAAAGGCAGGCTGGCACTCAAACTTGAGTGTGTCACCGTGGCGGAACCGGGAGCCTTCCCTCCGGCCGTAGGCAGGGATGCCGGGATCGCCACAGCTGCCCTGCTCGATCTCTGGAAGACAGGAAGAAGAGAAAACAGAGACAAAATGTGACTTCCTACCTCTCTTGGAGTGGGAGGTCCATGTTACACGCTCTGCTGCCCCTCTGCCTCGACTCAGTGCCCAGAGTGACACAGGTAAGACCTTTCATGAGAATTCCTGCCGTGTCCTGTTTAAAACCCCATCCCAGGATCAAGGGGCCTTCCAGCCAGTAATATGCCTGAGACTCTGGGTTCACACAGAGCCTTTGAGGGGCTTGGATATTTTCACTCAGTGGAGGTGGGTCTCCACACTCTGTGAGATACCTGTCCCAGGAGCTAAGGAATCTGTCGCGAGCTTGCTGAACTTGCCTCTGCATTCAGAACGACCAGACAGACCTTCGGCTCAGCCCATTCCTGAGTGGCAAAGACAAGCATGAAATGAGGCGGCTTTGCTGCCTGCCATTCCCCAAACCAGAGATTAAGTGAGAATCAATATTCGCTGCCTTCTGACATGGAAGCACTTTCACAAAGGTTTTTTTAAATTCAATTTGAGAAGGTGCAGGTAAAATGAAACAAGTGGCTCACTGAGTATGCTTTTAAAGTTCGTTTGATTCAACCGTGTGAGTCACACATGGAGTGGGTTCCTGGAGACAACTCGCGCGGGCCCGGACACCAGGGGGCATGACGGGCTGGCAACCTCATGGGAGAGGCAATGAGGGCTTGGAGGCTTCAGGAAAGGAGTCTGTCCTGGCCAAGTCCCTGGAGTTTCCTCTGGAGTCACCCCCACTTCCAGCAGCCCTGTGCTTGGTGCTGTGAGAGATGAAGGGGAATGAGGGGCCAGAGAGGGGTACCTGGAAGGGAGGAAGGAGAAGAGGAGGGGGAGCAGTTCCTGGGGAAAAGGACCTCCTGCAGGAAGGACAGGGCGTAATGGATTTGGTGGCAGATGGTGAAGGGAGGATGGTAGGGTCTTGTGACTTGGAAGGGAGGCAGCTGGAGTAATCAGGGAAGTTTGCTGGACATCATCCTAGGTTTGTCAGGCCAAGGGGACCCCGCCTTTGCTGTAAAACACCATAATGAGCCAGCAGGAGACACAGTCCCTTAAGTTGCTGTGTGTCACCCTAACAGGGATGATGCTGCAAAAACTTCCTAACCACAGCTGGTGGGGTTTCTGTGGGCTGCTCAGGCTAGCCCCATGCACTGCCTTTCATGGATGTGCTCCTGAATTGTCACATTCGTGTTACCTGAAAACCAGGGTCTCTAGATCTCTGCTGAGAGCTGGAAAAACAAGGCATTCTCTGACTGGGAGAGAGAGAGAGAGAGAGAGAGAGAGAGAGAGAGTGTGTGTGTGTGTGTGTGTGTGTGTGTGTGTAGGCACCCAGAAGGAGCACCTAACTCAAATTTGGAAGGTGAGGCTGTAGGCAGTAAGACATTAAACTTCAACACAAAATTTTAGGGGGTAACAAAAACTCAGCAAGCAAGCCAGTAATATCTTAATGCAATATTTTTTAGAAAATCAAAACTAATGCATATAAATCAAACCTACAAAGAAGATCAATATTAGAACTTAAAGACCAGATCTGACCCAGCATTTGTGTGCCTCACTTCTCTGGCCTCACCCTTGTCCTGGTCTTCTGAGCCTCTTGTTAATTAAAATGTTGATATTTTTATCATATATAATTTGCACTAATCTTGGTTTAAAAAAAATCGCATTAAATTATTTAACTGAATTACTGAGCATTTCTGCAACTCCTTTACAATCTATGCCCAAGGCATGTGCCTCTCTCATCTCAGCCTAGTCCAAGACTTGGCAACAGGGAAGGCTTCTTGGAGGACGTGATGTCTACACCACGAGGCCTAAAGGCTATGCAAGAGCCAGTGGGATTCAAGGCAGTATTATTTACAACAGCCAAGACATGGGAACATCTAACTATCCATCAATGAATGGGTAAAGAAAACGTACACGTACACACACACACACACACATACACATACACACACACACAGGAATATCATTCAGCCATAAAAAAGAAAAAGAAGGAAATCCTGATATTTGCAACAACACGGAGGAACCTTGCTTGAGGGCATGATGCTAAGTGAGATAAGACAGAGAAAGACAAATACTGGATGATCTCACTTATATGTGGAAGCTAAAAAACCAAACTCATAAAAACAGAGTGGGTTAGGAGAGACTGACAAAGGGGGTCAAAAGGTACACAGTTCCAGTTATAAAAGGAACAGGTCCTGGAGTGTCACGTATGGCATGGTGACTCTAGTTCAGTGTTGTATTGCATCTTTGAAAGTTGCTAAGAGGGTAGATCTTAAAAGTTCTCAACACACACACACACACACACACACACACTGAGGTTGTGTGACAGACGTGTTAACTAACCCGATTGTGGTAATCCTCTCCCAATACATCCATGTACCAAATCATCACTCTGTACACTTTTACTGATGTCAATTATATCTCAGTAAAGCCAGTTTAAAAAAAAAAAAAAGAAAGGAAGGAAGGAGTAGGAGGGAAGGGAGGGGAAGGGCCTTTTAGGTAGGGAAGAGTCCATGCAAAGCATCAGAGGTGACACCATTTGTCGGGCAAGGAGAGCAGAGGCCACAACTAACTCATTGTTATTGTAACTGAGTTTGCTGTAGAACTAATATACGGTGCTGACGTCCTGCTGGCAGCCACTCTGAGCATTTTAATATTTCATCCTTATAGTAATGTTAGGAGCAAGGTACTATTTGTCCTACTTACAAGGTGAGGAAACTGAGGTGCAGAGAGATCATGTAGCTGTCCCAGGTCATCTGAGTGACCTGAGATCAAGACGTGGGCTGTACAGTCCCAGGGTCTTACTGCAGCACCGCACTGCCTGTCTCTGAGTACAAGTGCGGGGGTTTTCTGCAAGGTGGTGGGAGATGAGGTTGCAAAAGGCTAAAGGCATCGTACAATCTGCTAATGAGACTGGACCATGGATGGGAAGCATTGGGGAGCCAACAAAGGGTTTCATTTGATTTAGCATTTCATATTATGTATTTTAAAGGATTACCCTGTTGTCTGGAGAATGGTCTGGGGGCAGCAATTCTGGAGGTGGGGTGATTGTTCATTCATTCAAAAAACACATGGCTGTCTCCTAAGTGAACACCACCATGCTGGGCCCTAGGGATAAAGAACAAGGCAGACACAAGGCCTGCCCCATGAAGCTTCCATCTGGTGGGAGGCTCACAGTCATCTGGGAGATGTTTTGATGACATCCCAGACTGGGCAAGGTCAGAGGGGGTGGGAAGAGGCAGACAGACTTGGGAGGTGTAAAGTGAGCATGTCTGGGATAAAGGAGAGGCCGGATCTACTGACAGATTGGCCTGGGCGCTTGGGTGCACTTTCACTGAGACAAGCATGCAGGAAGAGGACCAGGTCTGCACGATCACCGGTAAGATATGCTGAGTTTTGAGCTGCCTGTGGTACCTCCAGGTGGACACATCTAGTGCAAAGTGGTACATTGGTCTTAAAAGCCTAGCGTAGGAATACAGAATCTGAGATTCAGCTCACAGATGGTAAAAGAAGCCATGAGAAGGATGCGGCCACCCATGGAGAATGAGAGATGTCAGTTCTGGGCAGAACAGTTAGGAACATGGGATGGACGTGCAGAATGCTGGGTGAAAAATCCCAGGCAGTGCAGGGTCACAGATGCTTGGAGAAGAAGGACTTTCAAGGAGGAGAACTCCAGCCTTGAATGCCATGGGGAAGTTTAGGTGGGGTGGACGAGCAGGTTAGTGGAAGGAGGTCACTGCTCATAATGACTGGCAGGAGTAGCTGAGTGCAATGACGCGGCCCCATGCTGTGGGAGAAGAGGAAGATGATATGGGAAGAGCAGATGACTTTTAAAGGAGGCATTTCTTGGAAGTGAAGGAAGAGAGAGAACTTAGGTGGTCACTCATGAGGAACATGGCCTTGAAGACGGCAGCTGAAAATGTTTTTAAGATTGAAGAAACTTAACCATATTTAACATAAGGAAACAGACAGATACACAGAGTATATGTTAACTGAAGATCTAGAGAACAGATGGGGAGGACAGCCCAAGGCCGTGGAGCAGGCAGGGCAGGGGAACTGGAGCACACTGGGAAGGTAGCTTGAGAGACCAGGGAGCTCCTTCCTGCATGGCAGGAGGGAGGAGATGAGGGCTCATTGAGCTTTTAGGGGCAACGCAGGAGGATGAAGGATGTCCTGTGATGGCATGGGCTCTACTTTCTAAATGGAGGAGGGGTCCACTGGTCTCATGGTCTTTGCTGAAGGACGGGGTCTGGTTGTGGGGAAAGAGATATGACATTGATGAGAATGTCTGAGACACTCCCCCTGGAGAAGAGGAAATCATGGCCACAAGGATTGCCACCTGAGGCTCACAGAAGGGGGAGATGACACATGAGCACGGCACCCCCAGCAGGGCTGTGGGACTTGTCCCTGAAGCCCTCAGTAGCTGGGTGCATGTGGAAGTGGAGAAAGAGGCTCCAGGACTGATTGAGGGGTGGGACTGGATTTACAGAAATGGAAGACCACAGGGGCAATGGCAGAGGCGTTATCCTTGGGGCTTAGCTAAAGGGGAAAAAGCAGGGGAGGCGGAGGATCACCTGGCCAAGGGAGGGTGATGCACGGGAGTAGAGTGGGGAAGAAGAGCAGAAGGGACAAGGGCCGGTGCAGGCTAGGCAAGGCTTGGAGGTCAGAGGTGCTGGAGGACAAGGTCTGGGACAGCCAGGGTGCAGCACAGTAAGAGGAAGTGAAGTCAAGTGGCTGAAAGGCAAGGTGATGGAAAGGCTTGGAGTGAAGGGGAAGAGGCTGGTGACACTGATGGGAGGAGAGAAAGAGCCAAATATGGTGACAGAGTGAGGTCAAGGGATAAAGGGTGTACATGGCTGCAATGGCACTGGACACTGAACTCTGAACCAGTCTCTCCAAGGGTGAAGTTCATAGGGTCTGGGGATATGTGCTTCTGTCCCTGGAGAGGGCTACCAGGTAATGGGGGCCTCAAGGGGAAGTCAGGTTAAGGGAGCACTTGGTGAAGAGGTCCAAGGCACTGGAGGGAGGTGATGCATGGGGCCAGGACCAGGACTGGGTGGAAGGGAGAAGAAGAGCAAGGAAGGCAGGTTTGCGAGTTTGTAGCTCCCTCCAGGAAGGCAGAGGGAGCAGGCAGCTGGCTTGTGTTCCTCAGACACTCCCTGTCTTCGTCTAGGCCTTTCCTCCAAGTCCAGGGCTAACCCCTGCTGGGAGCACGGACACCAAGGCTGCTTGACTTCCTGGAGAGGGCTCCGTGTGCTCCACTGCCTGCCTGAAAGGCACTTGTCCTTGACCCTTGTGGTCAGGTGCTGACAGTTTGATGTCAGGGCCCAGAAAAACAAGTTGGTAAACCAAATTTTGACTTAGAGAAAATCATGCATGCAATTCCCTGTTATCTGCTTACTATAATTCTATTTTGTAAGTGTTTCTCTCACTCTCTCCCGCTTTCTCTCGCTTTGTCTACAAAAGCCAGCCAGCAGACCAAAGAGGAGTACTTGAGAGATGCCTGGAACTCCACTGTGATGGGGTCGGCACTCGGTGAATTTGCTTTTCCTTTGCTTGGAGGCTTTATGCCTATCATCTGTGATCAACCTCATTGTCTTCTCCTGGGTTCCTCAATTTCTAATACCAAAGGAGATGCATCATATATCTCTCTAAATTCACCATCTGAGATGCTCCGAGAAGAGCAGTGCCACTTGGAGGAGGAAGGGGAGTCCACACGTGGATTGTGACTTGCTGCCTTTCCAAATGGGTGGGACTCCATGTGTCCCTCTGTCTACTCACTGACTCCTAAGCCTGGGCTACCACTTCCTCTCTTCCTCCGTCACATGCCGACTCCTCACGCTACGGGTCAGCTTAAGAGGCCACCTCCTCAGAGATGCTGCCCCGGACCCATGCACTTCAGGGGGCTCCCATTCTCTTGCCTTTCCCAGCACCCCATTTTTTCCTTCATGGTGCTGACAGACCTTTGTAAAGATCTATTCATTTTATTAGTTACTGTTCAAGACACTCGGGGTATAGCAGTGGGAAAGAAGATAAGAATGTCTCCCCTCAAGATGCTTCCCATCTGTGGGGTGTGAGGGACAAAATGATTTGCCAGCTCAGGTTTCTGGCTCCTTGCTGGCTTCCAGGTTGGCCCTCCTGTTTCCTCACCCACTAGAATGTCAGCTCTATGAAGGCAGGTGTTGGAGATGCCTTATTGACTACTGTGTACCCAGCACTTAGCACAGGGCTTGGAACACAGAGAACATTTTGTTCAGTGTGGGAGTCCAGCTTGGACTGCATTTACTGCATGGAAACTGTGCCAAATGCCAGGCTCGGCACTACAGATATAGAGTGGCCTGACCCACGGCTCCTGCCCTTGGAGAGTCCTAGTCAAGGGGGTATAGAAATAAGTAAAGGGAAATGAGGGCGAAGGAAGAGGTGTGTACCTGGCCGAATGGCTTTTGGGATGGCAGAGGAGGAAGCTCTGGCCTCGGGCTGGGAGAGTTGGAGTCCCAGCCACCTGGGAGTCAGCCGGTATCCCACCTTCCGCTCCCCACCTGCAGCCTCACTAAATGCTTCAGGCCAGCTCTCCCCACTAGACATCCCAGCACCCTCTGGTCTTTAGCCCCCTCTCACTGTCTAGTCCACCCCCTACTGGGATAGTGGCATCTGACAAGAGTGGGTCCCCTGCCTCTTTCCTCTATTCTGTACTCTGCAAAGCAGGGTGAGATTGCTCAGAAAGAAAAATCCGATCATTGCTGTGCCCTGCCCATTGATTCTTTGATGGCTGCCTAAAACACACAGATTTAAGTCTCTAAATGCTTGGCATGGCAGGACCTTGCCCACACCCTCCTGCTCCAGACTTCTCTTTGGCCGTCACCAACCTTGAGATTTAGATGCACCCCCCCCACCCCCAACCCCGGTCGGCCTGTGGGGAGGCAAACCAGTGCAATAGCAATGAGCGAGGATCTAAATCCTGTCTCCAACATAGGTAGGAGACCTAAGGCACATTTCGGATTCTCCCTGAGCTCTCATTCTGTCATCTGTAAAATGGAAATGGTAATCACACCTATCTTACAGGACTGTTGTGAGGATTTAATGAGCTTATGTATAGAAGAAATTGTCAGAACGTCCAGCACGTGGCACTCAAGCAGTAAGTAGTAGTGTTTCCCATCGTCATTATCACCGTGTGGCTGGCAGACCCCCACTGGCGCTCACAGGGCTCTAACTTGGCCCCTGTGTGAATGAATACCCCTGCTTGGCTGCCCAACAGAGAATCACCTTTAAGGGTCAACTCAAGCGCTTCCCAGTTGGAGATCATCCTTTGCATCATGGGGCAGACTTAGGGGATCTTTCCCTCCTCACTCCCAGCCCTCCTGACAACTTTCTGTTACGGCACCATTACTGCAGTTTGTGGCTTGTGTTTCTCCCTGTTAAATGGCAAGTTTCTTGAGGACAAAGACTGTTTTTGACATGTCTATCCTCCCAGCTTCTAGGAGGGTACAGGATGATGAGGGGCAGGTAGAAGGAAGGATAGAAGAAAAGAAGCAGGAAGGAGGAAGGAAGAGTGTAGTATCTGGAGAACAGTTAGAAATTCACTGTGGGGGCACCTGGGTGGCTCAGTGGGTTAAAACCTCTGCCTTTGGCTCAGGCCATGATCCCAGGGTCCTGGGATCGAGCCCCGCATCGAGCTCTCTGCTCCACTGCTTCCTCCTCTTTCTCTGCCTGCCTCTCTGCCTACTTGTGATCTCTGTCTGTCAAATAAATAAATAAAATCTTAAAAAAAAAAAGAAATTCACTGTGGCAGGACGTGACAGTGAAGAGAGAGGAGGCCACAGAGAGGGTCTCAGGGACATTATGAAGAGCCTGGGTCAATGACTGACGAGTCATCTATGTGTGGTCTTGGAGGCTGTGAGCTGCTCAAAGCCAAGGGTCCCATCTCTTCTGCCCTTTGTAGCTCCAGAACCAAGGACAGCGTCTGAGGCATGCTGAGCTGCCCAGACCTATTGTTCAATTAGCACAAATTCCTGCGAGTCTGAGACATCTTTGGTGTTTAAGACAACCCTAAGGCATGCCTGGATCTCATGGATTTGCTCAGAACCACATCCCACTCCACTTTTCTGCTTCTGATGGGAAGGGAAGCCAGAGGCAAGGGACACAGCACCTCTGCCTCTACGTGCACTTTGCTGTTTGTGCTTCTCCTCGCAAAGGCTGGCAAAAATGGGACGCAGACGGCGGTGGATGAAGGGGGTGACGTGTTTCCCACTCCACCTCCTTCCTCCACAACACTATCATGGGGATGTCACAGCTGAAGGAGGTTAGGAACCAGGGGTGAACGTGGACGCGTAGAGCATCAGGCTTACCTCCGAGCTGTTTGCATTAGCCCCACACTGAAGCTTGCTATCAGCAGAAGCCCATGTATTTTGAGAGTATATCTCATGGACAAATTACTTCCTGCCAATTTTCTCTTCAGTATCATAATGCCAGTATATTGCAGACTGCTGCTGCACTTGTCGCCTGCCAAATTTTAATGGTACAGCATCCTCTGCTGCTTGCCGCCCCCGCCCCCACGGGCCAGGACAGACTTGGTTACGGCGTGGATCCCACTGGGCTTTCCTGGGAGCAGGCAACTGCTGCCTGTCTCTAACAAAACCCCAGCTCCCAGTGCCTGAGAATGCTTTAAGGGTCTCAGGGAAACTCTGAGTGTCTTAGGAACATGCCTGGTGTTGTTTCTGACCCAAACTGGGAGGTTTGGGCCCATTTGCTCATGGGGAGCAAATAAAAAGAAGAGGCGTCCTGAAAATAGTGAAATAGTGGACTTGAGGTTGAAAATGGCCTCGTGCTTGAGGCAAGGCAGGGTCCAAAAAGGAGTGGAGCCAGTATTGCAGGTCTGTTGCCCTTGGTCTTCTTTCCAGCCCAGATCATGGCCGTCACTTCCAGGAAGCTCACCTGGGCTCCCCAGCAGAGTTAAATTCTAGGGAAGGGGATGGTGGCATTGCCAGCAGAGGGCTAGTCTTGCTTGTGTTCTCCCTACTTGCTCTCAGACTTTATGTTCGAACTCTCAGGGATATCTGACCAACTTCTTTTCCTCCTTTATGCAAGCCTCCGTTTCAGATACCTGCTCCTCCAGGGAGCCGTCCCTGATGCCCTCAAGCAAGGTTAGTGGCCCTTCCTTGATATTTCCCCATCTTCTTGCACTTTCTTGACTCTACTGAATATTGCTATGGCTGAGGTGAAGGCACAGATTGTTTTCTTGTCCTCGTGGCCCCCATGAACTGAACAGTGCCTGCAACACACAATAGGGGCTTAGAAAATGTTGAATAGAAGGTGACCTCATTTCCAAGGTGAGTCCCTGCTGTTGGGCGTCCTTTCTTCATCATTTGTCATGCCCCGATTCTTCATGTCTCCAGGGTCAAGGTCTCAGCTCCTTCCACCCCTGTGCCAGTCAAAATCCCCAGATTTAGCATTAGGCTGCCAGATTCCAGGCTCTGAGTCAGGAAGCGAGGAGACTCCCAGATTGATGCTAAAACTTGTTAGCAAGTTGTATGTAATTTTATAATGTTTCTGGTAAGTGCTAATTGCCTGTTCCTTAAATATTTCTTGTTCTACTGGGAAGCAAAGCAATTGCAACTATGAATGCATTTCCTACAGCTGGCTGCCCCCATGGAGGGGGACTGAATTTTTAGGCTCCGAGTACTCAGATTTTAATGGTGCCTGAGTCCTCTCCCCAGCCCTGACCTGCCATTGTGACAAGCAGAACTGGAAGAATTTCTAGAAAATAAGTCCCCCAATTTTCCCACCTAGGGACTCACACTTTTAATGAGGGGGGTGGAGTGATACTGTAGTGCTACCTGTCTGTCCCAAGGAAGCTTCTCTTTACCTGAGCTGGGGCAGAGGGTGTATTGATGATGATGGGGCCAGAAGTGCCCGGGAGCATTCTCTATCCACAGATGCCTCATGCTACCTACAAAACATCTATATCACAGTTACCTTCCTATCGCTGAGCCAGGATATCTATCCTGTATGGGATTCCTCAGAATCTGAATAAAAGGAGGACTAGAATGCGGATGGAGGTCGTTCTGAAGCTTTGGGTGCAGGTTGCAAGAGGAGCTACAAGCCTAAAGAAGCAGGGGAGAGAGTGGGCTTTTAAATGAGTGTTTCCTAAATGCCGGCCCTATGTTGGGAGGTGCATGACACCAAGCCCTTGGGAAACCCCCCGTGAGATCAGTGTTTATCAGTCCCTCTTCACAAGTGAGAGTACCCAGGCTCAAAGATGTGGAGGGACTGGCTAAGACCACACACAGTGCAACAGGGATTACAGATTGGGTCTGTCTGACCCCAAAGCCATGGGGACAGTGGAGAGTGCCTGGCTCCTGTATCCGAGTGCTGGGAAGTTGAGAGGGTGTGGAGGAAGGGTGCTTGATTGTACTTGTGTAGAAGGTCATCACAACTTAATCTGAGAGATTTTCTGAGCACACTCTGTGTGCCAGGCACTAGGCTCAGCCCTGCAGGCCTGAAGAGATGGACATTCTATACTCTTGCCTAGAATGAGTTCTCAAGAGCCAGGACGTGGCTTAGAATTACTATAAATGGAGATGGTGAGCTCAGTTTGGATGGAGTTATAGACTGAATGTTTGTGCCTCCCTCAAACTCGTATGACATATGGCAAAGTTCTGACCTCAAAGGTTCTGGATTTGGAGGCAGGGCCTCTAAGGAAGTAATAAAGGCTAAATGAGGCCATAGGGGTGGGGCCCTTATCCAAAAGGATTAGCGTCCTTATAAGAAGTGACACCAGCAAGCTCGGGCTCCCTCCCTCTCTCCCTGTGTGAGTACCAAGGAAAGGTCATGCGAGGACATTGATGAGGCTGCCCAGACTAGAAACTGGATCAGCCAGAACTTTGACCTTGGATTTCTCACCTTCAGAACTGTGACAAAATAAATTTCTGTTTCAGCTCCTGGTCTATGGTATTTTTGTTATGTCTACCCAAGCAGACTAGCACACGCGCCTTGGGTTTGAGATGTCTGAGGGAGAAATGTGTCACATGAAGACTGATATACAAATGGGGAATAGATTTGGAAGTTGCCAGTGTTTAGGTTGAGAGGGAAGCCATGGGAGTAGATGCAATCCACTGTGGAAGGTTCTAGAAAAAGAGGATGGAAAATAGGAGAGACCCGGGGAAGTGCCTGCTCTGTGGGGGCTTGAGGGGCCATGCAGGAGCTCTGAGGGAGCAGCCAGAGGGGTGGCAGATGAGCAGGAGGCTGCAGGTGGCAGAAACCCAGAGAGGAAGATGGCTAATCACATTGGGATGCTAGGGGACATAACCGGCCCAGCTTTATTCATAATAGAGGCTCCTCACTGTGAAGGCAAGAGATGGACAGCTTTTACCCTCCAATCAAAGGTCAAGGGTGGAAGGGACAAGAAGGGGAAGGTACATTCCCTACATCTAAACTTTTAATTCCCTACATTTAAATCTCTACATTTAAACTTGCCCAGGTTCTTCTTCTCTGTGGACGAAGTGCAAACTCTTCATGAGGTCTCAAGGTTCTCAGTCACTTGGATCTATCTCCTGCCTCTTCTGCCTCCCTGCCCTATGCTGCAGCTAGAGTGAACCATCTCATTTCTCAGGCAGTCTGGGGTGTGTAGTGCAGGTGGGAGGCAGGGACCTAGTGCCAGGCCACCTACAAAACAGCGAGGGAGCCAAGCGTTTCCTGGCAGAAGAGGACACACCCTGGAGTGGGGAACAGTGCTGATCACGGAGGCCTTGGGTGCAGAGGAACCTCAGTGGTCCCAAGGGAAGACACTTCTCTGAGCCAGACACTGTGCAAGGAGCTCTCTGGAACTCTATTTCACTTTCTTCACAAGGCATTAAGGTTGCCACTACTCTTTCCATTTTATGAGTGGGAAATTGAGGCTCCGAAGGACCACAGGACTTGGCCAATCCCACAGCTGGGACCATGCTGGGATTCATCAGATCTGGTCCAATTCCAGAGTTTGTTCCATCTTCACCTGCCTCTGTGAGCAGGACACACGTAGACCCTTGGATTAATGATGTAAGGTAATGCCAGACTCTTTCTAATCTGTCACAAGTCTGAGCAGAGGTCCTGCTGACACCTAGTCTGTGACTAAAAGTCCCACCGCGGATGTTTTCAGACTGCTTTAGTTTTCTGTTCTAGTCTGTGATGCTCCTACTGCGGTTCCAGCACCCAGCGTCATGCTGGTCATGTGACAGGCTCATCACTACCTCTGGGCAAGGTGGACACATGATGAACAAAACCCCAACTGGTTGTAACGAGGAGCCTGGGCTCATGCCATATGGCCCATGTGACTGGGGCACAGTGTTGGCTTCTAAGATTTTAAAAGGAATTGAAATTCTGTCACTTTGGAGACCCCTGGTAGAGGGGGAAAACATCATGGGCTTTGAAGCCAGTGAGACATGGAGTTGAATCTTGGCTCTTCCAGGTCCCAGACTTCGTGTGACCCCAGGCAGGATATTTCACCCTTGAGTTCCAAATTCCTCAGTTACAAAACAGCAGCCATCGGCTAGCTGTCACACCGAATGAGATGAAGCAGTTTCTCAAACTGGTGTTTAGCTACAAATCCTTTCTTAAAAGAAGGCTTACAAGGAACAGAAGAGAAGAAAGGAGAAGGCGTGGAGGCAGGATCAGAGCCTGCCCTGTTAGGCACACCCTACCTAAACTTGGTGGTCCCTGAGGGTACCCCAAATGTTTGCATGACAGTTTGAAAACCTTGAGAAAGTTAGCATAAAGCTTCTGGCACATAACAGGCATTCAATGTTCTGTCCCTTTCTTTTCCGGTGAAACCATGCCAAACAAATCTAATTCCTCTTTCCTACATAACAGCCCTTCAAATATTTAGACGGAGCTCTCAGCTCTCCCCTGAGTCCACTCTTCTCCCAAATGCATTTTCAGGGGGCTCTTAACCTTTCTCACAGGGTTTGACTTCAGTTCTCTCCCAGCGTCCACACAATTAGGTCCACTTCTTGATGCCTGGTCAGAACGAGAAACCAGCACCACTGACTCCCTGGGTTAAATTCTAGCTGCTAAGTTCTCAAACATTCACAGAGGACTTGCTATTTATTCCCACTTCCTCTCATCCTGGTGACTTAGCCAGGAGCTCTACCCCATTGAGGTCTTTCTGCACGTTGTTTGCTCACTGCTGTACTGTCGTCCCTTTCCGGCTCATGCTATTTATGGCTTAACCATGCCATTGATAAAATATGGACAGAATAAGGGCAGGTGGGTGGCACACAGGATCATTCCTCCCCACTTCTGGAAACGTTCACTGCTGAACATCCAGAGAACTTCAGACATGAGGGAAACTTTTGAAACTCTGAGTCCGAATCCATTCCCAAGGAGCGAGTGTCGGAGCTTGGCCTGAATCCTGATTTCTCTCTGCCGTCCCCCATCTGTGTGTGTGTAACTCTATGTACCCAAAGAACCATTTGCTTACCTACCTGTGTCCTCACTCATTAGTCACCCATAATTGCTGTGCAATTCTTAGTTTCACATCCTTGACCACACTTACTCTTCACAGAAGCCCTGGGACCTAGGGCATATTATCACCTCCATGTCCCAGGTGAACAAACAGAGCCCCAGAGAGGCTCCCTGACCTGACATAGGGCTAGAAAGGGACAGAACCAGGATGTGAACTCAGCACTTGTCCCCCCATTGGTGCTCTGGCTGCTGTTGTCTCCCCTTGACATGTGCCTCCTGTTCTTAGAACAGGACCTCCACTGTCCTAGCCTCCTGAACTGGGAGAAAATAGAGTTCTGTTGTTTTAAGCTGCCCCTCAGTGTGTGGTCCTTTGTCTAAGCAGCTGGGGAAAACTGACAGGACTCCTGTGTACCCAGCTTGGAGACAGAGTACAGGTCCTGGTACAGGTGGAACCCCGGGCCCCTGGGGTGGGGGGGCTCACACTGAGCAGAGTAAGAGCCTTTTGGAGTTGTTACCCCCAACTCATCTCATGTAGAATCATCAGGTCTCTGAACAGGGGTGGGGAAAAACCTTCTCTCCCTCATCCTCTGCCCACTGTCTCTCCAAGTCATTTTCAAGACTCATGGCTCACTTTCTTGATAGAACCTTTTCGGATGTCACATACAGGATGACCGCCCCTTTCTCTGTGTTCCCACCGGCTGTTTGCCACAGATATCTTGCTTTAATAATAGCTCATATGTTTCCTCCTCTGTCTCACCACTGAAGTGCAGACCCCTTGCAAGGGCTCAGATCTGATGTGTCTGTTCCCTGAGTGCTGGGCTAGGCTCTGCCACCTACCAAATCTGCCAACCAAATGCTTGGGGATGGCTTCTGCTCCCCTTTCTGTGGGGGTTGGCATTAGTAGTCATCACCAATGGGAAATCTGGAAGCGCACAGAAGGTGGATGGTGGAAGTATCCTGGGCCCAGAGTTCGCTGTTCCCTTATTGCTGGCTCCCAGTGAGATTCAGGTCACCCTCCTTTGTATCGCCCTCGGGTCACCAATGGTGTGTGTCTGTCCCTAGCCCTGTGTGCAGTCACTCAGCTCTATGACACCCAAGTATGGCAGCTTGGGAAGCTCCAGAAGTCTATGGGGTCTTTTAAAGGTCTACACAAGCCAGGTGTGAATTGTAGATGAAATTAATGCATGCCCTTGGCACTGTGTGGCCTAAGCCTCAAGTGATTTATCCCAGATAATCCTCAAAACAATCCAGGAGACCTACTGGCCAAAGGAAGTTGAATCTCAAACAAGTCAAGTAATGTGCCTACGGAGAGGAAGCTAGCGTGGGACACAATCAGAATTCGAACCCAGAGCTTGCTGACGCACATCCGGACCCCAAGTCTGACTCCAGAGTTAGTGGATCAGCCCCCCAGCTGCAGTTACCTTCATAAGAAGCCTTGAATCCCAGGGAGCTGCCGCTGCCATCAGTTTGGAAGAGGAGCCACATTTGATGGTTGGTGCTGACAATGAGATCTGGGACCGACGTACCTGTCAGGCTGTCAGGACAGCAAGATTTAGAGAAGTGCCCCCCACTCTGGCACCCCACAGAATGACTAGGAGCCCTGCCCTGTCAGGTGAATTTGGGCCCCACTGTGTTTAACACTGGAGCCCAGTGACGGGTGCTCCAGTGCCTGAGAGACTCATCACCTCTCCCCTCCAGCCACGGGCAAGGCTTGTATTTACCCGTGACCCCCAGCCCAGACCCCTGGGCTCGCGAGGTAGACCTGGGTCCTTGCTTTCTCAGGGGCCGGGGTTAGCTGTAGCCTGATCAACTGAAGGGGTATCTACACACCTGCCATCTCTGATTTCTCATGTGAACTACCAAAGAAAAGACAGAGACAGAAACCCGTTTCCCCAGTCGAGCCCAGCCACTCCTTTTAATGAGACATCTCTTTCAGCTCTATATGGAATTATTAGCTTCCATATATGAAGAAAGGCTTAAAGTGCAGCCTTCCCTCTGGAGCCACATACTTTCTGAAGAACAGAGTTCAGACATGGGGAGGATTGAGTTCACATTTACCGAATACCTATCCAAGCCAGATAATTTTCCCTCCATTATCTTATTTAATGATCCCAGTAGCCCAGTGAGATAGGGGCTGTGTTACCCCCATGTTACATATGAGAAGACAAGGGTGCAAAATGGGCGGTGGCTTTCCCAAGGTTGGCCTGATGGAGAGTGGCAGAGCCAGAGTCCACAGCAGAGGCTGGGCTTTCCAGAAGAAACCTGGCTTCCTCTTGCTGCTGAGACCAAACAGATCACTAGCACAGAGCAGGGGATGGTGGTGGATGGTGTGATTGGATTAATGGATCTTAATCTCTACTCCATTCTGGGGTCTTAAAGGTTGTGGGGGCACTGAGTTGGCTGTATGAGATGATCAGCACAATGTGAGTGCTGTGGGTGTGGGGCTGGGGTAGACATCTGGGTACACTGGACTGGCCCATGTGACATTGCCGGACTAGGGTACTGGCATTCTGCAGGGCGTAAGGATTGAGGCCAAGCCAGGGCTGGCTCCTAACTCTAGGATGGCAGAGTCCGTTTGACCCAATCATGACAACAAAGGAGGCCAACCATTCTACATGTGTTTCCCTGAAGTCTGAGATGGATGCTAGCCTATGGAGATCTAAGGGTTGGGGGGAGAGCCCCTGGGCTGTTATAGGATTTATTGAGAGCTCTCTCAAAACTTATAGAGATTTAGGTATAAACCCTGGATCAGTCATTCATTTGCCATGGGGCTCTGGGCAAGGGGCTGAGCCACTCTGGGATTTTTCATTTTGAGTTAAACGAGGGGAATGGGTTATAAGAATCTTTCTGGCTCTGCTCTTCTAAGGTTCTCTGACAGAGCATCCTGAGATTTTTGTCCTGAGAGGAGACAGAGCCAGGATCCTGGCCTTCTGAGCACACCAAGCTGAGGGACCATACAGGGCAGGTGAGAGATGGCAGATGAACCAGAAGAGGAATTGAGTATGATGGCTAATTTTATATGTCATTTTGCCTGGGTCATGGGATACCCAGATATCTGGCCAAACATTATTCTGTTTCTGTGAAGATGCCTCTGGATGACTTTAACATTTTAATTGGTAGACTGAATAAAGCAGATTGCCCTTCCCCGTATAGATGGGTCTCATCTAATCAGTTGAAGGCCTGCATGGAACAAAAAGGCTAACCCTCTCCCAAGTAAAAGAGAATTCTTTCTGCCTGCCTGGCTTCCATCTGGGACATTGCTTTTTTTTTTTTTTTTCTTCCCTTTTTTTCTGCCTTTGACTTGAATGGAAACATCAACTCTTCCTGGGTCTAGAGCCTGCTGGCCTTTGCACTAAAACTACATCATCAGCTCTCCTAGGTCGCAGCTTGCCGACTCACCCTGCAGATCCTGGGGCTTGTCAGTTTCCATTAGCATGTGAACTAATTCCTTATAATAAATCCCTGGCTTTCTGTGTATATCCTATTGGTTCTGTTTCTCTGGAGAACCCTGATTCATACAGTGGAGTAGGCCAGGGGAGGATGTCCTCCAGGCTCACATCCCATTCCTTTCTCATAAGAGATTCCAAGTATCAGCCATGTCACCTGATTCCGAGGGTAACGTCGTGAGTCATTTAACTGCCCTGACAGAATTTCTCTGGTAGCTGTGGGGAAGGTGTGGGAAGCACCCAGAACAGAACAGCTCCTGCACAAAGCAGCTAGAACTGAAGAGACATTTCTCCTTCAGCATGAAAACCAAAGGGAACTGGCCTGGGGCTAGCCTGGTGGGGAAGAGCACTGGCACAGGATGCTGTCCTGGACTGAAATCAAAAGGCATGAACTCAAGTGTTGGTTCTGCCACCAACCAGCTTTGCAACGTTTAGGCCTTAGTTTCCCCACCTGTTAAATGGGGATAATGACACAACTAAATGAGGTATCTGATGTGCAAGTTCCCTTCCCGGAGCCTGTGCAAGCAGTGGATGTTTGGTGTGTAGGAAAGCTTCCCTGCTCCCAACCCCCCCAGTTGGGCAAGGAAGATGAGCGAGATCAGGCCGTCTGAGCTGGACCACATGTACTGAACAGGAGTGTTCTCCTGTGTTTATGTCAGGCTGATGGTGGCAGGCAAAGGAAGATCCAACAGAACGGAATCCTAGGACAGCACGGCATTATCCTCTCCCTTGACTAGACCATGTGACACAAGCCTTTCTTGGTTTAGGAATTGTGGCCACTATGTGCACAGGGTCCCAAATCCCTGAAACAGCTCATTTCCCAGATAGTTCTGAGCACGCAGGGAGGTCAGCAACACACTTCCACCATCTCCGTCTGGAGTCAGACTTCCACGGATAGACATGGGCTTGAGGAGAAACTAGTGGGTGGCGGAGGAAGGAGCTGCAAGGAGCAGCTCACCACGTGGAAAGCTCCAGGCGCACACCCAGAACCTCAACTCCCCCTCCTCCCTGAGAAACGGTTCCTTTTGCCCACTTCTCCTGGAACTTCCTAGAGAGAATGTGGCCAGTGCTCTGTTTCCTTCCACCAGAGTAGAGGGGCTGGTCCCCTGGGCTTGATGTGGTGTGACCCTGGGGACCAGACAGGGTTCAGTGTACCATCCCACCACCCCTAGGCCAGGGCCATGTGCTCCCCACCCTCTGGACCAGAGCCCTGCTTCACTTACACGTAGAGAACAGTTTTCTGGTCCCCGTCCTGCCCGCCGTCCCCGACCGTCAGGGTGTCGTAGCCCCTCTCCAAGTCAAAGTCCTCAAAGGCCAGCTTGATCACCTGGGGAGGGATCACGGGGTTAGGGAGCAGGCAGGGGCTGCCGTGAGACACTCATACAGCTGTGAGGAGTTCCCTCCTTAGGTTCTGAAGCCCAGGGTCCCTGGGACACCACCCCACACAGCCCCTAATCCAAACGAAACATTTCCACACCACCTTTTGGAGTGTGAACTATTTCGCTCCAGGCCTTACAGCCTCTGGGGTCCCCTGATGTTTTCCAGAGATGTTCACAGCACATCTGGCAAATTCTGGGGGCTGCCATGACAACATCAGGCACATCCGGCTATCTGTGAGAAGATTAGATTCTCTCTTCATGCTTTAATGCACAGAAGTCCCCCTGGACTTCGTGGCAATATTTTAGGCCACATGTGGAATCTCAGCCATCTTGCCTGCCCCCAGGGACCCGCAGAAGTTTCTTTTAGCCCCTCCTCTGCCTGCCTTTCTCTATCATTTTTTGTTTATTCATTGAATAAATGAATGGTCCAGGAAGGAGGTTTCAACAAAATTCTTCTCTCTTAATTCATTTTAGTCCTGCCTTCTACAATATTTCCTAAGCACCCACCACGTGTAGGGTCTCAACAGTGAGCACAGCCTCTGCCCTTGGTGAGCAGGGGAGACAGAACGTACGCTGAGAACCACCAAGCCCCTGCTGGGTGGCAGGTGTTCCAAAGACTGCTGTAGGTACACAGAGCAGCCTGGGGCTCATGGAGCCTGTGGTGGGGCTATCTGAGGGTTCTGAAGGCTGCGGAAGATGATCAGGCCACAGGAGGTGCTGGCAGAGGGAAGGACCTGTCCTGAAGAGTCAGATGCACAGGGCCTGAGTTTGGGCAGAAATGGGACATTCCAGAATGAGTGTTTGTTATCTGTTGATGGAAGGTCTGCACAGTGAGCACAGCTGCTAGCTGTTTCATTCTGGGGCACAATGTGGCTGGGCCTTCAGTGCAAGGAGGGGACACAGGAAGGTCCAGAACTTAAGAAATTTGCCCGGAGCTAAGTCTGAAAGGTCTTAAAAATCTCCCCTGGCCCAAAGAGTTGAGGTTTATCTTGGCGGGGGCATTAAGAAAAGTTTCAAAAAGTGGGTGGCAGTGGCACATTAGTGTCTGAGAAAAATGTCAGTCTGGCTGCTGGTGTGGAAACCGATGTGGCAGGAGGGAGGCCAGAGGTGGTAGGGAGAGTTCCGTCTAGGTGGGCGATAGAGGAAGGCGGTGGGGATGGAAAAGATAGACAGGTCCTGGCAGTGTTCAGGGCTTTGTGACTGCATGGGTGTGGGGACCAAGGGACGGGGAGGGATTCAGGATGACCTGTGGGTCCCTGGAAGGGTGAGAGGTATTGCCATGCACAAGACGGGACACAGGGAGGCTCCACTCCTAATGGCTACTCTGGGCTTCTTTTTGCCTGTTCCATTTTTTTTTTTTAAGTTTTTATTTAAATTCCAGTTAGTGAACATTCAGAGTACTATTAGTTTCAGGGATACAATACAGTGATACCACACTTCCATACAATACCCGGTGGTCATCACAGCAAGGGCGCCCCTCAATCCCATCCCCTATTTCCCCCCTCTCCCCGGCTTCTGGTAATCATCAGGCTGTTCTCTAGAATTAAGAGTCTGTTTCTTGGTTTGCCTCTCTTTTTTCTCCCCCTATGATTGTTTCGTTTCTTAAATTCCATGTATGAATGAAATCATATGGTATTAGTCCTTCTCTGACTGACTTGTTTTGCTCAGTAGTATACTCTCTAGATCCATTTACGTCCTTACAAATGGCAAGATGACATTCTTTTTAAGGGGTGAGTAATATTCCACTGCAGACATTGCCCACATCTTCTCTATCCATTTATCTGCAGCTCCAATGTGATGAAGAGCGTCCATCTCCCAGTGGGGAGGCTGAAGATGTTCCTCTGTGTTCTGTTGTAAGACTCAAGAAATAGAGAATTCTATGGATAGATGTTCCCTGTTGTGAAGGTCTCCTCTGTGGGAACCCACATACTGCTAAGGTGCTGCTACAGCCTCACCCCCCAGTGCCCTCAGGGACCTCAGAAGCCACCTTCTGCTACACTGATTCATCAGCCCAGCTGCCATGTCCGAGGCCCCCTCCATACTGTGCATGGCATTCTTATGAGCATCTCTGTATAAGAACACCTGTGAGCACAGAACAGGATAGCGGAGGAGATGAGTGGCACTGGCTGTAAGAAAGGTTAAAGGATGCTTCCCAGAGGAAATGAAGCCAGGGCTGAGTTTGGGAGATGAACCGGAGTTCAATAAACAGTTAAGGAAGGGAGAGCCATCCAGGCAGAGGGAGGAGCAGGTGAACAGGCAAAGGTGTGGGACGCATGACTCATCCAGAGACTCCTGGATCTGCAATGGTTAAACGCAGAGGGGAGTGGAGGCTGGTGCTGGGAGGAAGTGGGAAGAGCAGAGTAGGAAAGGCTGTCCATCCTGTCAGTCATGATTTGGGCTTTGCCCTAAAGACAAGGGGAAGTGATGGAAGGGTTGTGAGCAAAGGTGTGAAGCATGATGTTTGTTTTCGGAGCAACAGCACTGAGAGATGGTGGGAAACCAGGAGAGCGATCTCTGGGCTGTGGCAGTCACGTGGGAGAGTGGGGAGGTAGGCTCGTAGCAGGCAACAGCGGGGGTGTGCTAGGAAGGAGGAATGGCACAGAACGGTCAGCAGTGAGTGGGGATGCCTTTACCCCTGTGGTTGTCCCATTTTAGGCCAGCTCACCCCTCATACTCCCTGATGGCCAGTGGCACCATCACAGGACCATCTGCTCGGCCCGGAATCTCCTTCCCCTCTCACCCTCCCTGGTCCTGTCCTGACATCACCATCTCTAAGCCAGACACACACTGAGGGGCCCAGGGTAACTGCTCCCTGTGGCCCTCCCCATTGCAAGTCAGTGTGGCTCCCTGAGCTCCTGGGTACCCCCTCATACTGGCCAGTTCCAACTGTGGTTTGCACAGACCCCTCCTTCCCCGCTGGCTCTGCTAGCAACGTCTCTTCCCCCAGGCCTTGTCTTTACCAGGTGTTCCCATACCCTTCCTCACCTCTGGGTCTGCATTTACCTACTGCTCTGGTACTAATCTGTTTACCTGCTCCTCCACTACACCGGGAACTTCCGGAGGGGGGTAGGGGGAGCAGGGACCAGGTCTTCCTGCCTCTGATGCCCCTGCCTGTCCGTGTACCAGGCACAACCCAGGGGCTTAGATAGTGCTGAACCACAGAATGTTTTCCAAACCGTTTCTGGTTTTCCTGCATGGACCAATGGCTAGGCCCTCGGTCCCCCACCAGAGTTACCGTCTAGAACAAAGACTGGCAAACCATTTCTGTAAAGGGCCATAGAGTAATTATTTTGCCCTGTGCAGACACCTCTGCTGCTGTAGCATGAACGTAGCCATAGACAGCATGCACACAACTTACAAAATCAAGCAATGAACTGGTTTGGGCCCAGAGGGGCAAGCCTGCTGACTCCCGGTTGATGAGATTCTTTGAGACACTTAATCATAGTTCTTGATCAAGTTCTCTTACAGGCATGGACCCCCTACCACATGCTCAACACTGTTAGGGGCAGTTAGGACACATCAGTTCAGGGAAATTCACAACAACCACAACTACAAATATCTTCATTTTACAAATGGAAAAGCCCAGGCACAGAGATGTTAGGCCACTTGCCTAAGATCACACAGCTGAGTGGTAGAACTGGGCCTCACCAGCAGCCAGAGGCCAGGCTCTTTGCCACTCACTGCCTCATAGCAGCTCTAGTGAGGTCTCGGGTCCATCAGGTAGGGACCACAACTGACCCTCTCAAAACTTCCCTAAGCTCTTTTGCTGAATCCCAGCAGCCTGGCAAACACTTGCTGCGTATAAAATAGTGCAAGGGTGCAGTGCCTTCTGCAGGAGGAGGGGCCTGGCCTCTGCAGGGAGTGATGGCCCTGGAGGCACACTCTTGCCACCATGACCCTCTTGCAGCCAGCCTCAGGGCAGAGGATACTGGCTCACTGAGCCACCTCCAAAAGAGAGAGTGTGGGATTATTATGTCTATAATGGGAAAATACTGCTTTGAAGGCCAGAACCCAGAGCCATAAAATGATTCACATCACTAGTCAGAGCACCCATTGATGTGAACTACATTTTAGAGCCTCTGACCCTAATGCAGGGGCTAATTACACCAAGTAGACTGTACAACAGACATAACATTGCAGTGTTGGGACAGTATCCCTGTGCACCATGTACTGATGCTTTCATTTTTTTTTTTTTCTCCTCTTTGGCCTTTGTTTAAAGGCAGGAACCTATAATGACTCATTAACTGACATGCAGATCAATCAAACTCGCCAAGTGTCTTTCTGAGGCAAGGAGAGTGGCAGCACACGAAATAGGCGTGATCAAAGAGGCATATTTGTACGTGGCTCAGACACCCAATTTACACCCATCAGATAAAGGGACAAATGAACCCATCATCTAGGACGTAATTACTGAGCATCTGCCATGTGCCAAGCACTGAGCTAGCTGTTCCCCAGAAGTTATCTCACTTGCCTAGCAATGTAGAGCAGAATCCCAAAGCTGAGAGCATGGGGCAGACGGTGAGTGCTGGGGATCACAAAGAAGGGGGAGACGAGAGCAGGTATGTGGAAGAGGTGGGTGCGCTAGTCCTCACAGGATGAAGGGTGTGGGTTCTGTGCAGATGTGGTGAGCGGTGAACTGGGAGCAAAGAGCAGGGCAGGAAGCCAGAGCAGGAGAGGGGTGGAGGGTGAGAACAGCCTGGCTGAGTCTGTAGTTGGCTTGTACCTGGCGGGCCTGAGTGGATGGTCTGGACTTGATGGTGAAGATGAGGGGAAGCTACACCTCAGCATGGAAGGGAGAACTGTTGGCAGGGAGACCTGCCAGGAGGCTACTCCCAGGCCTCAGAGTGGCAGGAGGGCTTTGAGGGAGCCTGAGCTTGTGTTTGGTGCACAGGGTGGGGATGAGGGGTAGGCCAGGGCCAGGGGTCTGGAGACCATAACTTCAGCATATAACTGCCTTCCTGGAACAGTGGAGGATGGGAGCAACACCAAAGGGAGTGCCTGCCCTGGGTCCTGGAGGACAGCCCTTGCTTTCTGAACACTGCCCAAGACCACCCAAAGGACTGGGATCCTGGGCCTGCCAGGCATTTTTTTTTTTTTTGGAAGCTGGAGTCCAAAAGACCTAACCTGAGACAGTTTTGTCCAGCGACTGAATTTCTCTAAGAGCCTCCCTGTTGGGCTCCCAGTCTCTGCTGCCATCCTTCACTCTGTACCCAAACTCTGTGCCCCAGGATCCTTTAGAGCAGGGGTTGGAGAACCATGGCCCTTGGGCCACATCTGGCTTATGGACTGTTATTATATGGCCCCTTGAGTTAGGAAGTGTTACATTTTTAAAGGTTTAAAAAAACAAAGCACTACAAAGAAAAATGTGTAACAAAAACTTCACATGGTCTTCAAAGCCTAAAATATTTATTATCTGGCTCTTTACAGAAAAGGTTTGTTGACCTCTGGCATAGAGCGAGGTTTTTCAAACTGGGTTCCCAGGTACCCCAAAGTTACATAAAGTTACCTAAGCAGCCATGAACCAAGGGAGAGCAGGAGCCAGAGTCAGTAGAGCCCTGCTCCTACCAAAGCAGTTCCTTCTGATCTAGTTCATGTTTTGGATTCTGTGACAGACATGGACAGTGGTTTATTCAATGTCTCTCCCTCTGTTTATCCATACTTAACAGAACTCTGAGTTTGGAGAGAGGCAATGCACTTAGCTAACCTCAGAGCTAAGGACAACTAAGTAGCAGGGTTCTGGGCAATAACACACAGCTGAAGAGCCCTCATGGGATTTTCCCACCTCTTTCTCCTTGCTTTCCTGGAATGCAGATGTGAGGACTGAGCTGGAGCAGCCTTCTTGTGATCATGAGAAGAGCCACACAAAGAGAATGGCAGAGGGAAAACCCAAAGGTGCTGGAGACACTGAAGGAACTGCTAAACCAGCCCTGGACTCCTCACCTCTGGACCTTTGGTATATGGGGAAATAAACTGTGTTTTGTTTCAGCTTCTGTGGAGGCATTTTCCGTAGTTCATAGCCAATCACAACCTAAGAGCTACAGGTTCTAAAGAAAGACTTTCGTCTTTCCATCAGGATAAAGCTTAGCATCTTGGCAAGGACAACCTAGGCTGAAATGGCTTTCCTAGCTAGTTAGAGCTCCATTCTACAATGCTCTGCCCTAGTCTAACTTCCCCTATTCCTCCTCAGAACACTTCTCTGAGCCCCTGAGGGCTGACCTTGGCTCAACCAGCCTTGGATTATGAATTCTGCTGTCAGTTTGACCATTAGCTCCATGAAAGGAAGGGAACTTTCTTTTCCTGGGCACAGCCTGCATAATGATTCCTGGCTGGACCTTGCTGAGGACCCAGAGCAGGATTGGACAGGTGGCTCTTAGGATGGGGAGGAGGGGAGGCCAGTGGGAAGGCTGACCTTAACCCCAGGAGTTCAAACACGACAGCCTCCAGCACCCTTGAGGAGGCTGGGAAAGAAAGCTCAGGGCAGAGACTGAAAACTTTCAGATGTTCTGGAACTTTCAGGGGTTGGAGAACCATGGCCCTTGGGCCACATCTAGCTTATGTACTGTTATTATATGGCCCCTTGAGTTAGGAGAGTAGCAAACGTGTTCATCCATTCATTGGCTCTTTCACTCACTGATTGATGAATTCATTTATTCATGTAGTCATTCAATAGTTAAAATGCACTTGCCACATGCTGGGTTTTGGAGAGGCAACAATAGGCAAGCTAAACATGGCCACTGCTCTGAGAGATCCCACAGTCTAGAAGAGGAGATGCATGAGTTTATGGAAAACACCATAGAGTGTGATGGGTGCTGGAGTTGGGGAAGCAAACAGCTGGAGCAAATATGAGGGCCACAGAAAGTCCTGGCTAGAGAAGGGCCAGAGCTTGCCTTCAAGAACAGAGGAGGGGGTGTGAGGATACCAAGATCACAGCCAGGTGTGGGGAGAGAGGAATGCCCAGAGGTGATGTGAGGTGAGGACAAATGTGAGAAGAACAGAATCAGGTTTAGGACTTGGGGGGGCCATTAAAGGGTTATGAGGAATGGGCTTGGGGGTACTTAGAGGAAAGTCCTCTGGTGGCCAGCTAGCATCTCATTCAGGGCCCAGCACAGAGAGGGCACAAGTCAGTTAGCTGAATGAATAACTGAGTGAGCAAATGGGCCAAAAAATGTGCTCCCAGCATTTTCACTAGCAAGTGATCATTTGCACAGAGAGAGATTTCCCAATTCTTCAGGTGCACAAAGGGAAGAGGGACACTGGTTATCCAGGAGGAGGAAATAATCAAAAACCCTGTTATCTTTGGTTTTGAAGTTCACGAAGTGAGCTTTGCTTTCTCTCTCAGGTCCATGCCCTCCTCCTCTACTCTTCCTCGCGCCCCCCATCCCCTACCCTACCCATCTGCCTTGCTTTTACTTTTTCTCTTGTATAGGTGGATTGACCTTCCTGCTCAAACCCAGCGAAGTTCACATACAAATCAGATCATAGGTCTCAAGTTCATACTGAGGAGCTGCAAAAGAAAGGCAGATGTGTGCAGGTAGGATATGAGTCTGGGCTTCAGTTATGACTGCAGAAATTCCATCAGTGTGTCTTCTGGGAGGCCCAGGTGAGAGGTTCTGACAGGAGGCAGCCCCAGGGCCCCATGGGGGCAGGGCTGTACCTGAGGAGCTACCTGATATGGGGACAGAGCTCCTCTGTCAATCATTAATGTATTCAAACATCTGCCATGCTCCTCCTGTGCCAAGCACCGTCCCTGCTTTCAGGGTGCTCTTGGGCTGTGGGGGAAGGAGATTCTAAGCCCAGTGTGACATGATACGTACACAGACAAAAGGTGCTGATGCAATGCTGTAGGAATGGAGGAAGAACCAAGACCTGGTGGAATTAAGAGGGCTTCTCAGAAGAGGAGGTATTTGGACTGTGTGTCAAAGAGGGACAGAAACTTGCCTAAAGCTTTTGATTTTTGATGAAGTCCCAAAAATTTATTTTCGCTTTTGTTTCCTTAAAATCAAAAGCTTCTGCACAGCAAAGGAAACAGTCAAGAAAACAAAGAGGCAACCCACGGAATGGGAGAATATATTTGCAAATGACAGTACAGACAAAAGGTTGATATCCAGGATCTATAAAGAACTCCTCAAACTCAACACACACAAAACAGATAATCATATCAAAAAATGGGCAGAAGATATGAACAGACACTTCTCCAATGAAGACATACAAATGGCTATCAGACACATGAAAAAATGTTCATCATCACTAGCCATCAGGGAGATTCAAATTAAAACCACATTGAGATATCACCTTACACCAGTTAGAATGGCCAAAATTAGCAAGACAGGAAACAACACGTGTTGGAGGGGATGTGGAGAAAGGGGAACCCTCTTGCACTGTTGGTGGGAATGCAAGTTGGTGCAGCCACTTTGGAGAACAGTGTGGAGATTCCTCAAGAAATTAAAAATAGAGCTTCCCTATGACCCTGCCATTGCACTACTGGGTATTTACCCCAAAGATACAGATGGAGTGAAAAGAAGGGCCATCTGTACCCCAATGTTTATAGCAGCAATGGCCACGGTTGCCAAACTGTGGAAAGAACCAAGATGCCCCCTTCAACGGGCGAATGGATAAGGAAGATGTGGTCCATATACACTATGGAGTATTATGCCTCCACCAGAAAGGATGAATACCCAACTTTTGTAGCAACATGGATGGGACTGGAAGAGATTATGCTGAGTGAAATAAGTCAAGCAGAGAGAGTCAATTATCATATGGTTTCACTGATTTGTGGAGCATAACAAATAGCATGGAGGACAAGGGGAGTTAGAGAGGAGACGGGAGTTGGGGGAAATTGGAAGGGGAGGTGAACCATGAGAGACTATGGACTCTGAAAAACAATCTGAGGGGTTTGAAGCAGCGGGGGGTGGGAGGTTGGGGGAACCAGGTGGTGGGTATTGGAGAGGGCACGGATTGCATGGAGCACTGGGTGTGGTGCAAAAACAATGAATACTGTTATGCTGGAAATAAAAAAGAAAAGAAAAGAAAAGAAACTTGCCTAAAGGAGAAGGGAAGGCACACTGGGACATGTGTGTCCAGACAGAGGTCTGAAAGGACTGTGTGTGTCTATGAACCAGGAGTTCAGCATGGCTGAAGCCAGGGCTGCCTGAGTGGGGGGCTAGGAGTGGCAGTCCCTGTGTGTGCTTTGCTGTGAGGCAAGGGGGTTGTTGTTTAGCACACAAGCTTGGCTGGTCACAGCCACCAGTGTGCCCTTTCAAGGTATGGCTCCAGGCACCCATTCCAGATCCACAGAATCCTATCTTGGAGGAAAGAGTTCTGTAATTTGTGTCTTAAGTTCTCTCCAGGTATTTCTGAAGATTAGAAGTAGTATTGTGAGTAGAATGACTCTAAGGACTAAGATAGTCCAAATGGCCAAGGTGGGGCTCACATTTTTCATGGACATCTCAATCAAAGGGAGAATGTGGAGTCACTCGGAGTGGGCCAACTTCACTTGTTCTGAGCCTTCTTTCTTCTCCCTGAATCTGCCAAGGTTCCAAGAGGATGGCCTGGGTATTTTTAATTGTTTCATTCTTAGTTTACTGAGTAGAGACATAACCCTCACCTGCTGCCCCATTAAGACTGTAAGTTCTTATCCTCACAATGCGTTGCCATGTGGTCCATACGTACTCAGTCAATGCTGGTATCTTGACATATTCTTGGCCATTTCTACACCAGAGAATTTCATTTATCTTTGGACCTTCTTATTGCCCTTGGGGGGCCCTAGTTACTGGAACATTCACAGCTCCCTCTCAAGCTCAGCCCACAGAGGTCCTACAAGGGGGATGGAATTCTAGCAAGAGTCCTCATGTTCACAGATATCCAGGTGCCTGGGATAAATAATCATCTCAGGATCATAAGGAGGGGCAGACATGTGTCCTGCTCTGCATGCTTGCAGGCAAAACTCCAGCCTCTCCTCCTAGTACCATCCTTCTCCTGTTCTGTGCAAGATAGCCCCTGCATTCTCAGTCCCAAGTGACTCTCACTTACTTCAGATCCTCCTACAACTTCACTCTCTTCCTCTTCACCTGCTCTGCCCTTAGCCTGCAAACATACTCCAGTTTCCAACATTCTAAACAAACACTCTAAGTAGCCCCAAACTTTCTGTCCACTTTACCTCCCTCTCATGCCCTTTCTCCTTCCTTCACATCACCTTGAAACTTGTCAGAGTGGCTGTCTGGACTCTTTACTCCTAGAGCCTCCTTTCCTGCCCATTCTCTCCTCATCTTGTGGCTGTTTCTGCCCTCAAAGCTTCACTGAAAGGTCCTCTTTCAAAGCCAAAGCCAATGGTTTCTTTTCTGTCCTTTTCCAGCAACAGTTGTTCCTTACCACCATTGTCAGACATATTCTGGTTGGAAACTCTTTCTCCTTCTGTGGCATGATTCTCCTCCTACCTTACGCTGTACTTCCTCTGTGTCTTAGACTGGATTTCTTTTCTCTCTAAGGGTGGTGTTTCCAGATCCATTTGGAATCTTCCTCTTCTCTTTGCTTTCTTCAGGAAGTGTTGTCTACTCGTTAGGCTTCTATTCTCACCCAAGTGCTGAGGAGGTAACACTCAATCTCTCTATTAAACCTGGATTTACCCAGTTTCCAACTGGGTAACATCCAAATGTCACTGTATGAAACACAAGCACTTCAAATATACCATGTTTTCCTCTTGACCCTGTAAAGCATGTCTCTCCCTTTCCATTTCCTTTTAAAGCCTCCCATTGGTCCAAGTCAGAAAGTATCGCATCATCATTCATTTGTTCACTGAATCAATGTTTTCCTTGTGCCCACTATGTGCCAGGCACTGTGCTGGTCACCTGGGATACAATGTTGGGTAAGACCTTCCTTCTCCCTCCATCCTCACATCCAGTCAGTCACCAAGTTGCATTCCATTCCCTACATTTCTCTTAAATATCTCTCCCCTCCATGTTTCCAAAGCCTTGGTGAATGTCCCCATTTTTCTTACTTGAGTAACTGCTTCTGCCTCCTAACTGGTCTTGTTCCTTCCAGGATCCCTCTGAAATCCTCTCCACTGCTGCCAGAATCATTTCAAAAATTCAGACCTTCCTGATATTGCTCTCGTTCAGAAGAAAGGATGACCCTCATCTTTTCCAAGGCTGATCTCAGTGCTGTCAGTCCCATGCCCTTCCATTTTTCCTGGGACCTTGTTCCATCCAGCAGCATAGCCCAGCTGGTGAGAGCATGGGCAGTGGAACCACAAAGACTGGTTTAAATCCTGGTGCTGTCACTTATTGGCTATGACAGTGGCTAAGTTTCCTACCCATTAATCTATCCATGATTCAGTTTCCTCATCCATCATGTGGGTTTCTTACCACCTAATTAATTGTGCTATGAAGAGAATGAAATAAAATCAGTTATATAGAAGGCTTAGCTCAGTGCTTGACATATGACATGCATACAGTAAGACATAACTATTGTTGTTACTACCAACAATTTAACATTTCTGCTCTTAAAAATCTGTTTCAGGACAAAACCCAAGCCTCTCTGCTGAGCATATAGGTTCCATATGATCTGGGTCCAATGACCTTTCCATCCTCATCTTGACCCAGACATGTTGAATTCCTTTCAGTTCTGAGAGGTTGTTCCAAACCTCAGTGCTTTTGCACATGCATCCACTCAGATATGGATTTCCAAGCCTACTCATCCTTGCAGACCCTGCTCGAATGTGAAAACTTCCCTGACACTCCAGTTAGTGGCCCCTTCCAATATTTTCTAAGATAGCAAACTGGACACCCCTCCATCAGCATTTACCCATACTCTAGTTTTTCATTTAAGTGCCTGTCATCTTTCCTGTGTACATGTTCCTCAAGGGCAGAGATCATATCTATAGTCAATGAATGAGTGAGAGCTCATCTCATAAGACATACTGTGAACTTGGAGAGACTAGGCTTTTCACTGAGGAGCACATTACAAGGGTGATTGGACATGCAGTCCTCAGACACACCTGTATCTCGCCTGTGGGTCAGTGACCAGGGTTAGGAACACATTATGCATCTTCCCTCATGTCTGCAGGAAGGAAGCTCTGATTCTTCAGTCTTGGATTTCTGGTTACCGCACTTATACCCTTCTTTCTGCACATAATGCTCCCTGGCTCTCCTCCAGGGTGATGCCAGTAGGGGACACCCTTCAGCCTCTCTAGGCTCCTCAGCTCCACCTGAAGCTCATAAAGAACCCATGGAGATGAATAGGAACATCTCTTTTCACAGCTCGACTCTGAGGGAGTACCCTTCAGAGGGTCTGGCTTCAGGAACCCAGGCTGGTGTGACCTCCTGCAGGACACATGAAGGAGTGACTGATGTGGACTAATATGAACTGACCATTGCACACCAGCTAAGATTAGCCTTTCTGGGGGGTAGGGGGAGGAGGGTGAAACAAATTGTTTCTCAGGAACTTCTCAGCCCTTATTTACACTTTCCCCTGCACCTCACCTTCAGGTTCAAAAGAAAATTGAGATAAGCATCTTTAACAATACCTAAGAAAGAGCCTCTTGTCAGCAACTTAATAACCTTATGGTAGTAAGCCCTTATCCTGATCCAGCCTCCATCCCCATGTGGCTGAAGCATCCTTCCCCATTGACTAGGTTCATCATCAAATGGTTTGATGAAATATGAGTCTTTCTTTGTAAAATGCCTTGCAGAGGAATCTGTTTCCATTGTCCCCAGCACTGTGGTCCTAAGCACCCTGACCAAACAATTTAAAAATGTTGAGTACAATTTAAAAAGAAAAAAAAAAAAAAAAGCTTTTTTTTACAAATTAGTAAATGCTATGAACTGAATTATATCTCCCTGAAATTCATGTTAAAACCTTAACCTCCAGTGTGATGGAATTTGGAGATGGGACCTTTACAGAGGTAATTAAAGTTAAATGAGGTCATAAGGGTGGTGCCCTAATCTGATGGGATTGGTGTCCTTATAAGAGGAGAAGACACCAGAGAGTTTCTATCTCTGGATGCATACAGAGGAAAGGCCATGTAAGGAGGAGGCCATCTACAGGCTAGGAAGAAGCTTCACCAGAAAATGAATTTTCTGGCACCTTGATTGTGAACTTCTAGCTTCCAGAACTGTGAGAATATAAATGTCCCTTGTTAAGGCCACCCTGTCTATTTTGTTTTGTTATGGTAGCCTGGGCAGACTAATAAAGTAAGAATACTTAGAGTCCAAATCCTGTGACTCAGAGCAAGAAGCTAGCCTTGGCTTTGAGTGCATTTTTAAAAACTGGTGAAGTAGAGCTCTGGTTTTCAGGGCCTTGCAGAGAAAAGGGAACAGGAGACAAGGGTCAGGACCCACAAAGGTGGGGTCTCTAGTATGGCATCCCTGAATACAGTTGGGCTAATTAGAGCTGCACCCATAGTGTGAGGGTTAGTGAGAAGTAAGACTGCCTTCCTTCTCATCTGCCACTAACGCCCTCTGGGTGGATCTGGAGGCTGATTACTTATCTGAGACCTTGACACTGAGTGTACAGCAAACAGAAAACTTCTTTACAGTAGAGAGACTCCTGAGACTCCTAAAGGAATGCAATAAGTTTGCATTCACATGTTTGCACATTACTTGGGTGGGTTGAAACCTTCATACTGAGGATTTAGTATGAGAGGTTTCTGACTGGTAATGCCCCCAGGCACTGGGAAGAAGCAAATGTAAACTCTCTCTGGGAGAAACCATCTTCTACCCAGGTCTCAAAGAAGTCTCACAGAAAAAGCTTATGGCTCTAACCACATAGCCAGAATTACAGACAGGACAAGGAAGGAGACATGGTTCTGGGGGGGGGCAAGAAGTGAGAAACAACAGACAACAGAATCAAACTTGCAAAGACTTCAGATATTGGGATTAACAGATACAGAATATAAGATAAATATGTTTAATATACTTAAAGAATTAAGGAACATATGAGTAGGGTGCAAAGTACTATAAAATATGATCAAGGACACTTTAAAAAAACAAATAGGATCTAATAAAATATGAATGGTGCTATTTGAAATTAAGATAAATCTTAAGTGAATGAATTCAACAGAGGTTAGATGTAGCTCAGATAAATAGTGAAAAGAATGAGAGAAAATTATATAAGTTAAGAAACACAGAAGATGAAGTGAGAAAGATTAACGTGTTCTGTCAGGCTTTCAGGAGCAGAGAAGATAGAATAAAAGAGAGAAAACAGTTGAAAAGACAATGGCTAAAAATTTCCCCAAACCGATGAAAGATATAATCTGCAGATCCCAGAGCTTAATGAAGTCAATCAGGATGAACGCCAAGATATCCAGAACTAGACACTTGACTGAAACTGCAGAACAATAAAGATAAGGAAAAGACCATAAAAGCAGCCAGAAGAATATCATACAAAGGAATGACAATAAACTTACAGCAACAATGGGAGCTAGAAGACATTGGTATAACATTTCCATGTACAGAGAGAACAAAATTATCAAACAAGAATCAAATACTTAGTGAATAGCAGTGTTCCTTCAAGAACAAGGGAAGAACAGACATTTTAAGACAAACAAGAACTAAGAAAGTTTGTCATTAACATGAAAATAAATTCTAAAGCATGTATTTTGGACAGAAAGAAAGTAATTCCAAAAAGAAGGGCTAATATGCAAGAAGAAATAGTGAACAAAATGGTAAATGTGTGAGTAAATCTAAATGGACATTAGTTTTATTAAACAAGAGCAGTAATTACTTGTGAGCAAGAGAAAGGCTACATGAAAAAACACATACCATAGAGTATGAATTGGGAAGGAGTAATTAAAGTTAGTGTTCTAAGACCTCTGACTTTTTAGGGGGAACATAAAATTACTACTTACGTTGGACTTTGCTAAGTATGCATATTAACACTAGACATATAGGGTAACCCTAAAAAATACAAATGATAGTATAATTTAAATGGTATAATCTTCCAGTTGAAGGATGAATTGTCAGAGGAGATTTTTAAAAATCCAGCTGTAGACAATACATATATAAAGCATAAGAAAGTAGAAAAGTTGAAAGCAAGAGAACAGGAATGATTTATTAAACCAAAACAAAAAAACAAAAAACAAACAAAAAACTGATGGAACAGTTGGGAGTAAAAGCTTTAGGGTAAAAAACATTACTTCAGGTAAAAAGAATCATTAAATAACTATTTTTGAAAAAGTTCAGTTCACCAGCAAGATATAAAATCTCAACTACATGCTCTAATAACAGTCTCAAAATATATGAAGCAAAAACTGACAAAACTTCAAGGAATATTAGGCAAACCACCATCATAATGGGAGATTGTAATATGCCCTCTCTTGATAAAGAAGGCAAAACAATTAAGATATAAAAGATAGAAGCACAATTAGCAAGGCTGATACAATGAAGATATTAGAACACAAAAACTACAAAGTACATCTTATTTTTTCAGACACACTAGGAATATATGTGAAAAATGACATTCTTGATCCTAAAAGCATTCCTGATCCTAAAATCCTCGATAAATTTCAAATGATTCAAATACAGACAATATTCTCTGACCACAAGCTTTAGAATCAATAACAAAAAGAGAACCAGAAAAATCCTCTGTTTGGAAATTAAGAAATATTTCAAAAACAAAACAAAACAAAACAAAACAAAACAAAACCAAAAACCCCACTGTTGAAAGATAAAAGAATAATGGAATTGTAAAATTATTCAGAACTGAAGGATAACAGAAATACTACCTGTAAAACTTGTGAGAATGTAGCCAAATAGTTCTCAGAGGGAAATTTGTAGCCTTAGATGCTTAAATATGATTGAAAAATAATGAATTAAGCATCAAAGTTAGGATGCTAAAAAAGCATCCTAAACCCAGAACATACCCAGTATGTATATGTATATACCCAGAACAAACCCAGAACATACCCCATATAACAGAAGGAAAGAAATTGGTGAAATAAAAAGTAAATATATCAAAAGAAATATTTGCAAAACTAAAAATGGTTCTTTGCAAAGAATAACAAATGTGAAACTTCTGGCAATATTGATTAAAAGAGGTACAAAATTACAAATAAAAGAGGGAATAAAATATATATAGCAAGAGATAGTATACAGAACTTTATGGCCAATAAATTTGAAAACTTGCTAAAATGGACTCAAGAGAAAAATAAGATAATCTAATAGTCCTTTAGTCATTAAAAGTATTAAATCAATAGTTTGAAATCTTCAAACAAAGGAACACCAAATCCAAATAGTTCTGCTGAAAAGTTTCACCAAATTTCCAAGGTACAATTTATTCCAACCTCCAGTATTAACCTAATAGGATAGATAGAGAAGATACACTTGCCAAATCATTTTATGAGGCTAACAATATCTTGTTGAAAAAAATCTGGCAAGGGTAATATGAAAAAAAAGGCCAATCTCACTAACAAAATGGAAGCAAATTACTAAACAACATATTAGCAAATCAAATATAAGCATTTATAACACTTACATGCTTATTTAAGCATCTAATACTAAATTACCATGTTGGGTTTATCCCAGGAATGAAAAGTTGGTTTAACATTAGAAAAATCAAACTATGTAATTCACCACATTAAGAAAATTAAGGAGCAAATCACAATGATATCAATAGATACAGAAAGGTGCTTGATAAAACTCTACATTTATTCACAATAAAAGCACTTAGAAAACTAGAGTCAGAGAGGAACCATAAGTTAAAAAAAAAAAAAACTTCAGCAAAGATCATACTTAATGATAAAAACATTCTATTTAACATCAAACAATGACAAGTGTACCCACCATCATCACAGTGATTGACATTATACAGGAGGGTCTAGCCAGAACATTAGGGTAAGAAAAAAATAAAGAGAAGGCATAAGGACTGGAAAGGAAGAAATAAAGTATCATTCTTTGTCCTTTATAGAAACTCCAAGTAATTCACAGATAAATTATTATAAGAGTTGCTGTATTAAAAAACCAGATAATAAAAATTAATTGCATCTCTAAATACTATCAAGAACTTGGGAGAAAATGATATTTTAAAAGATACCATTTATAACAGTAACAATAAATATAAGATACCTAGAAGAACATGTATTAAGAAACAAACAAGATCTATAATGGAAAAAAATTATACAAGTTTTTCGACAGCCCTAAGGGAATAGATATTCCATACTCATGGATGGGAAGACTCAGTATCCTCAAGATATTAGTTTTTCTCCAATTGATCTGTAGTTTTTGTATAATTAAAATAAAGATTCTAACAGGTTATTTTGTGGGTCTTGGCAAGATAAAATTTATGAGAGAACAAAAGGGCAGGAAAAAACTAAATGTAAAATAACGTGAAGAGACTTATATAACAGGGCAAAATACACACACCAACACAGACAAATCTTAGGGCCATAATTTTGAGTGAAGTTGATTAAGAATATATATGATATGAGTAAGTTTCTATGAGGTTCAAATACTGGCTTGCTAAATAATGCATTTTTAAGGATACACATTTTCACACAAACTATAAAGAAAAGCAGAGGAACAATAAGTAACACAATCAAGGTACCTGAGGGATAGGAAATGGAATGGGGCTGCTGAGGGACATGCATCACTAAGGTAAATGTTTGTATTTTTTTTCCCCTTAAGTTGGGAGATGACTATGAAATTGTTGTACTGATGCTCTTTATATCTTACTTATTATGTTTTACAAATATGTTTTTAACTACCTGAAATTTAATAAAACACAATTTTTAAGAATAGCCTGCAGAGAATCTACCACCACCAAGTTCTGGGTTTGAAACCCCTTGGAGACCAACTGTTCCCAAGCCAGACCTGCCCACAGGATATTCCCCATCTTCCCCAGGAGCCTTACCTTGGCAGGGTTGAGTGCTGTGATGATCCACACACAGTGTGCATTGTTGTCATACTGAATAGGGAAATTGGGGGAGGTGATGATGCCCGAGGGACCTCGAAGGTGGGCATCACACATGCGGGCTGCAGGGAGGAGATGAAAGGCAAGCATCTTAGTTTAGACTACATCCGGTTCCCATCCCCCCTCCTACTTCCAGCCAGAAGAGCCTGGAGTCTGTACCATCGCACCCCAGATATTACTACTTCCTATTTCCTTCCCCAGTTCCCCACAGCCTCAAAGGAAAGTCAAATTCCGGGTACACTGGTGGAGGGGCAGGCCTACAAGGCCTCACCTGCTGCTCTGTAGGCAATGATGAACTTCCATGGTTAGGCTAAGCAAGACTCCCTATCCCGACTCCACAGTGATCGAGCAGCTCATTTCCCCCAGGATGGTGTGGGCTAGTAGTACTCATGCGGACCTAAAGCTAGGTAGGTCCCAGGCACCTATGGGAGTACTGAGCTTCTCACCCCTTGTTCTGCTGACCTGTTTCCCCATTTGTTCTCAGCCTCCTGAAGTACAATCTCAGGATGTCCTTGTCAAAGCCACTCTAGGAGGTCTCAGAATGCCTACACCCAAAGATACTGCCAAGGCCCCCAGCTCAGCCCTGATGCCAGGCACCCAGAGTGATTTCAGTGCCAATCAAGTACTTCCTAATTCTTTCCCCACCGTCAGCACATGTCTGTAACAGGTTTTTGACTGGAAGCATAACGATTCAAGGTGAATTAGAAGAAGTACTCTACTCAAGTAGATATAAAGTGTTATCAATCACAGCTTAATCCAATTAAGCTCTTTAAAAATAGCTTCTAAACTAATTAGATTAAGTAGTGATTGATAAGTTAAGGTACTACATTGTACCTAGGTGTTTGCCTTCTTTAAAAACGTTCTCTTTAGTTCTGGCCATATCATTCTTCAGTGTTAGCACTCAGCTATTTTAATAAAGAGTTCTAGGAGTCTGTTCTGTTGCTGCCCACATGGCAATTTATCCTAATTGTAGGAAAAGTGCCTAACAGCAAAGAAATAGTGAGCAAACCCAACAAGCTTAAGTATATAAAATGAAAGTGGTGTCAAACCTAGTTTCCTCTGATGGGGCAAAACATCCTAAGGGCTCCTCTCCGCAGGTGGATAATGGCCACGATAAACCTTTCCTGGGAAAGTCTTCTTGGAGGATCTGGGAAGCAGGTTCCACAGTCCCCGGCCATAATTAATCTGCTCATTTCCTACACTTGTTCCTGCACTCACTCATTCCTACATATATTGAGTGCCTGTTATGGGCCAGGAAGAATGCGGGGAGAGAAAAATATCCAGGACACAACCTCTCCTCTTGAAACGGCCAGCGGGAAGTGGGGGAAGCAGGTGTGGAAATGGCCACAATGAAGCAGAGTAGCGTTCAGAGGGTTATTTGTAAGAGGCTGCTGGCTCCGAACTGCTCTTTCTTTACTGGGTCAACACTGTCAGCAAGGACGTTCCTTCTGGTGGCTGGCCCTGGTCTTACACCTGAAAGATCTTCTCCCTCAGGAGCTCCAATGGCAGTTGAGTCAAATTTGAAAAAAGCCCTAGAGGAACACTTTCCTCTGTCCCCTTCATGTACAACTGACTGTGCCTGTAGTTCTGTGCTGGGAAACTCTAAGATTCAGACTGTACTTGATACAACTGGGCCTGAAGGCAGCTCACCATGGTAAGGAGAGCATAGGCTGTGGGGTTTACCAGCTCAGCCTTCTGTATTTGAAACCCATTTGCTGGTTAAGTTGGAAAGCCTCTCTGATTCCACTTCGTCTGTAAAATGGGGGTAGTGATATTAGTATGCAAGTTAGAAAAAGACCATCAAAACCAAAACCATGATCTCACCCACCTTTGCAAAGGGGACTTGTGGATTCAGAACCCTAGCCCTGCAGGGAATTCCTCCAAATCTTCACGAGCACCATTTATACCTCTTCTGGAAGGTCACGTTTTGCTGCCTTTAAGGTCCTCACTTCCAGACTCAATTTATCTCACACTTGTTTCCAAAAATTAGATGGTATTTGCATTGTCGAAACATGCTGAAGGTCATTAGAACAGGTCAAAAAGGCATTTACCACTTGAAGGGCTTTGAGGGGCATACATAAAATAGTACAGTGTGTAGACAGTTAACATGGGGCACCTTAAAATAGGTTTAAAAAGGAGCACCAAGGGCGCCTGGGTGGCTCAGTGGGTTAAAGCCTCTGCCTTTTGCTTAGGTCATGATCCCAGGGTCCTGGAGTCGAGCCCCACATCAGACTATCTGCTCAGTGGGGAACCTGCTTCCCCCTCCCTCTCTGCCTGCCTCTCTACTTGTGATCTCTGTCAAATAAATGAAATCTTAAAAAAAAATAAAATAAAAAATAAAAAGGAGCACTAACTGCTTTTTCCCTCTGCTGTCTGGGTAGGGTCAGGGGTGTCTGTGGACAGACAGACATCCCCTTGAGCAGCCAGTCCCTGGGATCCCACTAGTGGATGGATAGCTCATCGATGCCACCCACACAGGCTAGCAAAATGGAAGGTGCTCAGACAACGTCTGAATAAATGACTAAACACATGCTTGTGTTTCTCTATTTGCCTTTTCCCAACAAATGTTCTTCTGGATAACTTCTAGGAGAGACTTTTCCAGTACCTTCAGTGCCTAAGCTCTGCAGACAGCAACCCAGGGGACCTTCAGGAGACACCACAAGGACCCACAGCCAGTTTTGGCATGGAAACAGCTTGCCACCAGAAAGCGAACAGCTCCAGATGCAAGTGCCTCTGGTCTTCCCCTCCTCCCCAAATCTTATTCCCACCGTCTTCCATGCTGCCTTCCCTCACCTCTCCTGCTCCTGACCTCCCTCCTTGCCCCTTCCCTAGGCCTCTTGAACCATGTCCCCATCACCAATTCTAAGACAGACAAACCCCAATTAGTAGCTGCAACATCTTTCAGAACCTCCTACTCCAACTCCTGCCCTGACTGAAGGCTGGCTCCTTCTCCCCACTCCAGTGCGTTCCCTGCTGTCCTCGGCAGTGGAGGGTTTTCTCCTGCCTCCCAGTATCTCCTTCCACAAATGTTAGCTGAAAACCTCCAGAGGAACTCTCTTTTGATCTTCATTGAGACCTCACCCCACTGACACCAATGTTGTCTCTTTAGCTGTAAGTTGCCCTTCCTCTTTTCTGTACTTATCCAACTTAGATCCCATAGTCCACCACTTTGATCATTTTCTTACAAATCTACCCAAGTCTCTTGCTCCCTTTTCCTTTCATCAGCCTGGGTGACAGCAATCATGGATGAACCCCTCAACCTACATTCTCCAGGCCTGCCCCCATAGAGTCAAGCTTTGTTAGAGAAAAGTCACATGAGTAGGAAGAGAGACACCACTATAAATTCATGATTACCCACCTCAAAGAATCCTAGATATTGCCCAATGACTCTGCCATTTACCTCTATGCTCTGCTCGAAGACAAATACCCTTTCCATGCCCGCAGACCTCTCACCCTTCCCCTTGCCTCTCCTCACTCTCAGTTGATGATCCTGCTTCAGTCCCTGTGGATGACACAAAGGACATCTGGTGGGCACACCCTCTTTCCCATCTCCCAGATCTGAATTTCTATCTGCTTATGTGCTCATCTACTCCTTCCCTTCTGGTTCCAACAGAGAGATGGCTCCTTCACCTTTCAGAGGCCAGCCCTCCTCATGAGATCTGGTACTCTTGCCCAAGGTCAACCATGTCCATGAGCATAGCGAGGGCCTGCTGTTCTGGGACTTGTGAGAGTCCACCTATGAGATCTTAAACTCTGTTATCCCACTCTTTGCCCTTCTGCCTCTGTACCCAGCAGAGTGACTTGGTTTCAAGGTACCTGCTGTCCAAAACATAGGCTCCTCCAGCCCTCTGTCTCCCTCATTTTGCCCTGCCTATTGATCTCTACCTGGCTCTTCCTTCACTACCCAGTCTGGACTTCAAGACCCTTACCAATACCCTGATACCCTCAACACTCTTATATTTGCCATTGATGAATTCTACCACATAGCTTCATAGTTTCCATAGTAATTGAAGCTTCAGCTCAGGTCAGCCTTCTCCCTTGTCTTTATTCAGTTTCCTTGACAATTTCTTACAGAGGTAACTTCAAACATTTGCCACTCAGTTGAGTCACTTAACCCCTGTGGCTACTTTCTACTCTTTGCTGCACTTGAACTCTCTGGAGGACCTGATTCTACTGATCCTTCTCTCTGAAATTCACATTTGTTGGCTTCTATGGTGCCTCTTGGCTCTTCTACTTTTCTGAATGATCCTTCTCAACTTCCTTCTTGTTCATCAAGTCCTCAAAATTAGTTGTTTAAATCTGGGTAAAAAGTGTATAGTTCTTCACACCTTTCCCGTAAATTGTGAGTTTACAATTAAACAAAACGTAAATTGCGAGTTTACAATTAAACAAAAATAAAAGTTGCCAATAAGTGTGGAAGAGGGTGTAGTTCTATGTGGTTCCATCCAGTATATTAACTCCAAAGGCTGCCCAGGTGCCATTTTCGATTAGGACAGACAGCCTTTGGAGTCAGGGTTTGAATCCCACCTCAACCCATGAGCTTTGTGCCCTTGGGCAAGAGGGCTGACCATTACAAGCTTGAGCCAAACATAAAATGTGAATATTGCCATTTTCCTTATAAAGAAATTATGGAAAATGCATACTGCAATGCTTTATACAAATAGTGTAAAAAATGGGAGCTTTATCATTAGTACAAATATACAGGTACGAGTCTTGGGGAACAATGAGGCATGTATTTTAGCTGTCAGTATTATCACCTAGGGGGAATAACTACAAAGGAGAGGAAAGAAAGTTTGGGGTAGGAGTTAGGGGGAGTGGAGAGAGAGGGGAGGGGACAGGAGAGGAGGGGATGAAAAAAGAACTCTGAACAACATTAGCATTTAAGGAGTGGGCTTGGGAAACAGATCCAGTGATGGCCACCAAGAAGAAAGACAACCACCTGTAACTGTCATGCTGTTTCATTCCGCTGGTTTGTGCCATATTCTCCACATTTTACTCCCGTCTTATGAGAATGAGGGAGATGATGCAGAGCATTTTGGTAATTTGCCCTGTGCCATATGGTATGTTAATAGCAAGGTTGGAACTTGAATTTAGGTCTCTTGAGTCCTGAGTCAGGTGTTCTACCCACAAAAAGGCTTTTATTCCTTTTTTTAAATTACTAAATTACTTTATTTAATTTCAATTAATTAACATATAGTGCAACACTAGTTTCAAATGCAGAGCTCAGTCATTCACCCATTGCATATAATAACCCCATGCTCATAACATCATGTGCCCTCCTTAATGCCCATCACCCCAGTTACCCATCCCCCCACCCCCCCCTCCAACAAAACAGAGGATCATAGGGGAAGGGAGGGAAAAGGCTTTTATTCTATACAGATATACAAGTATGTACAGATATGTGTGTGTGCGTGTGTGTGTGCATATGTATGCATGTGTATTTGTACAGCAAACAGGGGAGTTCTCCACAAAGGAGAGGAATAACGTGTGGTTTTCTGTTGAGTATCTACTTTATGGCTCAGATGAGATAGATCTAGGGCTGATACTCGGTTCCTATTCTCTGTCAACATCAATTTGTGGGCACAAGAAACCAGGCCTCCAGGTCTCCTGGTTGTCAATTTGGTCCTCTCCACGCTATTGAGTGGTTTAGTGTTTAGTGTTCCCGGGAGCCTCAGGGTTCCTTGGACGTAGCTTGGCTGTTGAAAGGGGTGAGGGAGGGGCAACCCTAAATCTCTTGCCCCTACTTCAAAGAAAGAAGCTCTATTTTATTATTTTTTATCTAATATCTATCTATTATTATTATCTATGTTTTATTATTAGGCTTCTACAAATGCTGATTTTTAAATATTGGGTTCCATCTGTAAAATGATTCTGATGAGCTCTGTACTCTAGCACCCGCTCCTGTCTAGAGCTGAAGAGGATTAGTAGGTTTCAAATTTCCCTCAGTCTACTTTGGATGATCAAACTTTTCCAGGGCACATCAAATTCGAAACTCTTTTCTTTTTCTTTCTTTCTTTCTTTTTGGAACTTATTTCTTCGGTGGGATGGAAAGAGAAGAAAAACCTGTGAATACCTAATTTCAAATTCCAAAATGAAGGCACAGTCCCATATTGTTCGCTCATTTCAATCACCGATCCATTCAGGTCATCCTCCAACATTTGTTGAGAACCTATTATTTGCCAGGCCCCATGTTTTAGCAGAATTAATTGTGTGGAAAATGAATATTTAAAATCAAATCATATTTTAAATGCATTAGAGGAAAAATAATACCACTGTTATTAGTGGTAAATCCTTTTTAGAATGAGATCTTTTGATAACCTGCTTATTAGTAGAGCTATCCTGGAATTCAAAGAGTTTTGTCCCTTTTTATTCTCAAAGTGGGGTTCACTTAGACTTCTATAAAAATTTACAATTATGATAATAATTCTAACTAATTAAAAACAAGAGATTTTTAAAAGAAAAACTTTCAAAACTGCCACAATGAGAGGACCCTTGAATCTAATCTCTGTCTCAGCCCTTAGCCTCCAGGGAAGCCGAGGACAGGCCATCCAAGTCCAAACCTGGGAGGCTTTGCCTTGTCTCTTGCTCCCTTCCAATGACAGAGGGTTAGGAGGGGAGAGAAAACAGGAGGGGGAGAGAGCATTTTAACCTGAGCTGAGAAGCCCCTCTCTCTACCACAGTTGGCACTGGTTACTTTCTATAAAATGGCTTGTTTAAATGTCACCAGCATGAGGAAGGAGAGGTTTCCTTTTCCTAGTTCACGAGGGCTCTGTGGCTCAAAATGAGGCAGGAACCCACCCAGGTCCAGCAAGCTAATAGGCAGCAGAGTTGTGATCTAGATCAAAGTCTGTGTACCTCCCCAAACTGTGTGATTATGGTACGACTGGCCAAGACAGAGAGGGAACTGGCATCTAAAACCCTGTAGCCCTAGAGGCTAGGGCTGAGGAGCCCTATAGCTCCCAGGCTGGGGGGGTGCGGGGGGAGGCCATGTGCAGATGGTGCCATGAGGGAGCCTTGCAGATGCTCCTGGATCATTTCTAAGTGAGCACTTTCAATCCACCACCTCCTCTAGGCCTCAAGGTAAAGCCAAGGAATACTCATGTTCTAGAATCACTGCTTTTTAGCGGACAAAAAAAAGATTCAGAGAGGTGCAGGAACTGGCCCGAGGACACCCAGCTACAAAGTGGTGGGAGTTGCCTTTGAATGCAGTTCTTTTTTTTTTTTTTATTTTTAAAATTTTTAAAATTTATTTTCAGCGTAACAGTATGCATTGTTTTTGCACACACCCAGTGCTCCATGCAATCCGTGCCCTCTCCAATACCCACCACCTGGTTCCCCCAACTTCCCACCCCCGCCCCTTCAAAACCCTCAGATTGTTTTTCAGAGTCCATAGTCTCTCATGGTTCACCTCCCCTTCCAATTTCCCTCAACTCCCTTCTCCTCTCTAACTCCCCTTGTCCTCCATGCTATTTGTTATGCTCCACAAATCAGTGAAACCATATGATAATTGACTCTCTCTGCTTGACTTATTTCACTCAGCATCATCTCTTCCAGTCCTGTCCATGTTGCTACAAAAGTTGGGTATTTGGCTTTGTTTCCCACTATTTTCCTCTGCCTCCCAGAAGCAGAGGATGAGAGGAGAACAGATGCATAAAGCTTAGCCCAAAGCTCAGTTAACAGGGTGGCAGAGAATTTAGAGTCTAGTGTGTCAAAATCACTGGACATAACCTGAATGGGCCACACAACACTTCTGGAGAAAAAGGTAAGCATGATAACTTGACTGTGAACTTCATTCCGAAATGCCAGTTCTTCCCTGGGCACATTCACGTAAACCACCACCCTTCCTAAAAGAAGAATCTTCCGCCAATGAAAAGGTTTTGGGAAAGACTGGATTCCACTACTGTCCAAAGGCATTGTTACTCTGCCTCCTCAAAAGAAATTTTGTAAAATAGATTGGCCCAGGGTCCTTTTTGTCCTCAGACATGATAATTCAATGCCTCTCTACACAGCTGGTTTCTTGGCTCCCTGGAATTGGGAGTGTTTGCTCCGATTATTCATTCATTCAATTATTCATTCAACATCTGTTATTGAACACCTACTATGTACCAGGCCCCATTCTAGGCATTCTTGCTCTATTGAGCCGATATTCTAGCGTGAGGATACTCCTTTTCCTGTCAAACTCATTCTGATTCACAAGATGTTTCCATATCCACAACTCTCAAATTAATACAAGATGGTTAGGGGAGGTACCATTATATAAATGGTAAGAAAATAAGGCCAAGGAAAATAGATGATTTGCCAAACTGCCCATGGCTAGCTGGTGGCAAAGCTGAGAGTTATACCTAAGACTTGGTCTTTTGTTTGATTTTTTAAAAATATTAGCTAAGTGGAATCCTTGAAATAATATAGCTACTACAATCAGTGGGAACACAAAGTACATTACTAATTGTGGGTCATGGCCACCTCGAAGTTGAGTGAGAATGAATACATCCGAGGCTTCTTTCAAAGGTATTTTCATGACCTTCTTCCAAGATTACTCAATAACACATTTACAAAAAGGGAGTGGGTTTCAGCTCCAACTCGGTCCCTTCCTTAGTGTAATCATCATCCAAGTTCTTTCCCCCGGACCCCTCTCTGTGCATCAATTTCATCTTGGCACATAAGCCTGGAGAGAGGCAAAGCATCTCCTTCTTAAATTGAACTTAAATTTATGGCAGGCAATGTACCTTCTCTTCCACAGGGGCCCTCAAAAGAGCAACTGTTGGCTTCGTTCACAATCTCCAGAGAGACTGCTCACTCTTGCACTCTTGCACCAAGAACTGAGCTCTGGTCATGTGCACAAACAGTGGAAAGGAGATGCACACAGAACAGAGGAAATGAAAAGCCAGCTACCGCTGCCCTGGAGGATGAGGCCAGGGGTTTCTCTACCATAGAAGCAGCTGCTGTCCTGTCCCAGGGAAGGAAAACATTCAGGTCTACTATTTTAAGATGTGGGGGACAGGGGCTCCAGCAGTCCAGCCTCGGGCCATGTGATAGCTAGGGATGGGGGGGCAGGTCTTTGAAAACAAGATGCCCAGGTGTGAGGTTAGAAGAATCCCATGGAGGAGCCTTCTGATATCATGGTCCACATGATTCTTGCCTAGCTAAGAACATTCTTCTCGAGATGACAGGTCTATGGATTACTGAGCACGTGGAAAGAAACAAAGGCATTGAGATGGAAGGTTTAGGGTATAAATGTGTTACAATGGAGGGAATCAAGGTAATGTTACACAGGGTGACTTCCCTTCCATGTGAGGTGTAGTTGAGATGTATTTGTGCCATGAGCTAGCAACCTGCTTCATATGTGTCTCCCCCACCTGATTGTAAGGTCCACGCAGGGCAGAGGCCATGTCTCTCATCCCCACCTCTGTAGCCCCTGATCCTAGCACAGGCCTTGATACAGAGAAGGTGCTAACTAAATGTAGTTTTAAGTTAGTCAATGAATGCAGAACCCAAGGCCTGGAACACGGCAAGAGTGAGGTGAGCCAGTCCGGATGTAAGCCTGTACCCTCAGGGACCAGGAGCTGAGCTCCATCCTCCCTGCCCATCCTGGTTTCTGGCCAGCCTCCCTCTCCCAGGGCGCCCTCACCTCGGCAGACTGGCCTATGGTCGCTCCAGGCCGCAAACATGTCGCTCACTTTCATACAGGTGATCCGCTTGGACCCTTGCAGGTCATAGCCCTCGCTGCAGGTGAACTGGACGCTGGATCCTAACCTGGGAGACAAGGTGTTTCTGTGAGCTCAGCTCTGGGTCTGCCAGGCCCACCCAAGTCCTTCCCTGCTCCACAAACAAGCACCATGCCAAACATTATTTTCCCTCTGGCCCTTCATCTCTACTCCACTGTTGTATCACTTAAAATCTCCACTGAGAGGAACATCTGCTCTTCATTTTTTTTTTTTTTTGGACCATTTAATGGTCTTAGGATTGAGTTAAAAGGTGACTTTGTGAACAAAAGAGCCATGTTCTGAGATAAGTACCAATTAGGACAGCTAAGAGTGGGTGGATGGTACCCATAAACTTTAATGAAAATGGAGGATTTGGGGAAGATAGTTTGATTATTAGAAACACTGTAAGATGTGCCATCTTGGGGCCCTAGGATCTCCAGATGATGGAGATATAAGCAGCTGCTGGCACGTCGTTACTGGTGAGGGCAGTTCCTGTACCCCAGGGATAGTTTTGCTGGGTAACACTAGCAGTCTGCAGCTCTCTCCTTCCCCTAAAACCTACAGGCACTGGTCCCAGGACTGGCCCAGGAAAGAATGCCAGAGGTCACAGTTCTTTTCCAAAAAGTGTCTATTCCTAAATCCATACTGTCCTCTGCATAGTACCTCTAAGAAGACCAGCCCTTGTCTTCCCCCCAACCAGGCGAGCCACCCTTCTTTGCAATTAGAAAGTTCCCGAACAGGTCTTACCTGAAATCCGAGCCTAGTCTTTTGCCCCTTTCAGGTATGCCAGGGTCTGGACACATATTATGCCCTTGGGACACACCAACCTGAGTTACTACAAGGCAAAAAACAGCACAGAGATGGGTAATCACAGGAAGGCACATCCAGGGCAGCGGCTCAGGGTGGGGGGTGGACACAGAGACAGAATGAGGCCCTGCCCCGTGGGGCTGTGGGGTTGTGGGGTCTCCTGGTTCAGGCTTCATGAGTGTGCAAGGTGGGGAGCTGCTTTTGACAAATTCCTTTGTGAGCAAAGTCTGAAGTGAAATTCATCAAGGGCATGGGGGTTCGAGGCAGGTTCCCCAAACCAGCAACCACCCAGTTCCCTCACCCCAAGCCAGTGGCCAGAAGTGGACAGGCCTCAGCCCCCCAGTGATCTCCTCACCCTGTGCTTTGGATCCGGGGGTGGCGACTCTAGATGAGATGATCACCCCCAACCTCAGCCCCACATGGAGAAATGACTCAAAGAAAGTTAAATAAAAGGTGGATGTGTGATCAGGAACAGTAAAGAATGTAAGAGAAAGCTGCAGTCTGAAGTTCAAAGCAGGGCCGTTAGCTCAAATGTGGCTATTTCTGCCAAGAAACCTCTTCCCATCGGACACTTCTCAAGCTGAGTAAGCAGGAAGCAGTGCATCCCCGATCCAACGCCACCGGCCAAGAGCACCACGCAGAGGCGGCCCCCGTGGTGGTGCTGGCAGGTGGTGGGATGTTCTCACACTTGCCAACACCAGAGTGCTGTTTATACAACCATGTGCATGGTCCTCTCTGCCAAAGGAGAAGCCTGGTCAGGGGGCGGCGGATACACGGTTTTCTCCTGTCTCCAGTGAAGAGGGTAGAAACCCTCTGGCCCCTGCTGGTTTACTGTTCTCGAGATGCTCATACTCATGAGGTTGGAGCTCTCTCCCACCTCTGGATTCCTGGCTTTCGGGATGACCAGGAGCTGGGGCCTGGCATACAGCTTGGCCAGAGGACTATCCATTCAAGGCCTTACCCATCCCACAGTCCCAATTGCACCCTCAAGACAGAGATGACAGGGAGCGTGGAACAACATTCTCTGAGTTACCCCATGTCCCTCCTACCCACTCAATGTCCCACAATATGAGCAACGGCTCCATTCCTCATTCATTCACCCACCCACTCATTCCCATACATTGGTACACAGCAAGTATTAAGTGAGCACCTACTATGTACAAGGCCCTATTTTTGGACTCCATGGAGATACAACTGTCAGATATCAGATGTGACCACTGTCTTCCAGGAGCTCCCATTCAAGTAAAGATATGAAACAAACAAACTGTAGAACCACAACAGGGAAGTGATGAAAGACACAGCTGTAGGGAGGCTGAGAGGGAAGACCTGTCTTATGTTGCTGAGAGAAGCATGGAAGCCTGCCTGGAGGACATGGCATTTAATATGAGTCGTCTAAGATCGTAGGATCTGAACACATGGTGAAAGAGGAATGGCAGTTTAGGGAGACAGAGGAACACAGGAAGGTGAAGTGAAGACATGGAAATAGAACTGGGGGTTGCCCAGTGTGGCCAGAATAGAAGAGAGGGTACCAGTGACATGAAGAGTGGAAGGTGAAGCTTTGGAGGTCAGAACTTTGAGGGGTTTAAGTCTGATCCTGAAAATTATGGGGAGCCACTGAAGAGTCCTGGGGTAGAAGGGGCCAGTAAGATGCTCAGTGGGGGTAGGGGGGCGGTGCCTGGGAGATCAGTTGGGAAGTTTTAGGACTGTCGAGGTGAAGGACAAGAGCCTGGCAGTGGGGACGGACATGAGGGCGTGGGAATGGATGTGGCAAAGAAAGAGTCCCCAGGGCTCCTGGAAGACTAAAGTGTGGGGAGAGGGAGCAAGGGCATGTCTCACCTGGGGACCGTGGAGTCCTATCTCAGACTCTTGGAGCCTGGAGCTCATTTCTACAGTTAGAAGACTTGTGTAGACCCCATTCAAACCTCCAGGTATCCCAGAGGGTGGCTAGCCAAGGGGACCTGGGGATCTGGACAGATGCCACACAAGCCACACACCTGGTATCTTCTTGGTTGTGATGCACTGAGCTCAAGGCCTCTCAGGGAGCCTCTCCTTCTCCAATATTCCATATTGCCCTGTTAAAGCCAGTCACTCATGCCAGGCATGTCCCCCACTCCCAACCCCTTCCCAGTGAACCCTCTCTTTCCAAGGCTTTCACATCCTAAACTCAGCAACATCACCATTCCTGCCAGTGCAGGACCCCCCAGGCAGGGATAATGAGATGGACGTCCCGCTTCCTGGAGCCTCTGTGTTCCACAAGCAACAGGAAGGAAGGCGGTAACAGGGTCTCCAGGATCCCCTGGGGGTAGAAAGGCGAGAGAAGGCTCTGTTCTAAGAAGATGAGGATGCCAGTTCTGTATGCCAGTACTTACTTCAGTAAGCCAGCCTCACCACGATCCAGCCCCCCTAAGGACTTGTCAGCCAAGTGCTCACCTTCCTCCGGCCTGGCCTACTCACCCCTGCCCACTGGCCACACCCCTCCCACAGTCCCTGGAGCCCATCGCATGGGAACCACGCCGCCCCTGGTAGCATGTTAACACAGTACAGCAGTTTCCTGCCCTCTTGCCCAGTACTCACACCACCCAGGAAGCACACAGAGCTAAAGGCTGTGGGATGAGGATGTGGCTGGACCAAAGAAGAGAGCCCACGGCAGAACCCACCTACCCAACCCCAGCCCCGCACGTGTGCCACACCCCCTTTCATTAGGCCCCTGGAAGTAAGGCTCAGGCACCATCCTGGAAGTCACCAGCCTGGGGTAAGTACTCACAGTCCCCCAAGACCTGTCTTCCTGGGAGGCCTGAGTGCAAGGACTTCCAGGCTCCCCGGGAAACAAGCAAAGATAAGTCCCCGTGAACTGAACACTTTATGTGTGAATGACGGAGTCAAGAGGGCTTTCCCCTCTCTTTCTTTAATCCCAGCCTCTCCTGGCTATTCAACCAGCTGCTTATGTTTGTAGCATTGATTCGCTGTTGACTACAGAGGGATGGGAGGAAAGGGAGAGTGGGCCTTACCCCAAGAAGCCGAAACACGCTCAGAAAGGCAGTGTCTTCCACCCAAGGTGAAGGAGGCAGGGACATGCGGGCAGTCGGGATTGATGGCCAGGAGTTGGTGGTACCCACGGACCACCCAGTGAAGGCAGTATGTAGGGTTTGGGATAGGTCGGGGGGTCCACTCTTCCCCTGAAGTTCACGACATCTGTCCACAGGGAGTGTGGGTAGGCCACCAAGGGCCAGACACCTGCAGACATTTGGTGGCCTGCCTTCCACACACTGTAGCCGTGAACCCGTCTGTCTCTGAGGAAACCTCAGAGGGGAGATCCGTGTCTTATAGTAGAGTGATGTGTATCTTTTTCAGATTTCCTGCATTATTTCATGAGAATAAGCTTTCTTCATCTTTCTGAGGGAGTTTCAGGCACCTGAGTAGCTAATGAAACACATGCCCCCTCCCCCAAAGTGCACCCACAATATCACATGTAGTTTTTAGCCAGTTCACGGACCTCCTCAAGTCCTAGGTCAGGAAGGCCCATCCTAGATTCAACAGCACCCTTGGGAAGAAGGTTTTGCATCCATTTCACAGATTTGGAAACTGAGATACTAGTGCCTGGAGTAACAGAGTCACTTGAAAACACACAGGGATAAAAACTTGCTCTCTCAAATCTGGGCCATGTCCCTGAAGTCTGCTGGTGGCTCCAGGGAAAACTCTGAAACAATCATGCCAACCTCAGTTCATCTCCTCTCCTGTGGCTACAGAAGGAATGAGACTGTGAGGGCCAGAGCCATGGCTCAAGCCTGCTCTGCAGACTCCTGGTTTAACCCTCGGTTCCCCTTGCTCCTTCCCCTGGCACCCTCATGCAGCACAGAAGCAAGGCTCCTGGCCGCCCCTTTGCCATCAAGGGCAGAATGTCAGAGATGACAGTCCCTGGAGACTTGAAGAACCAGAGAAAAATCCCATAGCCAGCCTCAGTTCGGTCGGGGCCTCTCCCCCACCCGGTTCCCTGCCACATACATGGCACAGAGCTCTGGAACCACTGATGGCTGCTCTCCATCCCTCTCAGGAAGTACTTCCAGACCCTTAAGAGAAGTGAGCATGTGGAGGTGAGATGAAAGGAGAGAGTCAGGATGAAGGGGAGAAACTGAAGGAGCAGACAGCAGAGAGGATGTGGAAGAAGGAGGGTGGGAAGATTGGGAGAGAGAGAAGCAGAAAGGCAAAGGAAGGGCAGGAGAAGGAAAAGCAGAAAGCTGGTCATCTGGGCGTCCCTAACCACAGAAGGCTCCCTATACTCAACTTCAGAACAAAACCTGAGGGGTTCTTGGGAAAATCTCCATTGCTTTCAAGTCCAGCCCTCCAGGGGTGGCCCAGAACCTTCCTGAACCCCTTCTCATACACTAGCCCAAAAGTCCCTTAGCACAGGCTCTAATCAGTTGTTTCTAGGGTGACATTCCAGCCCATTCCCCAGCACCAGATGTTCCCCTTTTAATCATTCAAACATCAATAGCAGAAACATGTTCTCATAGACAAAATCACCCCATGCCCCAGCACAGAGACCCCAGTACTGACTGAGGGGTTGAATGCAGGAGCCCACCCTCTAGCCCAGCCAGGTCCAGGGACCCTGGAACAGGATCTTGCTCTGGGACCTGCAATGGGGACCCTGCAGCCTCCAAGATCCCAGCTGGGGGTAACTGACTCCTAGGCAAGGAGCAGAAAGAGGACTGTTTTAGCAGGTGGAAGTGATTCAAAAGGAAAAATAAAGAAAGAAATGTAGCAGTAATGACTCCCTGGGCTACAGTTACAATGGGAAGTGAGAGGGAAAGAAGAGGAGGGAGGGAAGTGCAGGGAGGAGAGGAGGTGGAGGAGGAGGAGGAGGCAAAGGTCAGACCCTGGGGCTGCTCACTGGCCACTAGGTCAGTGTGTCCATGTGCAGAACCCAAGACAGAAGGAGGCAGGATTGAAGGGAAATCACTCTAGCATCATCTGGCTTCCCTGCAGTCACAGCACCAGTAGGTCTGACCTCAGGCAAGAGGCCCGGCAGGCGAGCAGGCAGGCAGACACTTACACACAGATGTCTTCTGGCTGTTGTGTTTGCTGGGCATCAGCTTCACACCTCGAGACTTCAACTCAATTTGCTTCTTGACTAGAGAGGAGGTAAGAGGGAAAACCATTTTAGTTGTTATTGGTGACTAGGGATGGGGTCCTTCTAGAATAATCCCCACTCTTGGCTTGGGATATTCCAAGGTGGGTCAAAGCCAGAAATCCCTCTGGGCAAAAGGTGCACTTGATTGCAGCAATGCCCCCCAAACTGTCACCCTCCCTATATCTTCACACTTTGCAATGTGACTTTATAGTTCTTCCCATTAAAAAGGTGGGGTATATTCCCTCACCTGTTGACTTTGGGTTCAGCAACTGGAATTTTGGAGGTCTTGATGTGTCTGAGGGCTTATAAAGTACCTGTCAGATTAGGCTTGTCCTCTCACATCCCGACCATCCCTAGGAGAGATCATGGTTGGTCCCAGGAGGATGAGTAGCATATGTGGCAGAACCAGTTGGCTAGCTGAGCCCAGCCTATGCTAGCCGACCTACTGTGGGCAGGGGAAGCAGAGTCCTGGAGGTCCCTGGGGGATGGTGCCTGGTTCAGGTGGTGCCCTGATGACTGAATTGGGTTCTGATCCCATCTCAGTCTAATCCACAGCTCATCAGGAGTTTGCTAAAGAGCACAGAAAAGGCATCAGAGCCAGGATGCCACTGTTCCAAAGGCCAATCCTCTGAAGCCATCCACCTCCTTTGTGTCTGACTTCCTCAGGTCCCCAAGACATTTTGCTGGCCTCTAAGGGCTTCATCCATTCTCTGGGTATACTGTTCGATGCATCTGTCCCAGACTCCCAAGCCTTCTCCCTGCTGGCCCCTGCTGGTGGCTCAGCCTTCTCAGATGAGTACCCAGCAGTGGTAGCAGCAACTGTGACCAGGCACTTCCTGTGTGCCAGGCCCTGGGCTAAATGCCTTTCAAGTTCTTTTATTCAGGTCAGCATCCCTGACTTGTCTGTTTCACTCACACCTACTACCCACACCTGATCCGTCAGGATGCCTCAAACCCTTCCAAGTAGATCCCAATGCAGTTTCCATGTCTGCCATGGAAATCTCTGGTGATTCTCCCTGGTTGCCATGACCTCCCATCCTCCCTGCCCCATATAGCCTGTTCTTAATACAAGGGCCAGAGGGATCCTTTTAAAACATAAGTCAGACCCATGCTCCTCAAAGTTTATAGCAGCAATGTCCACATTAGTCAAACTATGGAAAGAGCCTAGATGTCCATCAACAGATGAATGGATAAAGAAGATGTGGTATATATATATATATAATGGAATATTATGCAACCATCAAAAACCCGAAATCTTGCCATTTGTAATGATGTGGATGGAACTAGGGGGTATTATGCTAGCGAAATAAGTCAGTCAGAGAAAGACATTATCATATAATCTCACTAATATGAGGAATTTGAGAAACAAGACAGAGGATCATAGGGGAAAGGAGGGAAAAATGAAACAAGACAAAACCAGAGAGGGAGACAAAGCATAAGAGACTCTTAATCTCAGGAAACAAACTGAGGGATGTTGGAGTGGAGGGTGGTGGGAGGGATGGGGTGGCTGGGTGATGGACACTGGGGAGGGTATGTGCTATGGGTGATGGACACTGGGGAGGGTATGTGCTATGGTGAGTGCTGTGAATTGTGTAAGACTGATGATTCACAGACCTGTACCCCTGAAACAAATAATACACTATATGTCAATTAAAAAAAAACAAACCCTAAGTCAGACCATATTATATCTCTGCTCAAAACCCTTCAGTGGCAACCTGCCTCTCCTAAAGTAAAAGCCCATCTTTCAAGTGGCCTGCACAGTCCCATCTGCTCTCCCAGCACCCTTCTGACCTTATCTTCAACCTTAATCACTCTTGTTCGGCCACATGGGCCTCCCTGGTGTTCCTAAAATATGCCAAGTGTGTTCCTGCTTCTACCTGCCAGCTCCCTAAAATGTTCTTCTCCAAGGGTATCTTCATGCCTCCCTTTTTCCCTGGAAGCATCTGTGCAAACCCCGCTTCCCTGCAGAAACAAACGCCTTCTCTGACCAGTGATTACAGTGACGCCGCACCACCAGCTCCGCAGCTCCCCTCCCTACTTTACATCCCTAACTTTCTAACACACAGGATCATTGGTTTGTGTCCCCCCGCAATGCAACATAAGCTCCAGGAAGGCAGGGATTTTCGTCTGTTTTGTTCACTGGTGCCTCCTCCATGCCTAGAATAGAGCCTGGTACATGGTGGGCCCTCGATAATCATTTCACTTGCTCCTTAAACATCCATCGACCTTGACTGGTGGTTACTATACCTATGTGATAGATAATCACATGGTGGCTCAGAGTGATTATTATTAAGTGATTTTCTACGGGTCACACAGCCAGGAGGCAGCTGTGCTCTTGGCTGAACCTTAGCATCTTCTCTTGTGACCTGCCCCCAAAGCCATCCCAGGGGCACTGTTGATCTTCTCCAGAATCTTTCCTTTGCCCCAGCTCAGTCCTGAAAAACTCGTACTTGCTCTGCACTTGAGGTAACATGCCAGTCCCGAAACTAAAGCCCACAGTGATCAGGCATGCAAGGGCCCATCTCCCAACCCCCCACAACCCCCAGATCTGCCTATATCAAAAAGTTCCCAAAGGGTTTGTCCCCTGGCAAGCTGCTAAACTGAATGCCTGATCAAATTCAGTTACTACATGGAGTCACTGCTTCCCAACGTGCATTCAAAGCCTTTTTATAAATGTGCATTACTTTCCATGTGTATCCAGCAGGAAAATTTCCAATGAACACTAACGTGGACCCATTATCAAACAGAGGGTATTAGTAGGGAAACATGCATTATTCAAGCCTAGCTAATACAGTGCAGCAGGGGGGAAATTCCTTGGATTCAGTCATCCCTTAGAGAACAGGGCTGGTCCCAGTACTGTGGGGATAGCTCGAGCTCTTCTCCCTGATCCCCTGGCACTGGGGCTGGGGTGGGGAGAGGGTCTCCATGACCCAGTGTGGTCCACTCTATGGGAGGTCTGTGCAGATGACTCTGGGCACCTGGCCAAGAAAGAGGAAGTAAGAGTATTCCCAGTTCCCTCGTTTCCTATCCTAGTGTTCTCTGGAAGAAGGGAGGTGAGGAGGGGCCGGTGCACCACGAATGCCATTCCAGGGGTAAATTCTCCTTCAGTTTTCCCTGCTGCTGCTGAAGGGGGACAATGAGAGGCAGGTGGGCATGAGGAGATGGTTAAGAGGGAGCCCTTCTTTCTCTCTTCTTAAGGTTGCACTCAGGAAGAGGCTCCAGAAGGAATCCTTCTAATTTCTGTGCCCATCTACTTTACTCGGCCTTCCCCAAGAAGGGCTGTGTAACCCACCAGGTCAGTGCTTTATAACCCTTAGGCCACTGTTAGCGGTGGCTGACATCATCCTCCCCAGCAGGAATGAACTCTGTCCTTCCTGCTACTTACTGCAGGATGGAATTTGCTAAAGCGGTAAGAAGAAGTGAATGAGAAGGAACCTGAGAAGCCTCAAGGGGCTTCTTAATTTACATATAAACCTTGGACTATTTACTCCTCTGAGTTGGTCTCAGAAGTTCATGGCCCGTGCTGTCTGTGAGGTGCTGTCTGTAAGCACCACACAAAAGCCTGGGGAAGGCAGGGGTCCTGCTCTCTGGATGGTGGTTCCTCACACCAACAGCACAATCTCTAAAGGATGTATGCCAGGCCCAACTGGCCCAGGCCCAGGCTTTGGGGAGGGAAGCCCATACAGTGGACCCATACCATAGTGGGAGCTGATGAATGGATCAGGAAAGTGGTCTTGGCTTGGGGGGTAAGCTCTTGGCAAGATCCATATTAGCGGGGATGTGGACATCAAGAAATCGCCTCCATATATGCTGGGGCCTCAGTTTTTGAGCAATCCCAGGGAAGTTGTCACACCCTGAATTATAGACAACCAATTTGTCTCTTAAACAGTCTGACCAAGTGGGCGGTGAGTGATCAAGGAAAAAGGAACACCATGGGAAATCAGTCGCAAAATGAGCTTAGTAAGAGCTAGCTCGACAGACCAGGGCAGGCCAGGTAAAAAGCATCAGAGAACAAGAGGGCTTCTGCCTCTAGATCTCCACAGAATGCTACTGACAGACCCAATCAGAAAGGCAGGATAAAGTAGCAAGAACCTAGAGAATTTCTGGCATGTATCCATTCATTCATTTGTTCATTCATTCATTCATTCATTCAGGGAGCGCCCACAGTGTAGTGCCAATGATATTACACCGAAGTTCTGGTCTTTAAAATGGATCTTGTAACCGTTGATGCACTGCAGATATAACGGAGCCTGGGGCCAGCTCCACAGTCCCGGCCACACTTGTATGCACACCTCGATGCACATATGTATGTGCCTGCACACAGATCCACACATGCGTCTGTGTCTACAATCAGCACACCCACAGCAAATTTGTGCCCTTGGGTATGCGTGACCCCAAACACTCACATACAAAATATAATTCCCTTTTGCACATCTTTTTGCACTGGGAACAAAATCAGGACTCCCAGAGAAAAGTGCTGGCTTGAACTGGTTGATGGAAATCTTACTAGGTACATTCATCTCCTCCGAATGATAATGACTCCAGGAGACTGCCAGGCTGCTCCATTCATCCTTTATATTCTGGTTAATTACAAGACATTTCCCCGCTGTTGTAAAGGTTAGCGGGACACATGGTACACATTTAGCTAGAAGAATCTGGCAATACAAATTCCTTTCTAGTCTGCAGCATGAATTATTGGGCTGAGCTAGCAGGAGACAAGGACCTGTTGGTGGAGGAGGGGAGGTGCTAAACCTGTCCCCAAAGCTCTGGGAATCACAAAGTGGAGGGAACCTGCAGCTTCTCCTCCTCCCAAAGGAGTCAGACTTCCCTTCACAAGGCTGAGCCCAGGCGCTAATCCTGATCACTCCTCTTTCCCCACCACTTGGCTGTATGACTGGCTGGACCATAACTTCATCTCCCCACACCTGTTCCGTCACCAAACCTAGTTCATTCAGCCTCAGAAAAAAATCATCCAATGTATATCTTTCTTTCAGGATTCTAAGCCACTCTTGCCCTAAACCCTTTTCTGCTTGGATTTTATTCACCGATTCACTCTCTCTAACTCACCCCCCAAAGTGTTGCAGAGGATGATCTTTTAAAAATTAGAATCTGATTTTTCCCTTAGAAAACTTGGTGGGTGTGCACCCTGCCCCTCCCTTGTCACTGATGGCCTGCCTCTTGCTTGGCCACCAGCCCTGCACATATGCTTTCATTATTCACAGTTCTTTGCTAGACAAAGTCAATGTCTAGCACACTCGCTCCTTACCTCGCTCAGATTTATGCCAAAGATGGAAAATTTGCTGCAGATGCCCAAGATCTAATGCTTCAAGGTACAGACATTCTAGCAGATGCTGAAGCCCTTACTATGGAGAAGAACAGTGGAAAGAGCAGTGGTATGGAATAGAGCTGAGAAAGCCTCAATGTAACGGAAGTTGGGGTTTCGCCTGCCAGGTCAGTGGACTTGGTGAGGGATAAATATAAGACGATTGTGCCACCATTGACCAGGATGTTGCCAACACACAAATAAAGAGGCTGGGGTGGCATCACTGTTTCCACTGTACTGGCATGCTCCATGGCCATGGAAGGCTTTGAGAAGATGAGCAAAGGTGTTAATCTAATGGAAATCAGGAAAGGTGTGATGTTTTGTGTTGATACTGCAATTCCTAAACTTATGAGGAGCCTAAAGCTGTGATAACTTCTGAAGACATTGCTCAGTTAGCTACAGTTTCTGCAAATGGAGACAGACAAATCGGCAATATCATTTCTGATGAAATCACAAAAGCTCAAAGAATATCCTCGCAATATGGGGCAGGAAAACACTGGACTGAAGCAGGAATCAAAGGCACAGAAGGTGCCGAAAATTACGTATCTCCCTACTTGAATAAGACATCAATAGTTCAGAAGTGGAAATTCTAGGATACTTAGGGTTTCTGGTGTTCGGTCCATGGTACCCAGTCTTGAAACCACCAATGCCCAATGAAAGTCTTGGGCTATGACTGCTGAAGATGCCCTCAGTACACTCACTTGGAATAGGGTAAATGTCAGCTCGTTGATTATAGCAACCCAAGCTTCAGGTTCTGGTCTCAGGGAAAGAACCAACAAAGCTTTTGCTACTGATGGTGTGGTATTTGGAAAAGAGAGCCAGGCTCTGAATTTTCAAGATCATTTGCTTCATGATTTAGGAAAAGTTGGAAAGGTTATTGTAACGGAAGATGATGGCACATGCTTGCAAGAGAGAAGTGACAAGATTCAAAAAGAGAAATATTCAGGTAATCACTACTACTGACTGTGGAAAAGAAAAGCTCCAGGGACATCTGGTGACCCTTTAGATGGCAGAGCTGTGCTGAAGGTCACCAGGACAAGTGACATGGAAGAGAATGAAAGGAAGGAGTAACAGATACAGTGAATGCTCCAAGACCCGTTGCTGGAAAAGGCGCTATCTGGGTGCCTTGCTTTGGCGCATTCCCATCTTAAATTCACTGCTCTAGCTAACAAAGAGCAAAAAACTGGTATAGCAACAATGGAAGGAGAACACTCAAAATGCCACCAACGACCATTGCCAAAAATCCAGGAGAGGAAGGATTGTCAATAGTTTAGAAAATAATGTACAGCTCCTCAGAAGCTGGTTATACACTATGCTGGGTGGCGTTTTGAATATGGTGGAAAAAGAAATCATCAACCCAACTATGGGCAGTAGGATGTACAAAACAACTGAAGTCTGTAAGAAGTACTTTGTTGGGTGCTGCTGGTGTGGCCTGTGGGTTAACCACAGCAAAACTCGTAGTCCCTAGAATCCCTGAAGAAGACAAGGATCCTGGCAGGGTAGATGGCGGGCAGTATGGGAGTGGAATGTTCTAATTTCTAGACTAGTGCTTTGCCATTGTTAACAGGCTGTGTGGTGGTCTTCACAAACAACTTCTGACAAGTCAGAAAATGACCAGAAGAAAGATATTTAAGGAAATTTCTATGGCCATCAGTTGTTGGTTTCATGGCCTGGGCAATGCTTTTTGTTCTACCTGGCATGTCTTTTTCCCCTCTTCCCTGCTTGGCTAGCTCTCACTGGCGAAGGCCTGACTCAAAGGCTTCCTACTCTCTGTGGCTGTGGCTCCACCTCAGGGAGAAGTCACTGCCCTTACAAGACTTCATCCGGGCACCTATTGAAGCCCTTTTTCTACTGTGATGTCATGTCCTGTTCTCCTATTTGTCCCCCAAGCTTACAGATCTGTGACCTGTGACTGACAGAGCCAAGCACACAGAAGTTTCCCTGAACCGTCCGATGACTGTGTGGATGAAGAAATGACCAACTGTTAGAAGAATATGTGCTTGGAGTTCATTTCCTGGCAAAAGGACTGGGTTGCCCTTGAAAGCAGGTGAGGTGAGGGGTGCTGTATTTTGTGTTCATGCTGTTTTCAGTTCAGGCTCACTTTTGATTGAGTTTAGAAGGCTGGCCTCAGGGGCACTGGGCTCTGGGCTCCTGAGCCTGGAAGCAGCAAGTCTGCGATTCGTGGAGGACACCTGGATATCCAGAACATAACAATGAGGCTGGCAAGGGCTGAGCAGCTCAGCAGGTGGACAGGAATTGGAGAGAAGGTCTGAGCGTGGACATAGGCTGCCTGATGCACTTTGGCTCAAACCCAACCAGAAGCTTGGGTTTATTACTATAAAAAGCATCTCGATGCATGCAAATTGGTTTCAAATGTTTGAGTTTCTTCGGCAGACAACTGAGACTCAGTGTCTCAGACTTCCAGAAAGCAGAGGAGCTGATTCTCTCACTGTGGAGTATCTCCCAACTCCTGGTTCCCAGAGTTCACTTGACAACACAGGCAGTGAGAGGAACAGCAGAGTCGGGCTAGGATTTGGCTGGAGGGAGGGTCAAGCACTGGACAGTAACCATGATGTCGGAGTGACAGGCAGAGAGCCCACGGCTGAGGAGCCGGAGGCACCAGGTCTACCTGTCATTGCACAAGGGGTTCCTCCTATAACAGGGAGCAGAGGTGACTGGTGCAGTCTGAGGCCTGAGGGTTCCAATTCCTGAGCATCTGCCACGTGCCAGATATTTTAGCAGGACCTCCTTCAATTTCCACTAGCCCCATGGGGGTCAATAACATTCCCTCTCTAGGGACCAGCAGGGCAATAGTAAGCTGGGAGGTATGCTCTCTTCCTTGCCAGGAAAGACCCTCACCAGTTGTGAACATAAGCCTCTGGGGGAATTTAAAAAGGCTCTTCTCAATGTCATTCCTTGCAGGCTTGAAAAGAAAGCAAGAAAGCAATTAGCACTGCAAGAAAGACTGAAAATATTCCTTGCCTGGAGGTAGAAGGATTGATTATATAACCTCAGTGGTCTCCCAGAACTGGAGAAAATTTAAGGAATTTCCATTTCTGTGATTGCCAAACATTTCAGGTACAGGAACCTGCTGTTACACTTCTAGGTAAATGCCCACTACACAAAACAAATCAAAGAGGAACTGCTCTGGTTTAAGTTGATGGTATGGGGGTGAACCTAGAGCCCCACCCACTCAGTCCCTATCAAAACAGCTGTGGGGAGAAGCCCTCCAGGCTCCAAGGAACCCACTTTGAAAACCACTGTTCCGGGCTCCCTCCTCTCATGTTACACACATTTGAAGAGGACTCCTGCCCTGAGAGGGGACCGGAGACCTCTGCCTCTACTTTGCCTTGAGTCTTCACATCTCTCTCTCCAGCCCAGACCCTTCTCTGAGCTACAGACTGACAGACCAGCCAGCTACCTACTAGATGGCCCCTAAGCCCCAATACGCCAATATCAATGTAGATCAACATGTTCCAAGCAAATCCACCCTCATGTGCCTCTGCCCCAGGCCACCTTGGTTAACAGTGTCATTTTTTCACCTGTTCCCTCAAGCTAAAAACCTAAAATTCACCTCTGAATGCCCTGCCTCCTTCCTCCACCCCTCTCACTCCCCGATCTAACAGGCCACGAGTCCAGGCAGGTGACCATGGGGAGGCCTCTTCCAGTCTCTCTCTGCCTCTGCCTAAAGTCTAGGTCCTTGGAGATTTTCAGGTTCTCTGAGACTCTTAACTGTCCTCCCATTGTCATCTGAGAGTAGTCAAAGATCTTCCTGAAATGAAAATATGATCATGTCTCCCTTGTTTTTTAAAAATTTTTTAAAATAATTTTTTATAGATTTGTATTTATTTATTTGAGAGAGAGAGCATGAGCAGGGGGAGGGGCAGAGGGAGAGACAGAAAAGCAGACTCCCTGCTGAGCACAGAGCCCAAGGTGGGACTCCATCTCAGGACCCTGGGATCATGACCTGAGCCGAAGGCAGACGCTTAACTGACCAAGCCACCCAGGTGCCCATATGTTCAACTTCTGTTAACTCTTGTTAAAGAACTCTGATCTCCTGTCTTCAGTGCAGCTTCTCAGTGTTATCTCTGTCTCCCTCTCTGGGCTCGGAGATTGCTGCCTCGACCGTTGCCCCGCACTCTGGATGGCAGGCTTCCAGCTGGGGCAGCAAATATTTTCGGGGAGAGGGGAGGCCAGAGAGTGCATGAGTTGGGCTGTGGGTCATGTCTCAGCTGTAGACTGCCCAGCTCTAGCCTGGTAGCGCTCCGGAGGCTCTCAACACTTCGTAAATGAATGAGCAAGGCTGTATTCCATAAACCTTTACTTATGGATGCAGAAACTCGTATTTCATACAGTTTTCATGTGTCACGAAACCTTCTGATTTTCTTTTTCAGTCTTTAAAAACGTAAAAGCCATTCTCAGCTTGAGGACCATATAGAAGCAGTCAGAGAGCTGGGCCAGGCCTGCGGGCTGTAGTTGGCCCAGCTCCTCCCTGGACACGCAGGTCTCCGGGGCTCCTCAGACTTAGCCCTTTCTTGCCTTCCCTCTACCTGGAATGTTCCTCACTATCTGTGTGGCATCTTTCTGGAGCCCACACTGATGTTGCTGCCACCTTTTCCCTTTTTTTTTTTTTTTTTTTGGCTTCTTTAAGTGCTTCCCGCTAAACTAATTGCTCCTTTATCTCTAATCCTAGAACCCTTTCCCAGGCCTCAATTGTATCTCTTATCTGGCTGCGCACAATTTATAGATTTACGCCTGTTCCTCTCTTTAAGCTGTTCTCCTTGACAGCAGAGCCTGGCCTAGCCGCATTCCCCCTTCCGTGCAGTCACATGGCCATGTCACACCAAGGTGCTTGAAATTCAGCGCGCTTGCCCACCGTCTGACAGCCGGCCAGACGCACACTCACACTGGAACTCTGGTCCCCTGATTTCCCGAGGTAGCATTGAACATCCTCTTTGGCCAAGAATACCCCTAAGTTCTCGTTGGACTGAGATGGGAATGGAATATGCCATGTTGTAGGTTATTCATTTATTTGTTCAATGTATGATTTGGTTTCTGGGGGCAAAAAAAAACCCAAAAAAAACCCAAACCAACTGTTCATCAATCCATTTAGGGGTTTATAATGATTAGCCCTGAGGTGCCATAAATCACTTGAGACTAATCCCAGCAAGCTGAGGGCTGTGGAAACTGACCCCCTGCTGATGATGTGTCCCTAGGTCCAGTCCTCACACTTCTCTGTCCTGCCCTGAGCACTGCTAGAGCAAGGGGGCCCTCTGGTAAGGCTCCTAGCCTCCCAGAGTACACAGGGGGCCACAGCAGGGCCTCTGTTCCCCTGTTTCTCGCTCCTTTTGGGTTGGCAGATGGGAGGCACAGCAGACAGGAGGGATAGAGAAGAGAGAGATCAGGTTACTGATTCTGGGCTCCTCCTCCTGCTCTGGATACTGATTCCCAGGCCCTCTCCTCCTACACTGTGGGTTGGCAGTGGTCAGGTTCCTCAGTTTAGCTAGGTGGCTTATCTTCTACTCCCTCTGCCCCCGGCCCCCACTCCACTACGGTGAAGGCCTCCCTGTTGCGTGGTCACTGAGGGCCTCATCATCCTTTTGGGGACCTTTAATCCCATCCTATCCTCTGTAAAATGTCCCATCACTAAACCCTCCTCAGAAAGCTGGGCAGGATGTCTTCTATCTCCTGCTAGGCCCCCTGACTAAAAGGTATCTTTGCCAGGCTTTGGGGCTGTATTTGCAAGCCACCAAGTGGATTATTTTAGTCATTTCCAAGTTTCCTTGCCTTCAGAGCAGTGGTTCTCAATGGGGGGTGATTCTGTATGCAGGGGTCATTTGGCCACGTGTGGAAACTTCTTGGTTATCATGACTGTGTGTGTTGAGGGAGATGCTACTGGCATCTAGCATCTAGTGGATGGGAGGCCAGGGATGCTGCTGAGCACCCCAAAATGCAGTGGACAGTCTCCTACAACAAAGAGCTCCCCATGCCACAATGTCAACAGTGCTGAGGCTCAGGAACCCTGCTCGAGTCACCAACTGAATTACTAAATGATTATTGCATATGCTTGCACTATGTGCCCCCGGTCTGGAAAACACCAGAAAAAGAAGTTCTCAGGGTAGAATCATTTATTAGCACAGTATATCTGCCACCATCTATAAGCGTGAATACCGCTGGCATGCAAATCCCGCCTCCCGCACTCCATCGATGAGACTTGGGCCAGTTACGTGGCTCTCGGAAACCCTGGCTCCTCGCCTGCAGAGCGGGACTAAGAGGAGGACCTCCTTCCCACAGCCGCTGTTAGGACTGGGTGAAGTAGTAAATGCCAGAAGCCTGAAGTGAGAGAAAGCCCTCTGGAAACACTGGCCCACGGGAATGAGCAAAACCTGCTCAGAGCTGTATTCGGGGAGACAGAAGAGGATAAGATAGGGCTTGCTTTTGAGAAGTTCATCACTAAAGCAGATTTTCAGACTGTGGGTTGTTAGCTGCTGTAGACTTGTGAAATTCATTTCGAGGCTGCAGTTAACATTAAAAATGGGAAATTTTCAGGGTGCATCAAGTTTCGTAAGGGTAAATACCACTTGGTGACATTTTCTTTTTAGTTCTATAGATAGATGTGTGTGCTGAGTTGTGTTGGAAAATGTACTTCTTTATGGTGGGATGAGATTGACAAATGAAGTTTAAAAGCTACCAGTTAAATAGGAAAGGTAAGACACTCGAGGCACCATTCAGAGAAGGCTCTCTGCTTTTGCAGAAAACTCACACGAGCCTGTGAATGAATTCAACTTCACCACTTATAACCTGTGTGATCTATGTGTGTTGGGCTTGTTACTAAACCTCTCTGAGCCTCGGCTTCTTCAGCTGCAATGTAGGAATTAAAAATACATTTTGCCACTGCGCTGTGCGGGGACCCCAGCAGGGCAGTGGGGGACAGGGCCTCGTCCAGACCTCCTGCACAGCAGGTATGCTCCTGATCTTCTAGAGGCTGCCACACAGCTCGGTTCTTGTCCCCCACTGTCTGGCATCAAACTATAACCCACGGCCATGCCAAACAGGCCCTCGGGCACCCGAAATAGTAGAAATCCTGGTACCTATTTAACCAGATAAAATGATAATATTCATCTCTGCTTTTCTATTTTGGAAAATACAAATAAAAGATCCAGACAGGTGCTTCGCTTCCACAAAAGCCCACGGTCTGCAGTGGAAAAATGTTTTCAGGAAAGCTCTCAGAGTGAGGCTTTGTGAAGCTCATCAGACCAGGGTGGCTTTGGGGTTTATTTTTTAAATATTTCAAAGGTGTCCTGCTACCCTGAGCTAAGGAAGTGAGGCTGTTTAGGAAAGGTCCCAGATTTTACAGGTAAGGCCTCTGCCTCCAGTGCCAGTTTTATCCTAGTTTCAAGCCAGAAAGCCTGGCCCTGGGGGCCTGGTGATGGCGGGGGCTGCCCCCTGCCCCCTCCAGGTGAGTGATGGGCCACTGCTGTCCGGAGCCAGATCCTCCAAGCCGGGGTTGGGAGGGACACACTGCCCTGCTCTCCACCTGAGAATCTGCATTCCCCCCTGCCCCTACCCCCTGACCCAGCACACCCCTGCCGGGAGGCACTCCGTACTTTTTATCAGCCTTACATGGTCCCATTCTCTGCACACCACTGGTTTTCCTCACTCGCTCACTTACACCGTGAGCCTACCCCACCTTTTATTCCCGAGGGCCTTCCAGGGCCTTCTGTTTAATAGGTGTGCAATACAAGTTCACTGTCGAATCAATCAGAACCAACATCAGCTTGTAATTGGTAGCAGTTAAGGGCTTAATGAGCAAGTTCTAAAGCCCACCCTTGGTGTTTATAAATTTTGTGTACTTCGAGCAAACTCAAGGTTGAAAGGAATGTCCTCATCTACTCCCATACATTCCCTGGACTTTGGATCTCCTCCAGGCCTGAGGAGCTCCCCGTCTTGGGGAGAGCCAGTTCTCCAGGATTGGAGCAGAAATCTGCTTACCTACGATTTCCACCTGCCATTCCGAGTCTGGTTTCTGGCTGCCAGGCAGCCCTTCACAGACTAGGGCACTTGAGCTACAGCACTCCTAGAGTTCCCCTGCCCGCGTGTGTAATACATTTGGGTGCTATATAACACAAAAGACAGTCTTCCGCTTTACACCAGGGGAGGTGGAACACCGGTGATCGAGAGGTTGGGCTCTGGATTCAATAGGCAGGAGGAGTTCAGATAACCTTGGGAAACTGGTTTAATTGCTCTGGGCCTCACCTTCCTCGTCCATATAACGGGATGGTGACACCACTTACTTCACAGTGGAATGATAAGGGTTAAATGAGATGATGCTTATCAAGTGACCAGCATAGTGCCTGGCTCTTCAAAGGCACTTGGTGGGGCCTGGGATGGGCCTGGAGAAGGGCAGCTTGGGCCACATGACCCCATTGCTGCCTGGGGCATCAGGCCACCGTGGCAGATGCAGAGATGCCGATGTGGAGACCCTAGGTCTGCAAATAAGAACAGGATGCTAGAGGCATGTCTGGGGACAGGATGAGCTCCCAGGAGTCACTGCAGCCCATGGAGGCAGCATGGCAGCCCCACCTACCTTGGTATTGGGCACTGAAACCACGCTGCCGGTGGTTGCCATCCGAGGTAAAGTGCAGCCGCAGCCAGTTCTTGCTGCTGATGACCGGGGCTGGGAGGCTGGCTCCAGTGAACCTGTGGGAACATGACATCAGCAGGGTTAGGGGTGAGACAGGGGCAGGCATCCAGGCGTGAACCCATTTCCCATGTGAGCTAGGGTCTCAGTCCAGGCCTAGAGTGGGAAGGAAGCGTGGTGCCACCCTGGCTGCCCTCGAGCGACCTAGGGACTGAGCAGCTTCAGGTGGCTCTTTAGGGGCACTTCCCACCTGGGTTACCTTAAGAAGCTGTGGACAGAGTGGGTCCTTCAGGCCAGGGGCAGAGGCCCATCCCCTCCCCCCAGATAGGAGTGTTGACAGGTGTCACTCCCTTGTGCCACAGACCGCAGTTGCAGGAGCTTTCTCCTGCAGTCCTCCCAGCAGAGCCCACCCACCCCCATCTAAGATCCTGATTCCCCCAGCAAAAATCCAGCCAACAATCTCAGGGCCAAGGATCAGTTACCCCTAGTGAGGCCCCAGGGAGTCTGTGGAAAGGGCCAACACAGGCACTCTAGGCAGTGTGGCCCTTCAGTGGTGTGAGAGCCCATTCTGGGATCACTCAGTAGGCCCCAGGTCTCCTCTAGCTCTTCCCCTAGTGCTGCTGCCTCCATAAGAAGCCTCCCCCTTCCTGCTGGGTCCATCCCTCCTCCCTTAGATTAGCCTCTTCTGGCTCCCAGCTAGTCCAGCCCAGAGAGCAGGGCACCGGGGTCTCTCCTGCTGTCACTGTTCAGTGCCCTAGGTTCTTGACAAATTGCCATCTTGGGCCAACTTCCAGGTCAACCAGATCCTTCCTCTTGGAGCACAGGAACCTTCAGGGGCTCCCTAGTGGCTACAAAAGACATGCTGCTTTTCAAAATTCCCACCTGTCCCCTGCCGGAATGAGCCTCTACTCAGTGCTGGCCCTCTCCACCATACTCAGGCCAAGCTGTGATGTCCTCCACCCCCTGTGTGCTCCCTGCACCCAGGAACCCCCTCCATCTTATCTTCCCTTGTCTACCTCACAGCCTCCCAGTTGGCCCATACACTGGTGTTCCCCCCTCTTCCTCCCCACATAAGAATCAGGTACAAAGCTTCCCAATGCCTCCACTCTGGCAATACCACACCTCCCTCCTGTCTGCTCCCACCCCCGCAGGGACACCCCACCAACAACTCCTAAGCACATACACTTTGTCCTTTCCTAGATCTTCACCTTTACTGCTGGGAACAGGTCCACCTGTAGCCCTCTCTCCTGCACCCCCCATGTCACCTGAGATGACTTCAGGAAGCCCTCAAACATCATGTCCTGAGAAAGCCTTTCCTCCTCTGCTTGGCTTTGTAGCCACGTGGATTTGGGTTCCGATCCAGCTTCAGCACTTAGTAGCAGTGTGATCTAGGACTAGTTACTCAACCTTTCTGAGGATGAGAATATGAATAGCAGCCTGAAGACCTGTGGGCAAAGAACATAGCCCAGTCCCGGCCACATAGGGGCTCGAGAAATCTCATTTTCCTTTTCCCTCCTCCATGATGCCACATCACTGCATTCTGATTATGATTCCCTATCTAGGTGTGCGTCTCCCTATGATACCTCCTCAAAGAGGGCACTGTAGCCTGGTGATGAAGCTTGGGCTCTGCAGGGATCAGCTCTGTTATCTTAAGAAAAATTACTTCTGCTCTCCATAACTTTAACTTTAAAATGGGAAAAATGACAACCATTCCTTCAAAGAGTTGCAAGGATTAATGAGGCAATACACAACAAAGACCTTAGCATGGTCCCTGGCAAACAGAGAGCTTTTGGTAAATGGTGGCTGCTCTTTTCTTCTTTTCCACTTGCATTCTTCATCTCTGAACCAAGCACCGAGCACAATGGTTGATACAAAGCAGGGACATCAGGATTCCAGTACAAAACAGGTGGTGCAGTCATCTGAGAATAATTCCAGGAGTTCCATGAATGGACTCTTTGTAAAGGGACAACCACCAGGGATGGGGCAGTATCCATACAGCTTATGGAGCTGTCTTGGGCCTGGAGAAGAAATGGTGTCCCTGAAAAAGAAGGCTGTATGGAAAGGGCCACCATATAGGACCCAGCTCTTCCGGCAGTTTGTGGAAGTCCCACCCGGAGGGAACAGGGAACGGATACCCAGAACTCACTTTCCTCCCTCCCCTCCTCCAGTCTCCTGCTGACACTTCTGTTGATCTCTCCCAATTAGAAGTCAGAAACAAAGGAGCATACTGATGTAGCCCCACCCACAGAGAAGTCTTCCTAGACACGGAACCAAGTGGAGAAGGTTGGGGAGAGTATTTGGAGGGACAAGTGGAAGAGATCTGGCATGGTGGGTCCCTATAAATATGTAATAAGCAAAGGAATTAACCAAGTGGTTTCATACCCCGGCAAAACTGAGTTTTTACTATAATGAAAATGCTGACACACACCGAACTCCAGTAATATAACCCATATTGCCATGGTAAGAGCTATTCTAGAAACCAATTACCGTATTTTACCAGGACCCATTTAAAATAGTTTATTATAGGCTGAGTCATTTAAGTTTTCTAAGGAGCCACAAACAGTATTGTGGTTTTTTCCTCCCCAGGCCAAATTCAATTCTATCTCAATGACAAAGCTTAGAGACTATTTACATAAGGGAAGTAGAAATAGGGAGGATTTACCTGAATAATTCAGAACCAAAGGCTGTTTATTGCAAAATAGAATGTGGGGAGGGTGCCAGGGTCCCAGGAGCAGGAGGAGAGTAATGATCCGGATGGAAAGTGGACTTCTCCAGCCCTGGTACCTGCTCTAACTCCAGCTGCCCAGTTTGGAGAAGCCCCAAGGGACATCTGTTTTCCATCTCTCCCACACCTTTACTCATCCCTAGGACTCCTGCTAACTGTTCCCTCCCAAGGGTTAAACTCTCAGGGCCCTGTGGTGCCTTCACACCTTTACTCTGTTCTGCTCCTGCCTCCTCCCACATAAATGCACATTGGAGAATTTTCTTGGCAACTATCCCAGGAACTGGGGGCTTCCGTGTTGTTGTCATCACATCAGACTCTGCCATTGAGATGGTGCCCTGTGTCACTGACAGCTCTCCAACAAGCCAATGACACACACAACGGCATGGATGACTCTCAGAAGTATTATACTGACAAAAGAGGACATACGGTACAGTTCCATTTATATGAAACTCTGGGAAAGACTAATTATAGCAAAAGAAAGCAGATTAGTCATTGCCAGAGCTGGGGGTGAGAGATATCAGCAGGGACCCCCTGGAAGGGAGTGCAAGGGACCCTCCTCAGGTGATAGAAATGTTTTACATTGTGAATGAGATGGTGGTTATATGGGATGTACACGTTGGTCAAAGCTTTAAAAACTGTACATTTAAAATGGGTCATTTTATTTTTTGCAAAATTTACCCAAAATAGAGTTAATTAAAAACAGTCTTTAGTGGCTCCTATCCTTGGTGTAAAAGACCTTTCTATGGCCTTAGGCTTTAAAAAAAAGTCAGAGTGTCCTCACCTCTCTTACCTCCTCCTGTCTCCACCTCATTCTTTCTGTTCTAGCCACACGGGTCTCCTTGCTGTTCAAAACTGGCCAGACTAACATAACATAATGAAAAAGATAAACAAAAACAAAACAAAACAACAAAAAAACCTGGCCAGACCTCCTCTGGCCTCAGGGACTTTGCACTTGACATTCCCTCTGCCTGCTAGCTGGCTCTTCTCCCAGACATCCATGTGGCTCACCTCCTCACTTCGTCTAAGGCTTTGATCAAATGTCACCTTCTTGGTGAAGTCTTTCTGGTCTGACTCCTGCCTGCCTACCTTCCCTGAGCACACGCGCGCACACACACACAGACACACAAAAAAACCATCTCCAACCAAACAGAAGACCTTACTTGTACTTGAGCACACACTGCTTTTTTGTGCTTTTCTGCCTTTGCACTTGCTGCTTTCTGCCCTTTCCCATTGTACGAGCTGGCTGCACAGAGAGGTGAAGAAACTTGTTCAAGGTCACACAGCTATTAAATGGGCAGAGGTGGGAGTCAAACTCAAACCACCCCACTTAGAGCCTATGTACTCAGCCTCTGCATTGTACTGCCACGTACACCCAAGCATGAAGGAAGGCAGTGGAACAGTTCAGGCTGAATTCCATTCTGTTTCTTTTCCTCCCCTCTCACATCCCCCCCCCCAGGATCCTCTTTAATTTTGCTCCCTCTTAGAATCATAATTAAAGGCAAGAAACTCAAAGAGAGATTCTCCCCTTCAAACCTTTCTGTCCACATTAACTTCACTCTGGGGGGTCTGGGGAACTCCAAGTTCGCCCAGGAAACTGCTATTGCAGTATAGCATAAAATGTATTTAAGCAATTACACTCAATTTTTTTTTTCTTTTTGGTAAATTGACTTCCGTTAAATGGGGCTTCATTAATGGAATCTGGCTTGGGGAGAATAAAACAACAACAACAACAAAACCCACAACCGCTTCCTTTAATGCTTGTAGTTGATTATGGGAAAAGTGGCTTTGAATTCCCCTACAGCAATCTCTAAGTTCTTGTCTTGGTAATAAGAGAGCTCAGAGCAGACTCCCCAGAAAGCATTTCTTCTTAAGAAGCTTCTCCTACATTCAGGATGCTGGGAGCGCTGAGATGATAACTGAGTCTGCAAGGAATCGCTTCCTAACTGTACGCAGAGGGGGAGGAGGATTAGGAGCTTCTGGTTTAAATTTCAGTATTCCTGAAAACTGACATGCTCAGCAGAACATTCACTCATTCATTTACTCATCGAGCACATATTGGATACGAGGCATGGCACTTGCCAGTGGGTGCCACTCCCACTGGTTCCCTGGATATGGGCAGTCCTTGCAAAGCCTGAACTCTACCACATTCATCTGCACAACCTCAACTCCTCGGTCAATAGCATCTGGCTTCTGGGCTCCCAGAGCATCTTCTGTGGGCTTTATCTCTCAGCTAAGCTATGTGTACAGCCTGAATCTGACACAGGGTTAGAGAATCTCTGCATCCCAGGGGCAAGCAGAAGCCATCCTTCCAACTCCAAAGCTGGCTGGAGAGAATACAAAATATAGGAGGTGTGTCCCACTTTATCCCCACTCCCACACCCACTTCCCTTCCTACCTGCCATCTGCTCTCCTCTTTGGGGGATGGAGAAGGCACCATGATGCAACCAGGAAAAACCCTTCTGGAAATGGCTTAGTGGTGGTGGGTAAAGGGCACCAAGGCCCTCGTTGGAGACCCGACTCCTGCTGCCACTGCCCCAGCCACCTCTTGTTAATAAAGTGAACACTTATTGACTTAGCTCTGATACTCATTCTCATCACCAATGATTTCCGTATCAGTTTCCCTTTAGCCAAATGCCTAGGATTCTTGCTAAGTCGAGATAAATGCTTTTCCCAGGACAAATCCATGATATCATCTATTTTCCTGGAACTGGGCAAAAGCTCGGGATGAATGCAGTTCTCTTTTGGATATGGACAGTTGGAGTCCCTGAACCTTAAGACCTATCTTTGGAAAGGCATCCCAATATCTGGTTCTCAGCAGTGCCTACCCAACCCAGTTAGTCATTCAGGCAGCTCTGAGCAGCTGAGCCACAGTATGAAAATTCAAATCCCAGCTACCCACCTGGAGGTTTTGGGACTTGTCTAACAAACCCAAGCTTCTGCCAATCATTCTTGCTCCTCAGTGTTCTTTCTTCCCATAATCCACACTGTCTTCCTAGTCACCCAAACCAGGCATCATCCTTAACTCCTCCCATTCCTGCTCTCCGTGACCAACTGCAGCCACATCTTCTCTGCCTTGTGACCTCATGATCCTCACCTGGACTACTAAGACAGCCTTCTGTCCTGCCCTCTGCCCTCAATCCCTCTCTGTATTCTGGGGTGAGATTTCCCCGAGTTCCTGCCTTGCTAGAAACCCAGCAACAAATGCCCGCTGGCTCCAGTATTACAAAGTCTAGACTTTTTCATGCCTTCCCTCTCCAGTGACACCCACTTCGAGCCCCAGCTTCTTTCATGTCTCCATGCTTCTACATATGCTACTCCCTCTACCTGGAATGTCCTTTCCTGTTGCCCTACCTGACTTCCTGGGAAATATCACTGCTCCCATAAACCTAACCAAAATGTCTCCTTTTCTCCACCTCTCTCTTTCCCTGCCCCATGGGAGAAACATTTGCCTTCACTGTGGTCCCTCTGCCCCATGCTCATGCCCCTGCCATCGTACTGGACACACCAAATCATAACCATCTCCCTGACTAGAAGCCAAGCTCTGTAAGAGCAGGGACAGAATTTTCTTTATCTCGCTATGTCCAGAAACACAGCACCGTGCCTGGCATGTGGAACAAGTCAATTCCTTAGAACAGGGGTTGGCAAACTATAGTTTGCTGTCTGTTTTTATAAATCAAGTTTTATTGGATCACAACCATGATCATTCATTTACGTATTGACTCCTTTTCAAGCTATGATGGCGGAATTGAGTAGTTGGGGCAGAAACTATAACCTGCAAAACACCAAATATTTGTCTTGCCCTTTACAGAAACAGTTTCCTGACACCTACCCTAAGCCTTGCAGATGACATAGCTTGTTGGTAAAAAGTAATTTCCAAGTAAGGAATAATAAAGGAATACATACACAGCTAAAATATTTCCTGATAGTGCACAAATACTTCAATGTACATTTATGCATCAATCCATTTAATGTAGTACCAAGGTCTTTTCTTTGATCACAGTTTTGTTCTTCACAATCTCTTATATAAACTCCATCTATAATGCATCGTTCACCATATCCGATTCAGCTACAGCTCATTCAGTCAATAAATATCTATCGTGCACCTGTTATGTGCCAGGCACTGTGTGGGGGCACTGGGGATGGAGCGGTGAGCAAGACAGTCCTGGTCCCTGCCCCGATGGAACTGAGCAATTGTCTCAGTCACTCACACCTAATATTTAGGAAGCAATTCTTTTTTAGAGATTCTCCTCCATGGAGTCTTTCCAAAGCACTCAATTTAGTTTCCATAGATGCAACTCTATTTCCTTTCACACTCATATTTCATCAGTTTATGTGATGTTTAATTTAAATCACATAATTACAATAACAAGTATGACTGGCACCAAGAGAGTTGGCAACAGACCCATCTGATTCTCAGAAAGTGCAAGACTTAGCTGGTGGGAGCATGGAGGGCATGGGCTTTGAGGGTGGGGATGGGAGATGGCCTGCAGGCCGCTGGTGCTTAGAGTGCCACAGGGCATTGGTCAGGAAGTTCTAACAAGGCCATGGGAATTCCAGCTACCCCAGGAAGCTGCTCTGGTGGAGAGGGCTAAGAGCACTTCCGTTATACATGTCTTGTGAATGAATGAATCAATGAATGAACGAATGGCAGTCTCCTTTCAGCTGTGGGCATCTTTTCTAATCACATCCCCTTTGCTACTAGGAGAGTGGGATTCAGTTAATATTAAAATCCTAATTGATGAGGACTTCACAGGACTTCCAGGCCTAAGGGCCAGCTATGTATAGATCTCAACTACAGCCTTCCCAACAGATGGTCAGTTCAGATCTGTTCTGAATGCTTCCCAAGACTGATAAGTCAGCTTCTTGCCAAATCCTCCCAGTCCACTTTGATTTACCCCCACCCTTTTCTTGATGCTTCCTGCTCATCCTTGAGCAGGCATCTTATAGCCACTGGCTCCAGAGAGTCTGGCTGGCTTCTCCTGTGTACCTTGGGACTCCTTGCACATCCTCCACCCTGGTGCTTGCCTCACCAAGAATCATCCAGGGGTCTGCCTCATCCTCCAAACTGTGCGCTCCTGAAGACAGGGGCTGTTTCTTTCTTCTTTAATTCTTTCATCAATACCTTCCATGGAAACCTAACACGCCTCCATAAACATTGCTTACTAGAAGAAGCAACGCTTGAATGAGTCAATGAATGAATGAGATCCTTGCTAGTGAAAGCAAAGGGCATATGAGGGGGAAAACCGACCAGCAGGTGAGCCTGGAGACAGTGGTGAGAGCCTCCAAGGCCATAATGGGTTTCATCCTGGTTTCCTATGAAGATGCGCCCCCACACCCCCTTGGTCCCTCAGCCCTCGCCCTATCCCCTACTCATTTGCCAGCTGCTCGTACCTTTCCGGGGGACTCTTCTCATCCTGACACATCCCCAATGCACTAACCGTGAGGTCTCGTAATCAATGTGGGCAAATGTTCCTCCTTCCCCAGAAGGAACTCAATAAACTCAACAAATTACCAGGGCTCTTCCCTGCTCAGCTAATTGTTAGCCCCAGGGAACCCACACAAGCTACATCAGGTAAACGCTTTTCCTCCAGATGCACTGCTCCCTGGAGGGCGAGTATGTGAACCAGGAAAAGGGAAGGACAGGGCTCCTGGCAATGTCTGCCCCTGGGATGTGGGTGTCATCACCGCTGGGGGTCCTGGGGCTTGTGCGTTGGGGGTGGCACCTTGAGAAGGGCTGGGAGTGGCTTGGGGTGCTCATTTTTTGCATTCCCTGCAGGGCTGCTCACCCAGAAAGGCTGCTGGCTGAGGCGTCTCCTGACTGCGCAGAGTAGACTGGCACTGGGTCTGCGAACGGGAGCGGGGCCTGAAGTGCTGAGCTCCGGGTGAGGGGGCTCCTGGCATGCCCTCAGCTACCTTCCAGGGCCCCCGTGCCTCCCTCATTTTCTGTCAGTCCCACTCCGCTCCGTGAGCTACAGACGTCTGAAAAGCATGCGCCCCGTCGACCGCACGCGACCCACAGGGCGCGCCTGATTGGCTCAGGGTGGCCACGTGACACCAGTGGGGCCAATGGGCGGATGGGAACGGGCCTCACCCGCAGGAGGGAGATTCCGGAAAGGGTGGCCCCACATCAAGTCTTCCACCTCTGACCCTGTACCTCCACCCCATCACTCTGACGGTATGTGGGTGCCTCGTACATTGTCCTCCTCCACGGCCTGCTGCCGTCTGCCTGGGACAGAATCTAAGCGCCCTCTCCGCCCTGCCCTGCTGCTGAATCCTTAGCTAGCCATTCTCTGCTCCCAGCCCGGGTCTGCATTGCACCAGGTTAGGCCGGAGAGCTCGCCTGGAGAGCTGATGGCCCCATGGACTAAAATGTTAAAGCCTGCCCCATCAGGCCTGGCCCCGGAAGTGGGTGCCTTAGGAACGTGGTGGCCGAGGCACACTCACACTCAACCTGACCCTCTCGCCTTCCCGGCTCAGGCCTCTGCCTAGGTGGAGATGTCCCCTGTCTGGGTTATCACCTGTCTTGTTCCCCTACACAGAGGCAATAGGTTTAAGGAGGTCAAATGTTAAGGGCCAGGCCTCTGGAACCAACACAGCCTTGTATTTGAGTCTGGGCTCCACTATTTACTAGTTGTGTAAGTATGGGGATGTGCCAAAAATTCTCTGAACCTGTTTCCTCATCTGTGCAATGGGAGTCCTATGAACATCTGTGCTTATGTATATAAGGTGTCTAGGATCGTGCCTGACACACAGCAGGTGCTTCACAAATGTGAACTATTCTCCCCCACCCTTGTTTAGCTAGGTCTGAGAGGAGGAGAAAGGATGGGATCTTATCAGAGCCTTGAACCCTATCTTCCAGAGCATACAGGGTTTAAGTAGACCCTGGAGTAGCCTGGCCTAGGTTTCCCTGGAGAAGTAAGGATGCCTGCGCCCAGTCTGGTGACAGGACAGTACATGGGGGAAGAGACAGGGCACTCTGTGTCACCCAAGGTAGCCAGTCCATGTGGCAGCTACCTTCCCTTCTCCCTCAGCGGCTCTAGCCTTGCCTCCACCAGTTCCTGCTCTCTCAGTCTTGCCCATCTTCCACCTGTCACTAGCAGACATGAGTCAGAGAAGGGGCCTGTCCCCCTCCCAAGGATGGTGGCAATGTATGCCTTGCAGAGGCCTCTGGGGATTATATTTGGATAATACTTCTCATCCTGAGGAAATGTTTGCAGATGGCTTACTGAGGAGCCTCCCATGCCAGCCTCTGCCTGCCACTCGACTGCCACTCTTAGCTTGAGCAACATTAATGTCCCCCTCTCCCTCCAGGAGGAGGCAGCTAGCCAGCCCTGCCTGAGAGCCAGGCAGCTCTGAAGCCCTGGCTGAGGGCATGAGCCTCTAGTCAGCTGGAGAATGGATGGGCTAAAGCATCTGGGTGATGTGCAGGCCAGTGAGCAAGGTGTCTTAGTCAGAGTGAGCTGGACTTGGATCCTGCCTCCACATCCACTGGCGTGTGACCCTGGGAGATGGCTTCACCTCTCTGAGTCTCTCTTTTCCAGTATGTGTATCACAGTGCTTTGTGACAATTTGAGGTGCTATGGTGATGCTCGTAAACTCCTGCTACGCCTTCAAGACATAGCAGCCACATATTCTTGATCACGGCATGTCTCCAGAAAGCAAGGGAGAGTTGTGGGCCAAGGGCTAATACTTACTGAATAGAAAGCAGTTTGGGGGGCACCTGGGTGGCTCAGTGGGTTAAGCCTCTGCCTTTGGCTCAAGTCATGGTCCTAGGGTCCTGGGATTGAGCCCCACATCAGGCTCTCTGCTTGGTGGGGAGCCTGCTTACCACCCCCCCACCGCCTGCCTCTCTGCCTACTCGTGATCTCTGTCTGTCAAATAAGTAAATAAAATCTTAAAAAAAAAAGGCAGTTTGGGGTGGAGATTAGGAACATGGGCCCTGGAAGTTTCCTGCTTGGGTTCAAGTCTCATCTCTTGTCTAACTGTCAGCTGTCTAACTATGGGCAAGTGGCTGACCTGCTTTGGGCCTCAGTTTCCCCTGCTATTTACTAGGGTAACAACAGCACCCACCTCATAGAGCTGACAGGAGGTCTAAATGAGATAATGGGTATAAAAGCTCTTGGTATGGAGGGGCAAGATGGTGGAGAAGTAGGAGACCCTGTTTCAACCAGTCCCCTAAAGTGAGCTAAATATCTACCAGAACATTTTGAACACCCATGAAATCAGCCTGAGGTGTAAGATTATACACTTCTGGATCACTACAGGGGCAGAAGACACCAATGGAGAGGTAAAGCAGAGTGGGAACACTCGGACTGATATCAGAGGATAAACAGAAGGGGGAGGGAGCCACCAGAAGTGACTCATTGGAAAGTAATATCTCAATATGAAAGTGCCCTGTGATTGGGGACCAGCATTAACTTGGAGTCTTGTTAGAAGCACTGAAAAAGAGTAAAAGATCTTAAGAGGCAACTGGTGGAATCAGGTGGTCACAGGCACGGGCCTAAGCCCATGGTCCCAGGACGGTCACCACTGGCAACCACCCATGCCAGAGAGAGTCCAGCGGGGGCTCATGTCCGTGGTCCATGAGCCCACGACTTTCCACTGCTTGCACCACTGCTTGGGCTGGGCCCACTCCCACCTGTGCCTGAGTGAGTCTGGTGTGGGCACTGGCCCACGGTCGCTGGGCCCACTGACTTCTGCATGTGACCTGTGCCGCCACTGGGTGTGAGTGCACCGGGCGAGGGCATGGACCCCAGACAGCAGTCCCAGGAATGGCAGTCACCTGGGATCGGGCTCACCCAGACCCATATCATTCATGGCTTTAGCGGCACAGGGGTGCGCACTGCTTGTGGAAGGCTGCACTGTTCAGTGGAGTTTGCAGAGGGGGAGTCTGTGTGTTCTGGACCACCCAGAGGGGAGCAGACTGAGGCTTCTCTCTGAGGCAGAGGTCTGGGTGCAGACAGTTTGCTTTCCACTAAACCTCTGAAAAGCCCTGCAAAAAGCCCCCAAAGAACAAAAACCTCCAGAGAACAAAAGCCTGAAAAGCTGGTTTCCACAGAGCCAAGCTCCTTGATAGTGGGCGGGGCGACTCAGCCCAAGGAGGACTGACTGAAAAACAAACCAACAAACATGGCAGGCCCCTCCCGCAGAAGACAAGCCAAAAGAACCAGAGGACGTTAATCACAGGGTCCCCATAAAACTGTAAAACCCCAACATCAGGGGAAAACAACATATTAAGCTCCTGGTATTGCCCCAAAACCTGTATGTTTCATAGACAACTTTTTTTTTTTAATTCGTTCTCATGATTCTTGTTCTTTTAATTTTTTTTTAACCTCCTTACCAGTACAACTAGAGGTTTAATACAACATATTGCATAACAACTTTTTAACTTGAACTTTTTTCATACATATACCTGTTTTTTTTCTTTTTTTTTTATACATATAGATATAAGCTTCAAGGTAATCCTTTTTCCCTATTCAATACTACCCCTATATATAAACCAGTTTTAAGTTCCCTGTATGTCTGGAAATTTGAGTCCTTTAACAAAGATAACAACATTCACCCAGGAAGAACTGAAATAACCTTCCATATCCACATCAAGGATTTGTAAACACCTTCCCATCTTATTCTTCTGTTAGTATTTGTGTATTTGTTTTTGTTTTTGTACTAATTAAATCTTATTCTTGGGGTTCATTTTGGCTGGTTTTTTCTTTTTTCTTTTTTCCTTTTCTTTTACTATTGTCAGTCTTTTTGTTTGTTCGTTTTTGTTTATGGACCTTATAAATCTTACTTTTGGGGTTCATTTCGGCTGGGTTTTCTTTTTTCTTTTCTTTTTTTTTTTCTTTCAAAAACTTCAAAAACTTTCCAGGGTGCACCTTGCCTGGATTGTGGTTGATATATTCAGCTATACATCCCCTTAACCACCTCTCACCAAAATGATTAGGAGGAGGAACACCCAACAGAGGAAAAATTCAGAGACTGTGCCCTCTGTCACAGAACTATTGGATACGGACATAAACAGTATATCAGAAAGGGAATTCAGGGTAACAATTATCCAAGCAATGGCTAGGTTAGAGAAGACCATTAGTGGCAACACAGAAACCCTAAGGGTGGAAGTGAGGGCTAATCTGGCAGTACTAAAAAATGCTATCAGTGAGATCCAATCTAATCTAAATACTCTAACAGCTAGATTAATCAAGGCAGAAGATCAAATTATTGATCTAGAAGACAAACTGATAGAAAAGAAGGATCAAGAGGAGGCCTGGAACAAATAGCTTAGAAGCCATGAAAACAGAATTAGGGAAATAAATGATGCCATGAAACATTCCAACATCAGAATTATTGGGATCCTTGAGGGGGTGGAAAAAGAGAGAAGACTAGAAGATATAGTTGAACAAATTCTGGATGAAAATTTCCCCAGTCTGGAGAATAAAACAAATGTTTGTGTCTTAGAGGCAGAAAGGATACCCCAAGATCAACAAATCTAGAAAGACTTCCAGATGCTTAATTGTGAAATTCACAAATCATAATCTTAGACAAGAGGTCCTAAGGGCAGCTGGGGGAAGAGATTCCTTATGTACAGAGGAAGGTCCATCAGAGTAACATCAGACCTGTCCACAGAAATCTGGCAAGCCAGAAAGGGCTGGAAAGACATATTCAAGGCACTAAATGAGAAGAACATGCAGCCAAGAATACTTTATCCAGCAAGGCTGACATTCAAAATGGATGAAGAGATAAAGACCTTCTAAGACTGGCAAGGTTCAAAAGAGTATGTGGCCACCAAGCCGGCAGAATAAGAAATATTAAGGGGAGGGTTCTATAAAAGAAGAAAGCATTGAAGAGTGACATAGAACAGAAATTTACACAGACAATCTATAGAAACAAGGACTTCTCAGGCAACATGATGTCAATAAAAACTTATCTTTCAGTAATCACTTGCACAATGTGAATGGCCTAAATGCTCCCATAAAAAGGCACAGGGTTGCAGACTGGATAAAGTGACAAGACCTGTCCACATGCTGTCTACAAGAGACACATTTGGAACCTAAAGATACATCCAGACAGAAAGTGAAGGGATGGAGAATAATCTTTCATGCCAACAGGCCTCAAAAGAAAGCTAGGATAGCAATTCTCATATCAGATAAATTAGACTTTAAGCTAAAGACTGTAGTCAGAGATAAAGAAGGACACTACATCATTCTTAAAGGTTCTATCCACCAAGAAGATCTAACAATTATAAATATTTATGCGCCCAATATGGGAGCAGCCAACTACATAAGCCAACTGTTAATCAGGATAAAGAATTATATTGATATGAACACATTAATTGTAGGGGATCTTAACATGCCACTCTCAGCAATAGACAGATCATCTAAGCAGAAAATCAATAAATAAACAAGAACTTTGAATTACACATTGGATCAGATAGACCTCATATATAGAACATTCGAATGTTTCATATATATAGAACATTCTAACCTAAAACAACAAAAAACTCATTCTTCTTGAGTGCACATGGAACTTTCTTGAAAATAGACCACATACAGGGTCACAAATCAGGGCTCAACTGATACCAGAAGATTGAGATTATTCCCTGCGTATTCTCAGACTACAGTGCTTTGAAAACTGGAACTCAACCACAATAAAAAGTTTAGAAGGAATTCAAACACTTGGAAGCTAATGACCACCCTGCTTAAGAATGTTTGGATCAACCAGGAAATCAAAGAACTTACACAATTCATGGAAACCAATGAGAATGAAGACACATCAGTCCAAAACCTATGGGATATGGCAAAAGCAGTCTTAAGGGGAAAATACATAGCCATCCAAGCCTCACTCAAAAAAATTGAAAAATCCCAAATACACCAGCTCTCTTTACACCTTAAAGAACTGGAAAATCAACAACAAATTATGGCAACCCCAAGAACAAGAAGCAAAATAATCAGGATTAGAGTGGAGATCAATGAGATAGAGACTAGAGATACAGTAGAACACATCAATAAAACTAGAAGCTCGTTCTTTGAAAGAATCAATATGATTGATAAACCACTGGCCAAACTAATCCAAAAGAAAGGAGAGAGGGCCCAAATTAATAAATATGAATGAAAGGAGAGAGATAACAACTAACATCAAGGAAATAGAAACAATCATCAGAAATTATTATCAACAGCTATTTGCCAATAAGTTAAGCAACCTAGAAAAAATGGTTGCATTCCTGGAAACCTATCAAATTCCAAGACTGAAACAGGAAGAAATTGACAACCTGAATAGACCAATATCTAGTAACAAGATTGAAGCAGTGATCAAAAACCTCCCAAAAAACAAGAGCCCAGGACCTGACGGATTCCCTGGGGAATTCTATCAAACACTCAAAGAAGAAATACCTATTCTCCTGAAGCTGTTTCAAAAAATAGAAACATAAGGAAAACTTCCAGACTCTTTCTATGAAGCCAGCATTACCTTGATTCCCAAACCAGGCAAAGACCCCATCAAAAAGGAGAATTTCAGACCAATATCCCTGATAAATATGGATGCCAAGATTTCAACAAGAACCTAGCTAATATGATCCAACAGTACATTAAAAAGATTATCCACCATGACCAGGTGGGATTTACCCCTGGGATGTAAGGGTGGTTCAACATTCACAAGTCAGTCAATGTGATAGAACAAATGAATAAGAGAAGACAGAAGAACCACATGTTCTTCTCAACTGATGCAGAAAAAGCATTTGACAAAATACAGCATCTGTTCTTGATTAAAACTCTTCAAAGTATAGGGATTGAGGGAACATTCCTCAACCTCATAAAATCTATCTATGAAAAACCCACAGTGAATATCATTCTCAATGGGGAAAGTTGACAGCATTCCCTTTGAGATCAGGAACATGACAAGGAGGCCCACTCTCGCCACTGTTGTTCAACATACTACTAGAAGTCCTAGCAACAGCAATCAGACAACAAAAGGAAATAAAAAGTATTCAAATTGGCAAAGAAGAAGTCAAACTCTCTCTCTTTGCAGATGACATGATACTTTATATGGAAAACCCAAACGACTCCACTCCCAAACTACTAGAACTCATACAGCAATTCAGTAATGTGGCAGGATACAAAATCAATGCACAGAAATCAGTTGCTTTCTTATACACTAACAATGAAAACATAGAATGGGAAATTAGAGAATCGATTCCATTTATTATAGCACCAAGAACCATAAGATACCTGAGAATCAACCTAACCAAAGAGGTAAAGGATCTGTACTCAAGGAACTACAGAACACTTATGAAAGAAATTGAAGAAGACACAAGAAGATGGAAAAGCATTCCATGCTCATGGATCGGAAGATGAAACATTGTTAAAATGTCTATACTGCCCAGAGAAATCTATACTTTCAATGCCATCCCATTCAAAATTCCACCGAAGTTTTTCAAAGTGCTAGAACAAACAATCCTAAAATTGGCATGGAACCAGAAAAGTTCCCAAATTGCTAAGGAAATATTGAAAAAAAATAACAAAACTGGGGGCATCATGTTGCTTGATTTCAAGCTTTACTACAAAGCTGTGATCACCAAGACAGCGGTACTGGCACAAAAACAGACACATAGACCAGTGGAACAGAGTAGAGAGTCTGGACATAGACCCTCAACTCTGGGGTCAACTAATCTTCAACAAAGCAGGAAAAAATATCCAGTGGAAAAAAGACAGTCTCTTCAATAAATGGTGCTGGGGAAATTGGACAGCTGTGTATGAAATGCAACCATTCTCTTACAACGTACACAAAGATAAACTCCAAATGGATCAAAGACCTCAAAGTGAGGCAGGAATCTATCAAAATCGTAGAGGAGAACATAGGCAGTAACCTCATCGACATCAGCCACCTCAACTTCTTTCATGATATGTCTCCAAAGGCAAAGGAAACAAAAGTGAAATGAACTTTTGGAACATCATCAAGATAAAAAGCTTCTGCACAGCAAAGGAAATAGTCAACAAAACAAAGAGGCAATGCATGGAATGGGAGAAGATAATCACAAATGACACTACAGAAAAAGGGATGATATCCAAGATCTATAAAGAACTCCTCAGACTCAACACCCAAAAAACAGATAATCACGTCAAAAAATGAGCAGAACATATGAACAGACACATCTCCAAAGAAGACATACAAATGGCTAACAGACACATGAAAAAAATGTTCGTCAACATTAGCCATCAGGGAAATTCAAATCAAAACCACATTGAGATACCACCTTATACCAGTTAGAATGGCCAAAATTAACAAGACAAGAAACAAGTGTTGGAGAAGATATGGAGAAAGGGGAACCCTTTTACACTGTTGTGGGAATGCAAGTTGGTGCAGCCACTTTGGAAAACGGTGTAGAGATTATGACCCTGCAAATGCACTACTGGGTATTTACCCTAAAGATACAGATGCAGTGAAAAGAAGGGCCATATGTACATAGCAGCAATGGCCACAATCGCCAAAATGTGGAAAGAGCCAAGATGCTCTAGAGCAGAGGAATGGATAAAGAAGATATGGCCCATATATACAATGGGATACTACACTTCCATCAGAAAGGATGAATACCCAACTTTTGTATCAACATGGATGGGTCTGGAGGAGGTTATGGTGAGTGAAATAAGTAGAGAAAGTCAATTATCATATGGTTTCACTTACTTGTGGAGCATAAAGAATAACACGGAGGACATTAGGAGAAGGAAAGGAAAAGTGAACTGGGGGAAATCACAGGGGGAGATGAACCATGAGAGATTGTGGACTCTGAGAAACAAACTGAGGGTTTTCGAAGGGAGGTGGGTGGGGGGATGGGTGAGCCTGGTGGTGGGTATTAAGGAGGGCACGTATTGCTGGGAGCACGGGGTGTGGTGCATAAACAATGAATCTTGGAACCCTGAAAAAATAAAATAAATTTTTTAAAAAAAGCTCTTGGTACAGTTCTCAGCACATAGCAAGTGCTCAAAGACCATTTGTTGTTATTACTGAGGGCCAATAATGTGCCAGTGTTGTATATATACTTTCTGAATAACAAACCAGAGATCTAGTGGAGCAAAAGCAAGTAGAAGGGAGAGGAAAGAGATAAAAAGGAGAGAACAGACAAATGGGGAAGAGGAGAGTCTTCTCCTCCTGGCTTCTCATATTGCTCACCTGCATCACAACTGGGCTAATGCTCTTGGTTTCAGGTGGCAGAAATCCAGATCAAATCAGCCTAGAATAGAGAAGACATGACTGGCTGCTATAGTCAAGCCATAGCTAGCCCCAGGGATGACTAGACCCAGGGACCCAAATGTCACAAGGCCCCTCTCTCTGTGTCCTATTTCTGTTGTGTTCTGTCTGCTGACTTCATTCTTTCCATGGCAAATGGCGATGCTCAATGCTGGACCCATGGCCACCCTTAGCAGCTTTGATTTATCCTCACACCTTCACTTCCAGAAACAAGACGAAAATCCCTTTCTTTAGTTCTAATTAGAAAAAGCTCACTGGAGGCCTCCAAGTAGTCCCGCTGGGGGGTGTGCCCATGCCTGGGGCCAAGCGCATAGGCCCCCGCTGGAACTGTTTCGAGGACAGTTCTCCAAAAGAAGGGATGTGCTTAGAAGGAGGGAGTGGCCAGTGCTAGGAAGACCAAATGAAAGATACTCATGTTGGTTGGAGGAGGCAGGGAGCTGGACAAAAAGATCAGGGACCACTCTTCCTACTCTGTGGCATAATAGAGTATTTTTGTCAAGGCCTGTGAGGGATATCCAGTCATACTTTGCTGTGGGCGTTCTCTCCCCAAAATTGGTCTTATTCTAGACCTCATCCTCTCTTCCTTTGCTGTGTCCTACCAGAGGTAAGCAGGAATGCCTGGACCTTGCCATGCTCATCCCATGCTTGTGCTTGATCATCTGTTCCATTTCTTGTCCATTGTCCACTAAGCCACTGGACTAGGTGCGGACACTTCACTTCAGCTTTGACCAGCCTGTGTTCTAAACAGTAGACCCAGGTTCTGTTTGTACCTGCACATGCTGGTGTGGTTCTATGGGCTATCCACGTCAGTCTACCTGCTAGACTCAGGACATTCCATGACCTGGGGTAAACTGACCGGATCCATCTGGAACGAGAGATCCATCAACCCAAATGAGAAAAGTGTCCCCTGAATCCCTCAAATGTTGAGATTTAGACAGCTTATTATTATTATTATTATTATTATTATTCCATCTGCCCTCCTACTGCTTGGCCTTGTTCCCTTCTGGCTTCCTCCTCTCCTTGGTCCTAGCCAGTGGAGTTCTGAGACTCCCAGTAGTGGCAAAACACATGGACTTAAGAGTCAAACCAACTTGAGTCTGAGGCCTGGCTCTGCCACTCATTGCTGTGTGGCCCTGGAAAAATTAATCTCTCTCTCTCTCTCGGCTTTTCTGGAGATGATATACTTAAAACATTACCATCATTCTTTTTTTTTTAAATTTTTTAAAAACTTTATTTTCAGCGTAACAGTATTCATTGTTTTTGCACCACACCCAGTGCTCCATGCAATCCGTGCCCTCTCCAATACCCACCACCTGGTTCCCCCAACCTCCCACCCCCTGCCCCTTCAAATCCCTCAGATTGTTTTTCAGAGTCCATAGTCTCTCATGATTCACCTCCCCTTCCAATTTCCCTCAACTCCCTTCTCCTCTCTAACTCCCCATTACCGTCATTCTTATTAAAATATTATAGTCACATGAGATTGAGTAATAGTTCTTGGTATGAGGTTAGTGCCAAAGAGCCTAAGCCTACTGTTTATGACCCTGCCTTTCCCACCAGTCTGGCTTCCAGGAAATTTCAGATGCCTCTCTCTACCACCACCTCCTTTCCTAAGACACATCCATCCTTCAAATGCTGCTTATAAGTGGCCATCAAAGAATCAGTGACATTGCTCCACAACTCACAGATATTTGTTGAGATGTGTGTGCATGTGCACACATATATGAGTGGCGAATAAGTGAGTGAATGAACTGAAAGAATCTAAGAGTGAATTAATTGGTAAGCAAACGAGTGAATTAGTGACTTAATGAGTCAGCAAGTGCATGAAGAAGAGTGTGTAAAATTGAGCAGACCATGTTCCTTGGTCCCACAACTAATCCAATAAGTGGTGGCATAAATTTTTAATCTTTATTAACATAAGCAGGGGGTAAGAACAGCACAGGAAACATTACAGACCACCAGCTGGATGAGAAAGACACTGTATTCCTTCCCTATTTCTGCTTTAACAAATTTTTACAAATTTTGTGGCCTGAAAGAACACACTTGTCTTAAAAGTTCTGGGTGGTGGGTGGGGGGAAAGGGCAGGAGCCCAAAATGGGTATCATGGAGCCAAGATCAAGGTGTCTGCAGGGCTGTGCTCTCTGGAGCTCTAGTGGGGGGGATCTGTTTGCTGGCCTTGCCCAGCCTCTAGTGGTCACCTTGTTTCTTGGCTTGTGGTCTCTTTCTCAACCTTCAAAGCTGGCTGTACCACATCTTCAGATCTCTGACTCTGACTCTCTGCATCTGTCACTGCATCTCCATCTCAGACTTCTACACTCCTGCCTTCCTCTTACAGGGACCCAGGTGATTACAGCAGGTCTCCACCCATGTAACCCAGGGTAATCCTCTCATTCCAAATCCTTAACATAATCACATCTGCAAAGTTCCTTTTGCCATGGAAGATAACACAGTCATGGGTTTTGAGGTTTCAGATGTGGGTGTCCCTGTGGAGCCATTTTCTGCCTACCATGGATACTCCACTCAGAGGGCATGTGTAGGCAGATTCCCACGCCACAAGAAGAGGGGCAGGAGGGGGATGAAGGAAGCATCAAAGCATTTCAGATGCCCAAGCCAGGTAGCTTTGCTCTTCTTCTTCTTGTTTGAGCACTGGGATTTATTATCATTATTATTGTTATTATTATTTTAATTTAAATTCAACAATTAACGTATAATGTATTACTGGTTTCAGAGGTAGAAGTCAGGGATCCATCAGTCCTATATAATACCTTGAGCACTGGGATTTTTGAAACCTCCTCAAGTGGTTCCAGCATGCCCTGCAATTCAGGGAACACTGTGATGGAAGATATGCCAAGAGCACATGTTGCTACGGTTGAGGGTCAAATCTGCCCAGAGATTTCTGGAGGAGATGGATCAAGAGCAGGGTATCTCAACTGTGGGTACACATTACTGTCAGCAAGGGAGATTTCCGAAAGACTTTATTTTGAAATAAGAATAGAGTTGCAGGTTGCGGGGGCACGTGGGAGGCTCAGTGGGTTAAAGCCTCTGCCTTCGGCTCAGGTCATGATCCCAGAGTCCTGGGATCGAGGCCCACATCGGGCTTTCTGCTTGGCAGGGAGTCTGCTTCCCGCCCCCCTCTCTGCCTGCCTCTCTGCCTACTTGTGATCTCTGTCTGACTTGTGATCTCTATCTGTGAAATAAATAAATAAAATCTTAAAAAAAAAAAGCATTGCAGGTTACAAGGACAGTACAAAAATTTCCTATAGACCCATCGCCCAGATTCCTCTAACATTAGTGTCTTATATAACCATGGTAGACGTATCCAGAAGTTGACATTAGCTCAGTGGAAGACTTCATTCAGATGTCCCCAGTCTTTCCACTAATGTGTTTTCTCTTGGTCCACCATCTAGTCCATCAATTCCCAGAGCCCTGAGACATTGTCTACTTGATTTCTAATCTGGTTCTGTTTCTCAGGCTTTCCTTGCTTTCTCAGGCTTTCCTTGCTTTCTTGACACTTTTGAAGGGTACTAGTCAAGTGTTTTGTAGAATACCCCTTAATTTGGGTTTGTCTAATATTTTCTCAGGATTAGACCAGGGTTATGCAATTGGGGGAAGAATATCATTATTGGTTAGGGTGGTATCTGCCAGCTTTCTCCACTGGAAAGGTACAATTTGTCCTTTTCCACACGCTATTCATTAGAAGTGAGTCCCTACATCCGGCCCATTTGGTAAAGGGGTACTGGGTCCGTTGTTCCCATCACTGCAGTTAGTTCCTATCCACGGCTTTGTTACCATCTCACTGCTCTTTACTGATAAGGTAGTAATGAGCAATACCCAGAACATAAGTAGCAAAGCTAGAATTTGAATTCATGTCTGCCTGGCTCCCAAGGCCATGTTCTTTCCTCTTCATGTTACCAATGCTAAATCAAGGGGATCTGATTGGATTTGTATTCAAGGTGAGAGCTCCCCCTCAGCTTGCCTACGTAGTGTTTTTCAAATCAGTCCATGGACTGTAACTCATAGTGGGTCATAAGACCAATCTGTAGGTCTGTAGGCACTTTGAATAACAAAATAGACCATAACAGAATAGAATAGAAAATACTACTTCACACACATAGTAAGTATAATTTGTTATATTGTTGTTTCTGCAAACTCTGTGTTTAGAGAACTTCATCTTTAAGATAGGGATAAAAATAGCAGCCCTGCCACCACCCCCAACCCCCACCCAACCCCCCTGCCCAGGGGCACCTGGTGGTGCAGTTGGTTAAGTATCCAACTCTTGGTTTCAGCTTCGGGAGTGATTTCAGAGACGTGAGATCAAGGCCAGCATCAGACTCTATGCTCAGCAGAGTCTGCTTGAGACTCTCTCTCCTTCTGCCCCTCCCTTGCCCCATGCTGGCTCTCTCTCTAAAATAAATAAATAAATAAATCTTTAAAAAAAATAGCATCCCTAACACACACAGTTGTTACAAAGATTAAATAATTTGATATAGGTAAAGTGCTTGGAACAGAGACAGGCACACATGACGCATTATATCAATATTATGAAGTACAGACATGCACAAATGGGTCGTGATGTAAAATGTAAATCTTATTGTAAGCTGCAATGAACAAATTTGAAAACACTGAACTCACAGCTCTAGATTGGGATGGTAGCAGTTTACTATGTCCAGGCACCTGCCTGTTTTTGTGAAGATACTGGGGGCACAGCCAGGCTTATCGATGTATGTATTGTCTGTGGCTACTTTGGAGCAACAATGGTAGAGTTGAGTATGTCCAATAAAAACCACAGGGCCCACAAAGCTGAAAATCTTTCTTATCTGGCTTTCCAGACCAATGTCCCTGCCTAGAGGTCATCTTATAATATAAGGGATATTAGATGCCTCTATGGAGGCCATGTGGCCCTGTTCTGTTATTACCCTGGCAGGCACACTTACCCCTGCAGAACATTCTAGGCTGTGAGACAACTGGGTCCTTGGGCCTCAAGAAGCTCAATAGCCTTTGACCCTGGACCTATGCCCATTCTTGCTTTATTTATCCACCTCCATTGCTGCTCATGGTGGAAAGCCAGAAACATGGCACATTGGTCAGAGTCCCAGCAGGAACCAGATGGCCACTCAAATGAGCATAATTTGAGGAGTGTTTAATAAAGAGGCTATTTACAAAGGGAAGGGCAAGGTGTAGGAAAGCCACAAGGGACAGCAGAGTAAAAGCAGAGCTCTTACCACCGTTGGCAAGAGAAGACAAGGAAAGGGAGCAATTCCTAAACCTGGAAGGAGCCAGTCATTTAGAAAGGAAAACTTGATAGGAGCCAAGACCTTCAGTCCAGGGTCCTAGAGCCAGCTCCAGGTGACCTCTTGAGGGGGAAGCCAGGAGAATGAATGTCCTGGAATCACCTTTCTCTCCCTGATCTACTGTTGGGGTCCACAGTGACCAAACTGAAATGGAAGCCACAGGGCATGAGATCCACTGATGTGGTCCATCTGGGTCAGCCTCCCAGGGCACAGAAGATAGTGAAGAAGTTTGGAAAGCCTCAGCTACCAGAGCACATAGCATCGACTTAGAAAGCTAGCCGTACTGACCCTCCCTAAAGTTCTCCAAACATTTTCCCCACTTCATCCCTCCAAGGTGAGATTGTGGCCCAAGAATCACAGGGTGGCTGTAGCTTTTACCTTCTACCACCTTGTCTTCCTAGACATGCTAGGCTCCAGATGATTATCATAGGGTTAGTCCTTCTGGATCTTTTCATCATGAGAAGGGTAGATCATCATGAACGGAGGCACAAATGAGCTGTTGGGGTTTTTGTGAGACTGAGCAGAGTCGGATTCATGTCCACAGACATCAGCCAAATTCTTTCTCACAACCTGTCCTTCCATCTTGGAAAGGAGCTATGTCCTATTGACCTTGGCAACCTAGCTCAAATCCAACAAATAGGTGAGCCAACTCCTGGCCTTGGGAGAAAGAACCAGAGTGAAAAACAACTTAGCATGCTGAGAAATGTTCTCAGAGTAATCTGTTCCCCCTGCCAGACCTCTTGGCCCCATCACTAGCCCAGGCTTCCTCGGCTGGCATCTGAGATCTTATAGGCCTCTAAATGCAGCCACAAAACTACAGCATGCCATCTGGAGGGTCCTTCCTGGCCGGTCCAAAGCACCCATTTTACAGATATGAAATCAGAGGCTCACAGGAAGGAAGGAGCTAGCATTGTAGCCCAGTTGCCTTGTGGCAGAGCTGGGGCTCAAATTCAGGACTGGGGACTCTCATTAGTTTCCATCTTTCTTTTACAGAAGATGGAAGTTGCAGTCAGTCTCAGAGGCTTGGGAACGGACTGGGAGCCCTGGAAATGTGGTCTAGTCTTAGGCAAGTTTCCCTGTCAGGCTCAGTCGCTGAAGATACACACCAGTTATTGGCCCCCGAGGCACCACTTCTAAGGACTGAGAAAGAAACACAAGCTTGAGTCAAGCAAATCAGTCCAAATTCAGACTCCCACCTGTTAGGCTATTTTACTCTAACTTTTCTGCTAATGAGGCTCCATTTTGTAGTCCTATAAATTTGGCACTATCGTCAACCACTGACTTATATGAACCCTGGTCCCATACAAGCAATGCCCTCAAAGTGTCCAAAGGTCACAAGATGACCCTTTTATTGTCTTTTCTTGTTCCTTCCATTGGAAGACTAGTGGAATATGGGCAATGGCTTTCACACAAAGTCAAAAGCTGACAAGTGTGAGTGTAGCCATTAGAGCTCTGTACTCTAAGCCTGAGAGCCAATGACCCCAGAGATGAGAGCAGGGAGGCCTCCTGACAGCCAAGGATTTGACCCCATTTTCACGGCCTCAAGTGTATTGAGTAAAACCCCTCAAGGTTCTCCTCCCTCTGCCCACCCCATCCCAGTTTCTTCAGAGAAATGAAGAGTTCAGATGTATATAGCCCAAGTGCTCAGGTTTTAAATTAGACAACTTTGTCCTGACAGGAACCGAGTCACGGCTGTCATACCTCATTATTTTTAGAGTTACTACTAAACTCTTTGAACGGCATGAGCTGCCACCATTCAAGGCAAACAGAAAGACTTCACATTTTATCATGACAGCCCTGGAGCCATCCACCTCCTCACGTTCATTATATCCATCCTGACTTCGGAAGGGATCATGCGGCGTCTTGACAATCTTACGGTGAGGAAGGCAGACCCCATGGCTCATTACTACATCCGAGGGACTGAAATCTCCTATAGTTGAGCAAAGCCCATGGCCTCCAGGACATCAAGGAGAAATATTCCAGGGGAAGTCGCTGCTTCCAAACCACCCCTAGGTGAACCACCATCTCACATGAGAAGGAGAAAAAAATGGACCCTCCCGTAGCCAACCAATAAGAGGAGCTGTAAGCTAATGCCACAGGCTGGTGAATGATGTCACAATCCCTCCTCTGATGCAATAATGCCACCACCACTGAAAAGGCTGAGCTGTGACCATAGCTCTTACAGAGGGAAAAATTCACCGCAAGCAGGGCACCTTCTAGATTGCTCCTGGAGTGTGGAGACAGAAGTCTCTGCTGTCCAAGTTACTGAATCCAAAAAAAAAAATGACCTTATGAACATGGGAAAAGAAATCCAGATAAGGCCCAAGGCAAATGTTTCTTCTTACATCCACTTTTTGCTGAATTACAGGAACAAGTTCAAGGAGCAGCAGCCAAATACCTACCTTGGCTTTAAAGAGTTCTCTAGAAAGTGTTCGGAAAAATGGAAGTCCATCTCAAAGCACGAAAAGGCCAAATATGAAGCTCTGGCCAAGCTCGACAAAGCCCGGTATCAGGAAGAGATGATGAATTATGTTGGCAAGAAGAAGAAGCGGAGAAAACGGGACCCCCAAGCACCCAGACGCCCCCCATCATCCTTCCTGCTCTTCTGCCAAGACCACTTTGCCCGGCTGAAGAGGGAGAATCCGAGCTGGTCAGTAGTGCAGGTGGCAAGGGCCTCAGGAAAGATGTGGTCTGCGAAAACAGATGCTGAAAAGCAGCCATATGAGCAAAGAGCAGCTCTCCTGAGAGCCAAATACCAAGAGGAATTGGAAATCTACCGCAAACAATGTAATGCCAGGAAGGGCCTCCAAGGGTCAGCTAAGAACCAGCACAGAAGGAAAACTGACTCAGACAAAGCTGATGGATCCAATTAGAAATAAATGCCATTCAACTGTATTGCCCATCGCTGGTCTCCTGTGTGACATTAGTGCAGCCACTGTTGCTGTTGCCTTGAGGAAGTGAGTGGGGTGGTGGTTGAGACTGAGACTTGGAAGCTGATCCTGGGGAGGGCTGGCTTTGAGAGAAGGGCAAAGGGGTCCAAGGCAATGTGTGAGGTCAGTAGCTATGGAGTTCAGCTTGGGCAGGCGGGATGGGAGTTTCCGGGTCTATAGTGGAAGTCACAGAGGTAGGGCATCTTGGTTGCAAGTGGTTATCGAGGGTAGAGGACTGACCCTCCTCTGGGTTGGGTGCATGGATGCCAGTCCTGCCATCATCCTTACCAGCAGGGCCAGAAGGCCTGGAGTTCAGGTCAGACTCCTAATTGAGGCCCCAACAGAGGTTGGGAAACTGGAGTTGAGGTGGGCTTTGGAGTACCTGGTTCCTCCAGTAATTCCAGAACTGCTCCTCCAGCTGAGCCTTAGGTATCATCAGCGGGCCAGGAGACCACCTCAGGGTTGGTTCCTGCTCTGGTGGGGATGAAAACACAGGGCTGATTTTATGAATGTGGGCATCTGACTCCGTCCAAGTCCTCTAAACTAGAGAAAACCCTGGTTTTGGTGGGCACCCACCCAATCAGTTGTCTGTGGTTAGAAGCACAGCACACATGGAGTGGACATTTACTGCCTTTATGTCCACCCAGCATCCATTCCTCCTCTTGTTCACAGCACCCTCCTCTGAAGTCCCCTGGTCACGCTGATTGGTTCAGTTACAGGCATGTGACCCAGGGTGTCCAATCAGAGGGGACCACAGGACTTGTGCCAGGAATCCTAGAGGAGAGGCCTGTCCTGAGGCTACTGTAAGCCATCTGCCTTTTTCTTGGGCCAAAATGTTAGTCCCTTGGCAACAGAGTGTAATCTTGGACTTCATTGAAGATGAGCCCAAATGTTTTTTTTTTTTTTTTCTTTTTCCTTTCCTTTCTTTTCTTTTTTATTTATTTATTTATTTTTTTTGTCTAAGGTATTTTGAGTTAGGATTCTGCCATTTAAAATGAGACTAAAGTGGTCATTTGGCACAAATAGGACTGTTCTGTGTCTGTGCTGTATTTTTCAGGCGACATATCATGAGCAGTTCTTCATCTCCAATATAAGTTGGTATGAAATATTGTGAAATGGCTATTGACTTCTTGACATCAAAAAGACTGGGTCAAAAGACAAAATTGCTTTTTTGTCACTGCGTTATGAATGCAACAGACTTCCTTAATTCCACCTCCACTCCTGTTCCAGGATGGACTTAGACTTTGTCCTCTACCACTTTTTGAACTTTTATTCTCAAAACAAAAGTAAAAATACATACTTTGAAAAATCTTACAGAACTAGAGAGCCTTTAGGGAATAGAAGGTAATACAGTGGAGTGATTTAGAAGTTCAAGGTCTGGAGTCAGGCCATTTATGGAAGACTCACATATGCCAGATCCTGTGTTGGCTACTGCATAGTCTACTATGTGGTACTACATAGTCTGTTGCATAGACTACTGTCAGGTTCCTGCCCTGAACTTTCCTTCTGGTGAGAAGGATGTGAGCATAAACTACAGCACTACAAGGCATGATGAAAATGAAGGCAACTCAGAGTGTAGGGGGCAGGAGTGGGTATCCCCTACCAAGGAGACCTTTGAAGTCTTCAGGGATGAAGCAGCTTTATCCTACTTGGCAAACTTGTACTGCTGCTGGCAAGATTCCTGTTTCCCATTCCCTATTTCCTACAGCTGTTGTTCCAACTTGGCTCTGCTTCCCCTCCATCCCAACCCCCTCTCTCTCAGGAGATGCCCTCATTTTCTGTCTCATTGAGAAAACAGAGATCATCAAACATAAGCGTTCTCAGTGTTCTTCTTTCTCAACATGTAATCCACACCCATCCCTTCCACCTGATCTCAAGTCTTATAGGGAACTAGAACACACTTGTTACCCCCTTCCCCTGCCTCCCTCAGGCCCTTGCTCCTCACTCTAAAGATGCAAATCCTTTAGCCCTCTAAGCTTGCACAGGTTGGCTTGGTGCTATGATACAGATGGTTCTGATCTTAATGTTTGCAGGACCTTGGTCAAGTTCTTTCCTCTGTGTTGTCCTCTGTGCAATGGGGATGATGCTCACCTTACAGGTTGTTTTAGTAAATAAATGATATAATACATGCAAAAGCATTTGGCATAGTCCTTGACACCTAATATGTAATGTGGTGGGCATCCTCTAGGATGGCTGTCTCATAATCCCCCCTGCCAGTGTCCATACCCACATACGTACAATCTTTTCTTAAATATGGGCAGGACCTGTGACTTGCTCTTAACCAAGTGAATGGAGAAAAAAGAGATGAGCTGTGACCTCTGTGATTATGTAATGATGCATAAAACTTCATCTTGCTACTTGATTTGCTCTAGAGACTTTGCTAGCATGATGAAGAAGCCAAGCTGGGGAAACTTACATGGCAAGGAACTGTGATAAGTCTCTAGGAGCTGAGGGTGGCATCAGACCAACAGTCATCAAAAAATTAAAGCTCCCAGTCCAGTCCTACAACCACAAGGAACTGAGTGTTTTAGCCATCACATAAGCTGGGAAGTGGGTGCTTCCCCAGTTGAGCCTTCAGATGAGAACACAGTCCAGGTAGACATCTTGACTGCAGCCTTGTGAGATCTCACAGCTAAACCAAGCTATTACCAGATTCCTGACCCACAGAAACTGAGAGACAATGAATGTGTGTTGTTTTAAGCCATTAAGTGTATGGTAATTTGTCTTATGGCAACAAATAACCAATAGAGTGCTCAATAAAAGCCAGCTTCCTTATAATTTTAGAAGAGACTGTCTTTAACCTTATTTCTCCCTCTAGCTTCTACTTTGTCTAATTTCCTTTCCTTGGTATCCTCTTGAAGGTGGAGGAGACCCCCCCCCCCCGGCGGATTAGAGCCTGACTTCTACTCCTCTGTAGTGGTTCTTGTTGAGTTGTCTTGATTCCAGCCTGACCTGTGGGCTCTTGGTGGGGAGCAGCTGTGTGTTATATCACACTCCACTCTGGGAAGAGGGCCACCACATAGAGAGGCCCAGCCCTCCTGCTGCCCCTTTCTGGTTTCCTGTGTGATTAATTATGTGAATGTGGGTGGCCAAGTCAAAGTTTTGACAACAGTCTGCATCACCCCTGCTGAAGACGAACTCCATTAACATTCCTTTATGAAAAAGTCGACAGGAGGGTGTGAATCTGCAGGCTTCTAATGACTGTAATGTAATAACAGTGAGGCAGAGGGAGGGGAAGAGGAGGAAGAGAAGGGGGAGCCAGGACTAAGACAGTGGGATAGAGAAGAAGCAGGCAAGGAGTCTGGTATGGTGCCAGCACTCCAGACCCATTCAGCTGGGCTCTGTGCCCCTGTCCTTGGGAAGAGGAAGGCAGAGTCTTTGGGTCTATCACTGTCTCAATGAATGAATCTCTGCACTCTGATTCTTCTCTCCTAAAGCTTTTCCTATGTTCACTTATTCATTCATTTATTCATTTATTCAACAAATATTTATGTAAATCTTATGCCTGCAATATACCAAGAACTGTTCTGGTGCTAGGAATACAGCAAGGTCCCTGATCTCTTACATTCCAGGGAGGGGCAGACAGATAACAAGTCAACAAATAAATACACCAGATCATTTTTTGATAGTGTCAAGTGCTCCAAAGAAAATAAACAAGGGTAATGAGATAAACAATGACAAGTGAGGTTGAGGGCACTTTAAATCAGTGGTCAAAGATGACATTTGGTTTCAGGTTTAAAGGACAAGGAACTAGGCATGCCAAGGTCTGAAGAAAGAGTTCTTTAAGCTGCAGGACAGCTAGTGCAAAGGTCCTGAGGCAGAAGTGAGCTTGGCATATTAGAGGGAGAGTAGGGAGGCCTGACTGACATGGTGTGAGATGCAGCTGGAGTGAGGCAGGTCTTAGAAAGGAGTTTGTTTGAAATCTAAGTGCAATGGGGAGCCACAGAGTTTTCTGCAGGAAGAGCCACATGCTTCCACTTTGACTTCTGGTTATTGGTCATTCTAGCATTTTCAGAAACTATCAGTACCAAAAAGGGGATGCTAGCCCCTCCAAGGTTTTCAAGAGCAAGAGATAAGGCTAACAAATATCAAACCCATGACATTTTTCTTTTTTGGATGGGAAATAATCAGGAGTCTCTACTTGGTACTTGTTGGAGAAGCTGTAAGCTGAAAATCAAATGTGGAAAGGATGAAACTTCTAGCCCTGTGGTTAATTTTCCCAGGGATGGGGAAAAGGGTGGGCACGGGTGGCAGAACGTTCCATAAAGACTCTTCTTCCCAGGTTTCATATTTGCATATGAACAGCTTCTGCTGGACCAGTGGCTCTCAACCTTGAGCCCACATTAGAATTACCTCAGAGCTTGTTAGCACACAGATTGCTAGGCCCCACTCCTAGAATTTGATTCAATTTTTCTGGGAGTTGGACCTAGAATTTGCATTTCTAAAAGTTCCCAGGTGACACTGATGCTACCAGTCCAAGGCCCACAGGGGAATTCTTCTCCCTCTTGCAACCTGGGCATTCACTTGGAAGAATAATAAGAAGTGAGACTTATCTGCCTAATGAGTTTGAGAAGAGGAGCTCACCATACCCTTCTTTCTCCGTCCCCCACCACCTTAGGGGCAGAATGTGTTCAGGTCTGCACTTTAATTAGTTCATTGGTAATAGAGGGGACAGGCTGATCCTCATCTGTCTTTCTCCTGCACCTGCCACTGATTCCAAACCTGACAGGAATGAGCATATTTATTTATTGGGTTTGCCTCAAATCCCAACAGAGGAGTTGATCCCAGTTGCAAAACAACTGATTACCATTTAGAACCCACAACTGTGTTGGGATCTTTTTTTAATATTTATGTATTTATTTGAAAGAGAGAGACAGAGCAAGAGCAGGGGGTTTGGGGGCAGAGGGACAGGGAGAAGCAGACCCCCTGCTGGGTGGGAAGCCCCACACAGGGCTCAGTTCTGGGACTCTGGGATCATGGCCTGAGCCAAAGGCAGACACTTAACCAACTGAGCCACCCAGGCACCTGCTGTGTTGGGATCTTATAATAGATTTTACCTTCCACTAAATCATCAATTGTTTGAGGATCAAAAGATCCAGTTTCTGAGCTGTTAAGCTCAAGGATTTGGTCCATGGGCAGGGCATGGTTTTTGGGTGAAATCACCAAGGCAATGACACTCTCCTGTCCTCTAATCACACTCCCCAAAATTATACTTGCCCTACAGGTGTGCTGGAGAATAAATGATGTGTGTATCATTGTAAATGAGGTCTGGTGTATGGGAAGTATCCTGTGAATGAGGGTTCCTACCCTGGACTCTAAAGGATGGTTTAAAGAAGGTGAGAACAACATAGAAAAGGGCAGTTGAAGCAGGAGGAAACCTAGCCAGGGACCCAAAGGGGAATGTGTGATGTTCCAGGTTGGCTGGCCTTGATCTCTGGGTTGGTGGGATGCCATGAACATTCTCATGTGGCCATCCCCTTGTAAGTTTCCATGCACTAGCTCTCACTACCCATTGCTCCCTTTCCAATCCTTTCTCTGCTCTGGCTGCCTGATGGATGTTGTAAGACTTCCCCTTCAACAGTAAAACGTTTCAGTGGTTGCCCATTGCCTGTGGGAGTCTGACGCAGCATAATCAAACCTTGCTGCCTCTGCACTGTTGCCCACACCCAGCTTCTCGAGTAGCTCCCAGAGATCCTCACCTCCTGGTATTCACACCCTTGTCTGATTCCTCCCTTTAAGTGTGGGCTGGACCTAGTGACTGACTTTTGATGAATGGAATAGGGCAAAAGTGATAAGACATCACTTCTCTGCTAGTGACTAAACTACTAAACACAATCTCCATTGCTTGCTCAAAGCAAATGGATATGTTGAAAGTTGTCCCGTGGAGAGGCTTGTGTGGCAAGGAGCTGAGGCTGGCTTGCCTGCTGGGAGGGAATCCTCCCCACAACCATGAAGTAGCTCAGAGGTGGACCACTCCCAGGCTCCCATGCGCACCTTTCTTGCAGCTTTGTGACAGACCCAGATCAGCCACACCTGATTCCTGACTCATGGAAACCAGGCTAACAGATGTTGTTGTTTTGTGCTATGGTTTAGGGTAATTCGTTATAAACCAAAAGAGAGAATAGAAATTGTGGTATCAAAAGAGGCACAGTATCATGAAAAATATCTCAAATGTAAGGTGGCTTTGGAACCAGAGCTTGGGTGGAGGCAGGGAATATTTTGTGAAGCTTGTTAGAAAAATCTGGACTTTGAGGGTGCTGCCAGTGAAGGCTGAAAAGGCAATGAGGACATGTTTTTGGAAACTGGAGAGAGGGGATCCTTGTGAAGTAGTGGCAGAAAGCTTAGCAACACTGTTGTCTGCAGTTATGTGGAAAGCAAAACACATACCCACTCAGCAATCCAGCTAAGGAGATGTCCAAGCAAAGTGTCAAAGGCATGGCCAGTTTCTTCTTGCCACTTCAGTGAGAAGGGAGATAAACTGAGGGAAAGATTGTTAAAGAGGAGCAAGGGCCTGATAGTTTTGAAAACTCTCAGACCCTCAAGACATCAAAGGATGCTAAAATCAAACAGCTTTCCAGCACTGTCAGGGAAAGGTGGTCTGGAAATAAGTGAAGGTGTGACTGTCCAGCTGTTGGGTGAAATGTCAGGAAGATCAAAAGAGCATAGTGTTGACCCAACAATTACACTACTAGGTATTTACCCAAAGGATACAAATGTTGTGATACGAAGGGGCACCTGTACCCCACTGTTCATAGCAGCAATGTCTACAATAGCCAAACTATGGAAAGAGCCTAGATGTCCACTGACAGATGAATGGACAAAGAAGATGAGGTATATATACACAGTGGAATATTATACAACCATCAATGAATTGAAATCTTACCATTTGCAATGATGTGGGTGGAACTAGAGGGTATTGTACTAAGTGCAGTAAGTCAATCAGAGAAAGACAATGATCTTATCATTTCACTCTTACATGTGGCATATAAGAAATAGGACAGAAGATCATAGGGGAAGGGAGGGAAAATTGAATGGGAAGAAATCAGAGACAGAGACAAACCATGAGAGACTCTTAACTCTAGGAAACAAACTGAGGGTTGCTGGAGGGGAGATGGGTGGGGGGATGGGGTAATTGGGTGACAGGCATTAAGGAGGGCACTTAATTTAATGAGCACTGGGTGTTATATGCAACTGATGAATTACTAAACCCTACATCTGAAACTAATGATGTACTATATGCTGACTAATTGAATTTAAATTAAAAAAAAAAGAGCATAATGTCATTCAGACATAGAAGGCCCTTTAAAGAGATTAGGGTGGGTCTCACAGGCCCTCTAGATCAAACAGCAGGGCCTCTGGGAAGCATCAGAGCATCATTCCTTGGTTGTTTTAGCAGAACCTCAAGACAGAGACAGCATGAAAAAAAGAGGTCAGTGGACTCCCCAAATTCTCAACATATGCTTTCTTCCATGAGAAAGACAAAAATGACTCAGAGGAAGGAAACAGGAGCTCAGAATGTGGATTTGCAGCTCATGGGGAATGATTCCTAGATTTTGAAAGTAATCAAGAAAGTTCTAATATTTTCCTGGATGGATTTCAGAATTGTTATGGACCAGAGACTCCTTTATGCCTCACATTCTCCTCCCCCCTTTTTGAGTAAGAATGTCTTTAAGCATGACGCTATGCCTGTTGAATCACTGTGTGTTGGGTACGTGGTGGCAGGCAATGCTTCTCTCTCTGGTTTTGTAGAACCAGAACTACAGATCCAGAGTAGCAGTCTTCTAGAACCTGCCTTTGAGGAATGACACCCAGGAACCTCGTCCATACCTGAACATGATTTAGGTGATGATGTTCTGGACTCTGAGCTGATGCTATCATGGGATGAGATTCTGTGGGACCTGAGGAAGGGACAACTGCATTTTGCATGTGGAAGGAGAAGGAGTTGGGGACCAGAGTGCAGCCGGTAATAAGGCAGCTTCAGAAATGACTCCATGATCTTCATCTCCAGGCATTTGTGCCCTTGGTCAATGTCCTCCCCTTTGTGTGGGCTGGACCTAGCGACCTGTTTCTAACAAGTAGGATACAGCTAAAGTGGTAGGCTATCGCTTTTGAGATGAGGTTATAAAGGACCAGGCCTCCTGGTCTCATTCTCTCCTCCTCAGACTTGCTCTGATGAAGTAAGCAGCCATGTTGAAAGTCACCCGAGGCACTAAGGTGGTCTCTCTGATCAACAGCACTGGGGCACCCAATCCTTCAATCACATGAACAAGCTTAGAAGGCACCTTCTTCCCCAACTGAACTTTGAGAGGACTGCACCTCTGGCAGACACCTTCATTGCAGCTTTGTGAGAAACCCTGAGCTAGAGGACACAGCTAAGCCCCACCCAGATTCCTAATACACAGAACATGTGAGACAATAAACACTGCTTAAGACCTTAAGTTCTAGGGACGCCTGGGTGGCTCAGTTGGTTAAGCAGCTGCCTTCAGCTCAGGTCATGATCCCAGTGTCCTGGGATCGAGTCCCACATCGGGCTCCTTGCTCATCAGGGAGCCTGCTTCTCCCTCTGCCTCTGCCTGCCATTCTGTCTGCCTGTGCTTGCTCTCTCTCCCTCTCTCTCTCTCTGACAAATAAATAAATAAAATCTTTAAAAAAAAAAATAAATAAATTAAAAAAAAAAAAAAAAAAAAAAGACCTTAAGTTCTGGGGCAATTTGTTATGCACCAAAAGGTGTTTAATCTTCCCACCCGGAGGCCCTGCTACATGATATTTCCCCCAGAAACATGATACCCTCACCTTCTCCTCAGGGCCTTTTCACATGCTACTCTTGGCTGGGATCCTCCTCCTTACCGTTTAGGTCTGGTAAACTTCCACCATCAGATGAAAGTCAGGTCAGGTGTCCCTTCCTCCAGGAAGTCGTCTTTGACTCTCCTACCCTCCTCTGTGCTCCCACAGCATATCACCATCCCACTGCAGATCACATTGTATTACATGTTTGTCTCCTGGACTTGTGGAGAAGGGCAAGGACCTTGCCTTATTCATCCTGGTACCCTTAAAAATCTAACACAATGCCTGAAATGCATTCAAATAATAATAGTAAACATTTATTGCATTCCTATGCCATGCTGCTACTGTTTGAGGCGATTCAGATGTAATTATTTTATTTGATAATAAACCCAATGAGGCAAGAACTTTAAACACTCCTGTTTTGCAGGCGGGGGACTGAGAATCCCTGCTAGGTGCTCAGTGCCTGCTGGCTGGAATCACGACAGCCACGTTGCTCCTCTTGTCCTGTAGCTGGCAGTGGTCGGTCCCCTCCTTGCAGGAGCTCTGCAAACAGCAAAGTTGGCCCAGAAGGGCTCCTGAGCACCAAGACACATACTCTGTGCTCGACTGGTTACATCGTTTTGTATTTCCAGAGAAATACCTGGATCTATCTCTTGGTACCTCCAAGAAAGGGCTTGGCTGGCATCCAGAGGATTTATTGGGCACTAGAAACCACACCTCCAGCTCCCTGCTCACAGCTGTGTCTCTGGCCCACAGGCAGAATAAGAATTTTCCTACCCCTCACACCCTGTCATTATAAACCATGTAAATTCCTCGATACTCATGTTGAAATGAACAGATGTGGCTCTGTATTTTTAATGCATTATCTGCAATTAGCAGCAGTGGGCATGGAAGAGCTCTGCCAGCCCTGGAGCTGCCCCTTGCAGATGCAGCTGTGAGTACATTTGTGCAGAGGACTCTGGCCAGACTCCTCTGGCGAGAGGGAGAGGGAACTTCCATCTGCACAGTGTCTTCTCTGCCAGGCAGAAAGAGGACTGGTGAAGCCCGATCGTCATTCCACTGCCCGCCTGGCCTCCCCTCCACCCACCTTGCTGTTGAAACACTCTGAGAGGCTGTCTTTCAAGAGGGGCCCCAGCAGGCAGATGGCAGTCCCAAAAGTCATGGGTGGTAAAAGTATTCACAGTCTTGTGGTCTGTCCAAAGAGGGACATTTTTGGTAATAAATACAATGCTACTAACTAGCCTGGTACTTTCTAGGTACCAGGCCCTGTTTCTAAATGCTCTTCAGGAATCATCATATTTAATTCCAGAAGCAGTGTGGAGGCCCACCCCACCTAAAAAAACCACAGCCAAAGACCGCCAGGAATCTACCTGTATTGAGCAAACTTGGCATTATTGGCTTGTGGCAATGAGAGAGAATGTGTATCACTGGGAACCATGGAAGGGGGGGGGGGCTCAGTGAGGTGGAGGGGGGGAGGGGGAGGTCTCAATGAGGGTGTTGGAAAGAACCTACTGAGGATTTGGGCTTTTGTTAGGTAATCTGGGGAGGGCTCAAGAAAGTGGAGCTTTGCTCTGGATTAGCTGTTGTCAAGACGTAGGTGTATTTCTATGACTGGGGACTTCATAAATGTTCTCTAGAAGGCAGGAGGAATGAAGCAAGACTAAAGTTGCAATTGCTAAAGCACCAGTTGTCACGTACGTTAGCCAAGATGCAAAGGGAGGGGAGCATTTGGTCATTTTTGTGTTTTGGTAATGTTCTTGCTTGTGTTGGAGTTCAGATGTGATTATGAAGTAGTGTTTTTATCTTAATCCATCATGGTCATGAAGCGGCCTGTCTGATGCTGACATGTTCAACGGACAACACCATGGTCTGGTGTGGGTGCCAGGCCAGTTCCCAGCAAAGGGGTAGCCTGATGATGCCAGGCCACTTTCCGGCCCTTAGGGGCTGTTGCTCTCCTCATCAGCAGGCACCGTGATTGTGCCAACTTAGAGAAATAGGGAAACTGAGGCTCAGAGAGTTGTCATAGCCAGAAAGTGGTGCTGTGATTCCAAGGTCACTGAAACTAACTTGGGTGGGTGCCAAGGGGCTCAGCAGAGGAAAGTTGGTGGGGGGAGGGAGATGATTATGGGAAGCAAGGCAGACCATGAAGGAGACTGGCCACAACAGAGAATAGAAAGAACATAGGACTTAGAGTCAGAGATCTCCACTTTAGAAATTTATCCCTGCCACTTACTAGCTAGGTGGTCCTAGGCAATTTATTGAACATCAGAGATTCCATTTCTTCTGCCTGTTGGGAATATAAAAATATGTTTTCCAGGGCTATTGGGAGTCTAAAATGAAAAGACACGGGATAGAGTACCTAGGCAACCCCTGGGAACAAGAGAGACCATTATGTGCTTCCCCGGTATGCCAGACACTGTTTTAAGTACCTCACATGTGTTGACTCCTTTGATACAGCAACCCCATGAGGCAGATTCTATCCTAATCTATAGTTTGCAGGTGGGAAGATGGAATACAGAGAGGTTAAGCAATAGATCCAAGGTCACAAAGCAATCAAGTAGCAGAACTCAGGCATTCTGCCTCTAACATCCTCATTCTCCTTTCATGATAATTGTTGGATCACTGCTCCTTCTCTTCCCTGGCTGCAAGGGTTTCAAGACTCTAGTCAAATTTTGATGGCAATTTAATTCTCTGAAACTCCCCAGGTCCCAGACTTCTGCTTGTGGATGGATCAGAGCTGCTTGCTTGGCTCTGGTTCCAAGCACACTCATTTCCTTTTAGAAGGTCAAAACAATCTTGGCATTACAGATGCTATAGATTCAGGTCACTGTGGTTGATAGATCAAATAAAACATAGCATTGCCTTTTGGCATTTCTGTTCCTTTTAGTAAATCCTGAAGTTGGGGGAAAACACTGGGAAATGAATAAAAACTAAAGGGGTTTGGGGAATGTCCCAATGCTGCAGCAGAAACCCTCTTGTGGCAAGACTGGTAAGTGGGCAGAAGGCAAATGGCTGCCTGAGAGGAAATGGGCCAGATGTGGCGGGCTCCCTGGGTCTCAGAACAGTAGAAAGCTGTTTCCACACCAACATGGTCCGAGGGTGACTCCACACTGCCTGGTTCTAACCTGTTGAGAGGATTTATAGGTTGTGTCCCCAGTTCTGGGTGCCTGGAAGATAGGGACTCCTGACTCTAGTGACCAAGTTCCTTCAGGCCACTTGCCATCCCCCACCCATTCCCCTGGCTGTGTTCTGCCACCATGATGGGGCAATGGAATCCTGGAACCCCCACCAACATCCTCTCTGCTCTCTCCTGCCACCCCCGATAATGATCATCAATCTTTTTGAGGCTCATCTGTTCTTAATTATATCTCTAAATCCCAAAGCATCACAACCTGAGCACTTGGGAAATTTAGCTTAGAGGACTCATAATCATCAGAGTAATCCCCGGTATTTACAGAGCTGCCTTCTGCAGAATGTGAAAGCCAGACAGACAATATAGTAGTGGCGGGGACACCCTGAAATGGCTTTCAAGTTCTCTTCATGGAGTGCTGGGCCCTTTGCTTTATTTTGTTTAGTTCAAGGAGGTAGATGAAAGAAGTTTTCTTCATTTCTTTTTGAGAACAACCCAAGAGAAGAGGGCAAGGTTAGGCTAATGTGGAAGCCATGTCATGGTTTTAGTGCCCAGCCCATGCCCTCTTCTAATGGCTACCCTGCTCCTCACCCACCCACTACCACCACCACTGGAGGGGTGGGCTCCAGCAACCATTCTTGTCCCCATTGAGTGTGCCTCTTCTTAGTGTCAACTGACTGGATGAGGAGTTAACACTCCATCAACCAGCTGAACAAATCAGATTGTTTCTCTTGATAGCTTGAATCAAGAGATACAGAAAACTGGAAGTCAGTCTGACCTAGCATCTGGAGGGACCATTTGAGACTGTGTGTACTGATTCACAAGGAGGAAGAGGGGAAGAGACCACATAGTACTGGAGAGAGCTGTTCTTCAGCACTCTCTGTCCTGTGCATTTGTTCAATAAACCCTCTGAATTCCTGAGCCAGGAGCCATTGCATGGGGCCGTTACTGCAGAGAGGTGAGGCATTGGAAGTAACCTAAAACTCCTGCTTTGCTTTCCCTGTCACCACCTGCCTTCCCTTAGCTTGAGTGGAAGATGAGTCCTGGCCCCATGGGCTCCATGTACATGTCACTTGATGGGAACACCTACACTTCCCATCTCATGGGGACAGACTAGATAGCACCACAGGTGAATGGGAGACCAGCATACAGTACTTTCCTGAGACCCCCTACTGACCTTGATCAGAAGTCAACATGGAGTTGCTGAGGTGTGGGGCATGGCTGCCCCGGACCTCCGAGCTTGAAGGAGAAGGGCTGAGAAAAGTCCCTACAAAGGAGTCGCTGTTATGACACAGTATAGCCCTCCAGTACACCCCATTGATCTGACAGCAGCAGCAGGGGCAGAAGGCAGCAGACACAGAGGCCCAGGGAGCACGATTCGATGAACAGCCCACATTGATCCATTTACCTGCCTGATGGCTGATGATTCTCTGTGTTTAAAAGATACCTATGGGGGCGCCTGGGTGGCTCAGTGGGTTAAGCCGCTGGCTTCAGCTCGGGTCATGATCTCAGGGTCCTGGGATCGAGTCCCGCGTCGGGCTCTGTGCTCAGCGGGGAGCCTGCTTCCCTTCTTCTCTCTCTGCCTGCCTCTATGCCTACTTGTGGTCTCTCTCTCTCAAATAAATAAATAAAATCTTTAAAAAAAAAGACACCTATGGAAAGTCAGAGCTGGAAGGGCACCTTAGGGAGGCCCCACAACAGCCCAGGATTGTCACAAATGGGACAAGTTAGACTCAAAGACATTACTGAGATGTGACCTTTTCGGTTTCAATCAAAGGAGTCCAAAGCTCCCATTGTTTACTGAACAGCTTTGGAGGAGGGAGGAAGAAGGGGGAATGTTGTGCTTTGTAGCCTGATGTGTCCCACAGGGAGGAAAGCAAAGAGAATATATATTTATGTGGAGTCTGTAGGTCTGGATCATAAGCTCTTAGACTAAAAGGAAAGGAACATTCTTACCATGGAGGTAGCAATGTGGTGTCACTAATTCAGAAGCCGCATCTCCCCCGCTCCACAGGACACAGACCAGAACAATTGTAGATTTCTCTCAGCTGGAGGTTCCAAATGGAATGTGTGAGACAGTGGCTTCTGTGATGCCAGCTCATGCCCAGCCTTTGCTTTGACACGTATTTGGGCTTAACTTGCCCTGTCTAGGTGCCAGTGAGTCTCCAGGAGGCAATTCATCACAAGCACCTTTCTCTCTTGTCAGATGGATTCTGGAAATAGTCTATTGCCCACCTCCCAAAATTCAACATGCCCTTTGGGATTTAACCTCTGCAGGCTTTGTAGTTAACCACCATATCTAAATGTGGCCCATCTGCCTGACTGCTCTGCTCTGGTCTCTGGTCTCTATTCTTTCTCCCTTGTGGGCTGAGAGACTGGTAAGACACTTTCTGGATGGATGGGCTTTGGCCCTATTCTCCTGCGGGTTGGGATTTATCCTCCTCATCTTTGTCAACCTGCAAGTATCCCTAATGTAAAATTCACACAGGCACCTAGCTCGTGTGCCCACCCCAGTTCCTAAGAATTTGCCTTTCCCAAAGTGCCAGCCCAGATGAGGGTGGAGTTGGCTTTATTTCTTTGGTTGTTGACAGGGACAATCAGTCTGTTTTCAAGTCTTGCTCTAGCCAGCATCACCATAATTACAAGCATTGGCTTTATAGTAAAAAGTGACAGCTATGTGTAGAAGAATGAAACTCAACCGTTCTCTTACACCATACACAGAGATAAACTCAAAATGGATAAAAGACCTCAATGTGAGGCAGGAATCCATCAGAATCCTAGAGGAGAACATAGGCAGTAACCTCTTCGACATCGGCCACAGCAACTTCTTTCAAGATATGTCTCCAAAGGCAAAGAAACAAAAGCAAAAATGAACTTTTGGGACTTCATCAAGATCAAAAGCTTCTGCACAGCAAAGGAAACAGTTGATAAAACAAAGAGGCAACCCACGGAATGGGAGAAGATATTTGCAAATGACAGTACAGAAAAAGGGCTGATATCCAAGATCTATAAAGAACTCCTCAAACTCAACACACACAAAACAGATAATCATGTCAAAAAATGGGCAGAAGACATGAACAGACACTTCTCCAAAGAAGACATACAAATGGCTAACAGACACATGAAAAAATGTTCATCACCACTAGTCATCAGGCAGATTCAATTATCACATGGCTTCCTTTACTTGTGGAGCATAAGGAATAACACAGAGGACATGGAGATACAGAGGAGAAGTGAGTTGGGGGAGACACACCAAAATAGACCGTGGACTCTGAGAAACAAACTGAAGGTTTTGGAGGGAAGGGGGCTGGGAGTTTGGGTGAGCCTGGTGCTGGGTATTATGGAGGGCACGTATTGCATGGAGCACTGGATGTGGTGTATAAACAATGAATCCTGGAACACTGAAAAGAAATTTTAAAAAAATAAATAAAATTGAGAAAAGAAGTGCTGGCTCTGAATTCTGTCCACACTAGTGACCAACCATATGAACTTGGGTGAGATAATGAACCCCATTCTTTTGAGCCTCACTTTCCTAACCTGTGTAAAGGGGTCGTTAAAACCTATCCCATGTGACTGGTGCAGAGTAAAGGACAGCATAAAAGGTAATGGGTATGAAGAACTTAGCATAATGAACCACATATGATCCTAACATGTAATGTTCACTGAGAGCTTACAACATGTTAAATTCTGTGCAGAGTGCTTTGTAAGTGTCACCTTAATTAATTTGCACAGTAATCTCGTGAGATCCTATTATAATGAATTTTTAAAGGAGAAATCCAAGGCTTGGAAAGTTTAAGTAAGTTGCCCAAGGTCAACAGCTGGTCAGTGGTTGAGTAAACACTGACTGTGATCTTGTAGAGATCAAAGATAATGATTTATCTCATTTAATATCCTAGTACAATGCTGAGTGCATAGTAGTCACTCAAAAAATTGTGTTGAATTAATGATTAATGCATTCATGCATTAATCCCAATTCAGTGCTCCTTTGTACAACTGGGTTAAGAGCTCAGTTCTATCAATTTATTGTTTTTCTCTCTCTCTCTCTCCTTCCCTCCCTCCCTCCCTCTCTCCTGCAGTGGGGGCACTAAGCGGTTCATTTTGTTTTATTTCTGTTGGCATTTGTCTTGTTATCCCTAGTATGGCTATTATTAAATGTTTTAATACATTCAAGCCTTCTATCTGCAAGGATACATCATTTCCATAACACCTACCCTTTAATCAGAGGGTACTCATAGATTCAGCACTTTGGACAGAGCTAGGCTTTTTGAGCTAATGTGTAGTAAGTATTGGATTTGCATTTAAAAACTATTTACATTAAATGTGTGACCCACATATGAGAAAATATTGCACTCCCCACTTCTAGCTCAGTGGTTCTGGCTTTCTCTTCCTTCTCATAGTCTATGAGATGAAAAAAGATTGCCATAAAGATTTTATGAGTCCAAGAGAAATATTACTCGAACAGAATTTATTTCCAAGGCATCATCCTGAAAACTGTGGCATGTTGTTTAAAGGGGAAGCAAAGCTCATCCTGGTGGAATTTTTATACTCAAATGAAGTCCAAATGTTACAGAAAATCCTCTTAATGCCTGCCAGGTGAGCAACTTCTTCAATTTGGTTCAAATCAGCAGACAATTTATAGAGTATTTCAGCATCTCTGAGCCTGTTCCTGAAACCAGTGATAAGAGGCAATAAGAATATATTTTCCCCACTTGCACTAAGACAAGGAGAAAGGTAGTTCCTGGATTGGTACTTTTATGCTTTCATACGCCAGCACAAAAATATATTTATGATGCCCAGCATCTGTCAGGCACTGTGCTGCACATTGCAAGGAAAACAAGGCACATTTTCTGCCCCCGAGGACCTATTGTCTGGTAGGGGACAGACAATTTCCCCATGCAAAACACTATGCAGTGAGATAAAAGTTATGATAGAAATAAGTACAAGAGTTTGCCAGTGGGCATACTGAAAGCTTGTTCTAGGAATGTGTGGGATGTCTATTGTCCTTTGCCTACCTGACAAACTCCTATTCATTCTTTAAGAACCCAATCAAATGTCGTCTTCTCTGTGACTACTTTCCTGACTCTCCAAAATAGAGTTATTAGTCTTTTCTTCTTGGGGTTCCCACAAAATCTTGAAGAAAGCAAAGAGTGGGGATGACAGAGACTAAATATGTAACTCTTATGTATATATAAAAATTCTGCAGATGTAAAAGAGCAAGAATTAGTTAGCTGCCAAGGAGGGGATAGAGATAGTTGAACCACTCCTTGAAAAACGTAGAGAAGGTCATTCCAGATGGAGAACACAGGAAGGATACAGGCATGACAGGATGACGGTTACGATGTGTTTACAGAATAGCAAGTGGCTCTGAGTAGCTAAAGCAAGGTACTTCGGCATGATGTGCATTGTTGACAAGGATGGGCAGTGGCACAAGACGAAGCTGCTACATTAGGGTGGGGCCAGATTATGAAAATCCTCTGTTAGGAAGTTTGTTCTTGGGATGTCTGGGTGGCTCAGTTGGTTAAGCGTCTGCCTTCGGCTCAGGCCAGGATCCCAGGGTCCTGGAATGGAGTCCCACATCAGGCTCCTTGCTCAGCAGGGAGCCTGCTTCTCCCTCTGCCTGTTCTGCCTGTTCTGCCTGCAGCTTTCTGTGCTTCTGCTCTCTCTCTGACAAATAAATGAATAAAATCTTAAAAAATAAAGAAGTTTGTTCTTCACTTGGTAGATGGTGGGAACTATCAAAATATATTTTAACTTATACTGATTTTTCTGCACCTAGAAAGAAATAGAGTCTTGTCGTAAAACTTTTGGAAAATATAAGAGAATATTGAAAAATATATTAATACCCCATTCACCCATTTTCCCTTTTTTATGACTTTTACATATGTATGCATGTAAGAAATTTAGTTCATGCTACATATTCAGTTCTATCTGTTAATTTTCACTTAATACCATATATTAAATTTTTTTCAATTTCTTTGAAATGAATCGCTGCATGTTTTATCAGCCAAATGACCACAGTGTAGCTAACCATTGATATTGGGCATATATTGTTTCCCTTCCCCATTGTCATAAATTATACTGCAGTGGACATCCTTGTGTACGTCATTTTATCTCCTCGGAATAAATTCCTAAAACTGGTATGCACCTTTTACCTTTCAATCACTACTGTCAAACTGCCTTCTAGAAGGGTTGTGCCAGTTTATAATCCCAGCAAAGAGGTTCAATGACCTGCCTGAGGATTAAGGAGCTTGAGAGTGGGGGGGTGAGAGTTGAATGTGGGCACTGATGTTCACAGGGCTATGGCAGAGCTTTGCTGGGGAGAGTGGTGAGAGGGGAATTGGGGGGCCAGAGGCGATCAAATCTGGAGGGCTGAAACACACTCTGGTGAAGATGGACGGTCTAATAAAACAGTTTTGAAGGGGGCGCCTGGATGGCTCAGTGGATTAAAGCCTCTGCCTTCAGCTCAGGTCATGATCCCAGGGTCCTGGGCTTGAGCCCTGCATTGGGCTCTCTGCTCCTCGGGGAGCCTGCTTCCTCCTCTCTCTTTCGGCCTGCCTCTCTGCCTGCCTCTCTGCCTACTTGTGATCTCTATCTGTCAAATAAATAAATAAAATCTTAAAAAAAAAAAAAAACCCAGCTTTGAAGGACAGGTGGTTTGGCAGACAACACGTGGAATTCCATCCTCTCTCTCTAAAGCTGCCTATGTCCCCACTTCCCACTTGAGTGTGTTCAGACCAAAGAGAATGAAACCTATCTACCTTTCTCTTGGCCATGACTGCCTTGTTGACCCAGGCTTTGGGCTGGCATTAGCAGGAAATGCACATATGAAAACTTGTCTGGTCATGTGAGATAGATTCAGGGAGGATTCCTCATGACTGCCTTCAGTTTACAGAACAACTCAACACGAGGCATGTCTTCTCAGTTCTCTCATCATTAAGACATGACTCAGTGAGGGATAAAAGATTCAGGATCCACAGCTCTCAATCCTCATATGTTGAACTATGGGCTAACTTCTTTCCCCTCTCCCTCTCTTCCTCCCTTCACGGCCACCGATGCAGTAAGTCTACAGCAAATGTGAGGACCCGACTCTGGGAGTCATCTCATCAACACACCATCCGGTGGACATCACGTTTGACAATGACTCAATCACATTACAGCCTACTCCACAAGTCCACACAGTCTCCAATGAGCGTCTATCCAGCACCTGCTTAACACTCCAGTGGTCACCCACAGGAAGCTACTCTATTCTATTAGATCTTGTGCTGAGTCAAAGTTTGACTCTTGCAATCACCCATTGTTTCTGTTTCTGCCAATTGCTAGACTTTCTTTCCTCTGTGGACATTTAACTACCTGAAAACAGGTGCCATTTCATTCTCAGTAGGTGATGTGTTAAAGTATAAATGTCTTAGGCTTTGGAGTCAGACAGACCTGGGGTTTCAATTCTGACTCTGCTAACAAGCTGTGCATCTCTCGGCAAGTTACTAAACATCTCAGATTATTCCTAGACCATACATAATGGATGTATTTACCTTACTGGGGAATAGTGAGTACTAAATGAAATATCAGCCACATGGGAAATGACCGGTGGTGTTTAGATGCTGGGTCCCCTAGGGATCATCTTCCACTGAATCCTGTTTCTCAAAGGTATTCTCTGGCCTCTTAAATCACAGTGGTCTAGGGTGAGTATTTGAAATGTAGATTTATAATCTACTGAGACACATTGAGTGAGAGTGGGATTTGGAAACTCCTGCCATTGTTTAATTCAGAGCAGTATCCATGGTGCCAAGAACTTGGAAGGCATTGACACATACGGGAACTCTCCAAAGCTACTCAGGGGTTCCACAATCAAGTGCCCATCTGATCCCCAGGTGAGATGCCCCAAAGAGGACACACACCTCTGAACCGAGAACAAGAGCCCATTATCAGGATGTCTTCCTCTGAGAGAGAGAGAGTAGAGATAGTTCCTTCTGTATTATAGGATTTAGAATGTGGAAGGGGGAGGAAAATAGGAAATGTGCTGCCAGGTAGATCAGGGCATTGATTATTTCTATAATTTTCATAGAGAAAAACAGCTCTTGGGAGGGAGAGAGGCAGGGCAGGGCAGGGGCTCATGGGCCAGCCAAGCAGATGAACACTCAGGGCCCAGGCCAGGCCAGGCAAGGGAGCCGGAGGCTCACTGTGACCACAGGAGACACACAGCACACTGCAGAATGTGCTGGACATCAGGGCAAACAAGCACAGAGTCATCCCCTGAAAGAGCCGGGGCTCTGAGCAAGTCCTCACATCTACTCACTCTCTTGCCTCCTCTCCTTCATGTGCCACTCTCTGTCCCTGCTGTCTCCTGGATTAAGTTCTCTCCTTGCACCCAATTTTCTGCTGATGGCTCCCAAATGTCTATTTATAACCCACAGCCCACCCAAATCCCAGCTCCTTAATCCATCCACCTTAGAAGTCCCATGGACCTCTGAAACCTCACCTGCCACCTCCTGCCCATCCACCAGTTGTTCAAGCCAAGAGCTGGGAGCTATCTATCCTCCTCATCCTCCTCTGTCCCTAAGCTTCACTGGATCATCACCAGATGCTGCTGTGTTTCCATTCTTCTTGTCCTCTAAACCCAACACTCCACTCATGAATCTCTACTCATTCAGGCCTCATCAGTTCTCACCTGGGCTACAGCAACAAGGAACAGTGGGTGTCTGTGCCTGCGTTCATCCCTCCATCCTGTTCTCCAGCAGCAACCAGAGTGGTCTTTAAAAAATGCAAAGCTGATAGTGTTACTTCCCTGCTATAAACCTTTTGGTGGCTCCCTACTGACCTCGGAATTAAATGCAAATAATCTGGCCTCCATCCACCTCTCCAGGCTCATCCTGTCTTCATTTTTCACACCCGTCAGCTAATTTTCTAGGCATGAAACAGAGAGCTCCCCCTACGTACGTCCTGGGCTCCAGGGCTGAGCAATCTCCCTGAAGACTATGCTTCTGATTACCTTCCTCTTCCCTTTCCTTACTGTCACTGTCTCCAGTCCGTGTAATTCAGCACAGACAAGAGAGACAGGAATAAAAGAACAGTTCTAACAATCCTTGTCAACACCCCTGAGCTCTTACTATGCCTTGTGCCTCTTTCCTTGCATGTAAAGCTTGATAGAAAGAGCTTTATATTCAATTTTTCTTTTTAATCCTTGCAATATCCTCATGAGACAGAGACAGATGAGGAACCAGAGGCTCAGAGAGGCTAAAAAACTCACCCAAGGTCATACAGCAGGGCAAGAGGTACAGATGATTCTTAAACCCAGATTTTGCCACTTCTGAGACATATCAGAGGACTGCATCAAAGAATACACCCAACTCAGATCTCTTTCCAATGGTGTATGCTGAAAGAGCCACCCTGCCTGAACAGAAACCCCTTAAGATGTACTATCCTCAAACACCTAAGTGCTTAGTTTGGCTTATGGAGAGGCAATGTTATCTACAACAAGATGATTAGGATGACAATGAACTTAAATCCCAGCCACTGCTGGGGAATATCTGCTCCTGAATTCAATTTGGTTCAATTCAATCCAATTTAATTCGGTGTGGTTATTGAATGGCTAGCATGCATCCTGTAAGGACTGGTTATGGAAGGTCCAGAGAGGAAGGCAGACACACCTCTTGGGAAATCATAACTAAACTAGGTGTGGAGCACTAGGAGGAGGCAGGGACTGGGGAGCCAGGAACTGGAGTTCAAGGCAGGAATCTTGTGGTCAGCGCTGGAGCACTTAGGCGGTGGAGAATTTGCCCCAGTCCCTGTGCTAGTTCCCAGTCAGTGGCAGGTTTTGTCATTCTGCTCATTAGAACTGTGAAGTCTCTGCCCATATTCTTTTTTTTTCTTTCCTTTTTTTTTTTTTTAAAGATTTTATTTATTTGACAGAGAGAGACAGTGAGAGAGGGAGCACAAGCAGAGTAGGGAGGGAGAAGCAGGCTTCCCATTGAGCAGGGAGCCCGACGCGGGGCTCAATCCCAGGACCCTGGGATCATGCCTGAGCTGAAGGCAGATGCCCAATGACTGAGCCACCCAGAAGCCCCTCTTTTTGTTTTTGTTTTTTAAAGATTTTATTTATTTATTTGAGAGAGAGAGAGAGAGAAAGAGCAGAGTGAGAGAGAGAGAGAGAGAGAGCATGAGCAGGGGTGAGTGGCAGAGGGAGAGGGACGAGCTGACTGCCCACTGAGCAGACAGCCCAATGCAGGGCTTGATCCCAGGATCCTGGAATCATGAACTGAGCCAAAGGCAGACGCTTAACCGACTAAGCCACCCAGGTGCTCCTCTGCTCATATTTATTACAAGATGTGTATATAGAGAGGATGCCACCATTCAGTCTAACAGGAAGTCTCAGGCTTAATACAGACAAAAGGAACGGGGATTGATGGGTGGCCAAGAGCATGGGCTCTGGTGCCAGAGGACTTGGCTCTGTTACTTCCCAGCAGAGCTGCCCCCGGCAGCCAGTGTTAACTTTCCAAGCCTCAGCATCCTCACCAGTAAAGGGGAAATGGAAATCATACCAGCCTCACAGGGTTACTGAAAGGGTTAGGAAAGGTTATGCATACAGAGTACTCAGCACAGTACCAAGCGCCTAAAAAGAGGGCAGGAAGCGTGAGAGCCCATATGATTCTTGGTCGGGACTGGTCAGCTTGAAACACATCGCAGGTGTACCTCCGACACAGCCTGGCCCCGGCATATAATAGATGTCTCTCAAATAGACAAACGCATGCGTGGAACGTACAGCTGAGGAGTGACAGCCAGCTGGAGGGCTCCGGATGCTAAGCTGAACCACGGAAGGTGTTCAGCAGTGAAATGGCAATGAGGCTGGACCCAGGCTTTTAGTAGGATCACAGGTGGCCAGAATAGAGGATGGATGGGAAGCACAAATACGGGAGGGTGGTGGAAGGCTGCTTCAGCCTTCCAGGTATGACAGCCTGAATGACCATGGGGGTCCTGAGGTTGCAGGGAAAGGGACAAACTGCAAAGATATCACAGGGGTAGAACTGGTGAGATCTGGCAGCCAGGAAATGTGAGTGGATGATGACTGCCCACTCTGTGCAATGTCCGTGAAGGAGAAAACCCAGTCAGTGAGTTGGGAGAGAAGGCATGGCTTCCTTGGAAGCCATCAGCCACAGTTTCCACTAAGAACACAGGCCTCACCACTCTCTCCTGTCCCCATGCTTGTGAGGCTCATGAGTCGCGTGACCACAGAGCGGGGCCCGACAGGAAGCCCATGGGAGAGTCTTCCTCGGAACAGGTCCTGGAGCTCAGGGCTGGGACAAGTGGCCAGCAGCATTGGTCAAGGGCACCCCCCAAGGCAGACAGGCTTCAGCTAAGAGACAGAAGTCACTCCTCATTGCAGCAAGCATGCTTGTCTGAGGAAGTCTCCGAAGGTGGTTAGGAAAGAAATATCTCTGAAAAATCATTCAAATAAAGGGAAGACGACATGTATTTTTTTTTATAGTTACTTTGTGCCAAGTGCCATCACCCATTTGTTCTCATTCCACCTTGACCATGACTGTAGAGTTGGCCTCACATTTTCCAGCTAGGGAGACAGATGCTCCAGAGAGATTTTTGTTTTTGTTTTTGTTTTTTGTTTTTTTTTCCAATCTGACCAGTTTCTCAGTGGAGGAACCAGGATCCAAAGCCCATCTTCTTTCCTCTACAACATATTTCATAATTTTAATTTTGAAAGTCCCCTTTCTTCAGGCATTCACATACTGCTCGTGGCAGGGTAAAATGATTGAATGCTTTTAGAAAGCAATTTGGCAATAAGAATCAAGAGTCTTAAAAAATATTCATTCTGGGAATCGCTCCTAAAGAAATAATCATAAATTCAGAGAGGGGGAAAAAACAGACTTTACACACAACAATGTTCTTCACAGCAATATTTATAACACGAACAACTGGGGATGATCTAACCGTCCATGGAAAAAGGAATGGTTAAGTAAGTTGTGATATCTCTACCTCATGGAATATTTTGGGGCTGAGGGCTCATAATAACATGAAAAATGCCAAAGGTGTAAATATGGAATAATGAGGATCTGAAATGATGCAATGCATCATCTAATGACGGTACCACAGAACTGCCTGGGGTTGCATTTTTGGCCCTTGTCACTCTGATCTCCCCAATCCCCTTCTAAATCCTTCGAGATTAAAAAAAAAAAAAAAAAAGTAACATCACTTAATGTGGACACAACATGATTTCTCAGTCTTATATAAAGTGGGAATAAAAAATCTTTAGAAACTGTGTGATTTTTATTACTCCATGATACAGAATTTAGTAAAAGCTGTGCTTGCTTATAAGTCTCTCCTTTGCAAAAACCATGAGGCTGCCAAACCTTCATTTCTCTTTAATACAGTTCTATGGGCACTAGTCATGTAAGAAACCCCAAAAGCCTCCCAAATTCCACCCAAAAATAAAACAAAAAAACCCAACCAGCATACATACTGGAAAGGAAGAAACAAAATTATATTACTTGCAGTTCATAGCATTGTCAGACTTAGAAAATCTAAAATAATCAACATGAAAACTACAAGATCCAATGAGAGAGTTCAGTAAGATGGTCAGTTACAAAAGGAATGTACAAAAGTCAACGGTTTTCTTAATTACCAGCAGTCAGCAATTAAAAAGTGCAATGGCGGGGCGCTGGGTGGCTCAGTGGGTTAAGCCTCTGCCTTCAGCTCAGGTCATGATCTCAGGGTCCTGGGATCGAGCCCCGCATCGGGCTCTCTGCTCAGCAAGGAGCCTGCTTCCTCCTCTCTCTCTGCCTGCCTCTCTGCCTGCTTGTGATCTCTGTCTGTCAAGTAAATAAATAAAATCTTTAAAAAAAAAAAAAAAGTGCAATGGCAAAATGACACTATTCACAATAATAAAAACTATAAAATTACCTAGGAATAAAACCTAACAAGAAATTTACTAGGCCTAAATGATGAAAACCATAAAGTTTTATTAAAGAACATAAACAAAGATCTGAAAAATGAGAGGCATACCATGGTCTTACATTGGAAGGTTCACTATTGTAAAAATGTCAGTTCTCTCCAAATTAACCTACAAATCCTAAGCAAAATCACAATCGAATTTCTTGAAGAAGTCCAAAAACCTTATTCTGAAACTTATCTGTAAAAGTAAATGCACAAGAATTGCCAACAAAATGTCTTAAAAATAATAATGGGGGAGGGCTAAAAAGCTATGGTCATTGAAAATATGCGATTCTGGCACAGAAAGAGAATAATGGTTAAATGAAATACAAGAAAAAAAAATCCAGATGCTGAACCATGGAAAGATGTGACCTCAGTTTATGACAAAAGGGCCATTTCAAATCAGAAAGGACAGGTTTGGGGGACAACTCATTATTCATTTGGAACTCGAAGTTAGATCTATATCCCGCACCTGGCACAAAACATAATTCAGACAGCTTCCAGAGCTAACTGTAAAATAGGAAATCCTGAGAGTTCTACAAGACATAGAGAAGACTATTTTTATGACCTCCATGGGAAGATTCCTAGCCAAGACATAAGATCCACTGGTTTCGTCACATACAAATAAAGTGTGTGCTGTGAGGAAGAAGGAAACAAGACAAGTTACTGGCTGACAGAAACTCTTCCAACATACAAGACAGACTGCCATAGACTGAATGTTTGTGTCCCCCCTCCCCACTGCTCTCCAAATTCATATGTTCAGACCTGACCCCAAGGGGATGGTACAAAGAGATGGGGCCTTGGGCAGGTGGTTAGGTCATGAGGGTAGAGCCCTTTTGATGGGATTAGTTATAAAAGGGACCCCAGAGAGTTCCCATCTGCCTTGACAACACAGCAAGGGTCTGCCAGCTCTTGACCCAGGAAGTGGGTCCTCACCAGACCACGAGTCTGCTGACACCTTGACCTTAGAACTCTCAGCCTCCAGAAGGATGAGAAGTAAATTTCTGTTGTTTATAAGCTACCCAGACTGTGGCATTTTTGTTATAGCATCCTGAAAGGACTAAGACCCAGACACAGTAGTGCTATTCAACATATGCAAGACCTTCTAAAAATCGATAGGAAAAAAACACAGACAATGCAACCAAAAAACGAGTCAAGGATATAAATAGGTTAATTCATAAAATAAAATGAAAATAAACACATAAACACATGAAAAGATGATCAACTACTAATAATTGGAGGAATGGCCATCAAAAGGAGAATGAGGTGTTATTTTTCACTCATGGAGATGGGTAAAAATAGCAAAATTTGAATTTAGAAAGAATGTAGGAAAATAGCTGGTCTCCTACATAATTGATAAAAACATTAAATTGGCACTACTTTTTTGGAATGTACTGTGGCAGAAACTGAATTTTTTTTAAAAACACGTACACTCTGACCCAGAAATTGCACTTTTTTTTTTTTTATAAAAGATTTTATTTATTTATTTGACAGAGCTCACAAGTAGGCAGAGACAGGCGGGGTGGAATGGGGGGGAAGCAGGCTCCCCGCTGAGCAGAGAGCCAGATGTGGGGCTCGATCCCAGGACCCTGGGATCATGACCTGAGCTGAAGGCAGAGACTTAACCCACTGAGCCACTCAGGCGCCCTCAGAAATTGCACTTTAAGGAGGTATCCTATAAATGCTGTAACACCCACATAAAGATAGATGCATAGGGATGTTCACTGTAACACTGTTTGATGGTGAAAAATACAACATGAAGGCAATTGTTAAAAAAATAATGAGGCAGATCTAGGCACTAACACAGAGAAATACCTAACATACACACCTAAGGGAATAGAAATGAGCTGTAGAGTGATATGTTTACATTTAACCCCATCCTGTGCGTGTGTGCATGTGTGTGTGTGTGTGTGTGTGTGTGTGTGTGTGTGTGTAAACACATAGGGACACATCTAAAAAGCTACAAACCAACTTGTTAATAATGTTTGCCTGGGGGAGCAGCAAGGTGTGGGGGCGTGGAATTAGGGTGGGGGGTGACAAACAGAAAGCTAACATTCTACTTTGTACTCTTGGGTATGTTTTGAATTTTGCACAATGAGCATGAATTGCTTTTGTAAATAATGAAAAGGATCTATCTAGCCACATAGATATAAACACACCGCAAGAACATGGCTCTTTAAGAACAAAACAAAGCCATGCCTAGAAAAAATGTAAGGCAGTTCCACAAAATGTTCATGCATAAGTGTTTCTTTGTCTAGTTTTTCTCTGTTTCCTAAATTTTCTTTAATGACCATGTGTTACATCCATAATGGAAACAAAAAAACAAATACTCTCTATTCTTTTTAAATTGTTTCCTTTTTGCTGGAAACCAGTTCGGTAAAATCATTGTGCTTTCTGTCTTTTCCACAGAAGCTGGCTGGGTGATTCTGAAGCAGAAAATGGGGGCCCAGCATCCCCGGCCCCCAAGTGCAGACTCGATGGTTTTTGTAGGAGGTGAGTGACCAAATGAAGGTGGGAACAAGCAGATGGGCCTGGCGAGAGGCTCAGGTTGTCACCTTCAAAATGATCAATGGGAGTTTCCCCATGTAGTCATAGGTATGTATTAAGTCAATGGTGCTTTGTGACGGTTATGGATGGACTATCACACCATATTTCCAGCCACTCCCCACATCAACAGAAGCATCTGGGTCACAACTCTCCCTGCTATAATCTGCATGGAGAGGGAGGGAGAGGAGGTCTGAAAGCTCCTAGTCACAAGGAGAACTCAAGTCACAAGAAAGGAAGGAGAGGAGCCCTCATTCAGGACCTGTGATGTTACACGTGTCTCTGGAGGGCCATGGTTGGCAATATTGCACCCACTTCCCAGATGGGAGAATTGAGACTAGGCACTTGCCCAAAGCTGTCCCGTGGAACTCGATCTACCCGACTCCAGGTCCTGGGGTTTTCTTCCTGGCAGACCAGCTGGGGGGCGGGGGTAGGGGTGGGCAGAAAAGGGTGTTGGGGGTGAAGGACAAAGAAGCTTTCAACCACAATCCTTAGAAGGAGGAGTAAATGGGTCAGGAATGTGTTTGAACTCTGAACATTTTTCCTTCTCCCCAGGCTGAATTCTGAAACTTCCCAAGGTGGTTCCAGAAAGTGATGAAGTGAGATCTGGGGTGTGTCTAAATAAAGCCCCCAGGTGGGCGTTGCTGCTTAACTATGCATGAGCTCTGGGTGACTTCACCCTGAGCCTACAACTGGTAGAGGAAGCACGACTTCACTTAATGCACAGCCAGAAAAAAGCAAAACCTTCCAAAAATATTTGAATGTTGACAGCAGACTCTTCTATTCCAGTGAATAATTGGTCTTTGTAAGTGTATGTGTCTCTGTGTGTGTGTGACCTAAATCCACAGAATTTAACTGTTCTGTGGCTACAAAAAAAGTTTCATGTTCCTGACCTTCTTAGTTTCAATGGCTAATTGCCAAACTAGCAGGGAGCCTAGTGTTTTCCAAGTCCCCTCGGGATGGTCGATGCTGGTCCCTGAAGGGGTCCTCTTGATGCTGCCTAAAACCTGCAGGGAAGGGTAAGAGATCCAAACACAACATGACATGGGGTCCCCCTCCCCCTGTTCTGGGAGGTCTCCAGGCTGTTGTCAGATGGCGGTGTTGGGGGCAGGGGACTTAGAGTCACATAAATGAAGCTACCTGGATAGTGGAGTACTGCTGTCCTCTATACCTGCTCACCAGAGCCAATGCCTCCCCACCCACCCCAGCTTTCTGCAAATGTGCCAAAGTCTCAGTAGCTCCTCAAGGCTTAAAGGAAGATGGTCCTTCCCCAAGGTCATGTCTAGTGAGCTGCCCGGGTCCCAAGAGTTACAGATCTTTTGATTTATTTCCACACTGTGTTTTTACACATTTAAATTTGTCGCAGGTATGGTCAGTGTCCTCCTATAATTCTGGATCTTTCAGAGTGGAACAGCTGTCAACTGCCAGCCCTTGGACCCTGTGCCTGAGGTCATTTTCCCCACAGGAGAGCCACTTTGCCTGCAAGCACAGTAGGCTGGAAGGGCCCGGCACTACTAATCCTCCGGGAGCAGCTCTCATTTGGTGACTCGCAGAAGTTGGTATATAAATACCTGGCTCCCTATTCTTTGCGTGGCATGACTCCAAGACCTGGGTTCTGCAGACCTGGGTTTCCCGGAGTCTCGTGGTGGGATTATGCCCAGGCATCACTGTGGTGGCTGGAGGGACCACACACCCTGTGTCCACTTGCACCCCTTCCCCATAGCATGTCCTCCTTCTCTACTGCTGTCACCTGCACCTCCCAATAAACTACTTGCCCTTGAATCCTTGTCTCAAGTCTGCTTTGGGGAAAACTGAAACTAGGAAAATATCCTGGTAGCAGGAGCAAGAATTCTAGCATCAGATCCAGGATGTGCCAGGAAGCAGCGCTCCCCTGCTAGGATGACTATCTTGCTGGGGTGTCCAGGCCACTGACAGGGTCCCTGTCTCCTGCAGGGCAGGTGTCCTCATGGGAATTCCCATCTTCTGCAGGAGCCCAGATCCTTTCACCCAAGAGGCTCCAGATTCTGCTGTGGAGAAGAGGTGCAGCCTTGCTCCACCGAACCACATCCCAACCTCAACACCTTTGAGCTTCTGTTTCCAGATCGGGAAATAGGGGTTCCTGCTCACCCCAGTCAGGGGCTATGAGGGTGAATGCCAACCACAGCTACATTACCAAGTGTCACCTACGTGTTAAACAAGCTGCTTAGTGCTGGGATGAAATTCATGGCAGCCTAACCCAATATAAATTATTATTCCTGATGGCCCAAATTTAAAGCTAAAGAAACAGAGGCTCAGAGAGGTGAAAACCTCACCCAAATCCTGGACCTGAAGTCTGAACCCATGTCTGACTCTATGACCTTCTGGGCAAACAGCCACCCATGGGGTCAGGGGCCACAGCAGCTGATGGAAGATTCTGTGGCGTGTGTGCACCTGCGCCTGGGTTTGTGGGTCAGGGAGGAAGGAGGCCGAGAGAAGCAGGGGTGACCCCGCCTGGGGGTATGAGGCAACAGTCTGAATCCAAGGATGTGTACGCCAGAATTTGTCCAGTCTGGGCTGCAGCAGAATCTGGTGGTGGAGGGGTAGGGATGTCCGGTGGGTGAGGTGAAAGGAGATGGAGCAGGGGTTACATCTGACATGGCAGGCATCTTAGACAGGACAGGAGGTGAGCAGTACCAGGGCCAGTCCCAGTGTGGCTGTGGCTGGGGAAGGGAGGCCCAAAGCTGCTTATTGAACTTGAGCCTGACCTCCGGAGAGGCGTGGAGACAGAATGCAGGGATCAAGCTTAGATGGTCGTGGCTGAAAGGTGGCTCGCACACTGGCTGGCCTTCCAGAAGGGCTCAGAAAGGGGCTGCTGCCTCTCTGCCAGGCTCCCAGACATGGGTTGTGGTCTATTCCTAGCCCCTGCAAGCTTGGGAGGCTGTGAATGTTGAACTTTGCATCTAGGCCTTCCAGGTTATGTGACTACCTGGTCTCCCAGGGCTGGACTCCTTGCAGCCACCATCCTCTCAGCTGTGGTGCAGGCCAAGCTACGTTACCATCCCCAGCACGGAGCCCACAGCATCTCCCACACTGCCCAGAACCCCACAGGCGGGGAGCCACGCAGGCCCCTGAAAGCAAGCTGGGTTTTCTCTTGTGAAGTCACAGGATAAAGCACTTTACATATTAATCAGGTTAGGAATCTGAGAGCACATATCAAGGGATTGAAATATGTAGATTTTGATGATGAATTCATGCTCATCAGAAAACCAATGAATCATCCTAACTTCATTATCAGGAATTATTTGATGGGGGAATTGGCAGGAGTGGGGGAAGGAGGGTGAGGAGGGGAGTGCCAAGGGGGAGAGGATTTCTTGGTTCTCAGCCCAGACTGGGTTCTTTCCCAGCAACACATTTGTGCAGTCGGGCAATCTGTCTTCATGACGTGGGTGCTGAACACGACCATGCCCAGGAAAAGGGAAGCCAGACCCCGAGGTCAGACTCCCCCAGTAAAGCCAGACTCCAAGGCAAGGCCCAGGGCAGACCAAGGAGATGGACACAACTAACCCGAGAGCATAACGGCCTTGGCGGCTGGTTTAACACAACCAGCCTGTGACACTAACCCCTGGCATGACCTTGGGAGGGCACATGCCACCTCCCTGCCTTAGTTTACTGACCTGGAGAATGAAGGTGATGGGTGTGAAGCTCTGAACAGAGCTTCTGGGGATAGAACCAAGGAGAGGGGTTGGAACCCCCAAATTCCAGACTTCTTGTGTGCTAGACACTCTGAGATATGGGGATCCAGCTGAGAAAAAACAGGTGTAAACGGACATTCTAAAGTGTGGGGAGAGGTGCTGGTCATTTTAAATAGGGGGTCAGGGAAATCTTGCTGAGGGGATGCCCTGAAGGGTGACGCCGGAAAGAGGTGAAAGAGTGAATCATGTGGACATCTGGGAGGAAGAGCATTCTGGGTGGAGGGGATGGCAAATGCAAAGGTCCTGAGGTGGAAAGAGTGAGCCTGGTGTTTGAGGAACAGTAAGGAGGCCAGTGTGGCCACAGAGGTGGATGAGAGAGCAGGGAGGTCAGAGAGGTTATGGGGGAGGGAGCAGGGTTAGAGGCTTTAAAAGAGGACTGAAGCCAAAGCAATGCGAAGGAAGTGTGAGAAGAGGACCCAGAAGCTAAGGTGTCTCCTCTACCAGGTAAACTGAGGCACAAGCAATGGGGAAGGGGTATCAGGACAGGCAGGCAGAAGAACACTGTGTGAAGGAGGCTTTGTGTGGATACAGATCTCGCAGAAGGCGACACAGCTGTGACTCTCTCATGAGAAGTCTGGCGAATGCTGGTGTGGCAGGGAGCCCAATAGCATGGAAGGTGGTGGAAACAGGTCTGGATGAGACTCGGAGAGCCTGGATTCTACCCTGGCTATGCCACGCACTTGCTGCGCAATGCTGGGACTCGTGTCCTTGTCCACGGGGTGAGGCAAGAGAACAACAACGTGCTTTGTACGGAACTTTCTGGAGGCCTCAGATTCTGTTATTCCTCCCATTCTTCTCTTCCTCAAGATAAACAAGCTATGGCTGCTCTCTTTAACAATGCCAATAAAAATCTGTGGGCGCCCATGTCCCATGGTTGGGTAGACTTTAGGCACTGGGTCCCAGGCTGAGGGGAGAGCAGCACAGCCACTGAGGTCGAGAGGTGACCCCTCCCCACCCCTGTGCTGCCTCCTTTGGGAGCCACAGAGGCCACAGTGTCACTCAGTGAGGCTCACCTAGATGAAATGGAGCGGGCTGTCTCAGCCCCAGCTGTACTCTAGAATCACCCAGGGAGCTTAATACCCAGGCCCCAGACAGGGCAAATGAGTTCAGGTCTCTCAGTGTGGGGAGCAGGAACAGCTGTCTCCAGGGAGCCCGACTGGGCTTCTCTGAGGGAAATACCAAATGAGTCCATTACGGGTTTGACACACATGGATAAAATGCCTCCCACAGGCAACGAACGTGCTTTTACTTGCTCTTTTTGAACCCTTCCAGAGCCTTGGAAGAGGGTGTGCTCTCCCATTTTGCAGATGAGGAAACCAAGGCTCAGTCAGAATGGTTCACACCTGACCCTTGAACAAAACAGTGGTGTATGGGCTCTTCTCCTACATGAATATCTTACAGTTATAGGAGGGAAGATGAATTTTCTCTTAAGATTTTCTTAATAACATTCTCTTTTCTTTAACTTATTTTATTGTCAGAATATAGTATATAAGACATGTAACGTACAAAATATGTATTCATCAACTGTATTATCGGCAAGACTTGTGGTCAACAGTAGACTACTGTAGTTAAGTGTTAGGGGGGTCAAAAGTTCTGTGCAGATTTGTGCACAGGAGGTTGGCACCTCTAACCCCCCACATCAGTCAGGGTCAACTGTGTTTTGTAGTCATATGTATTACACACTGTATTCTTAAAATAAAGTAAGCTGGAGAAAAGAAAATGTTAAGAAAATCCCAAGGAAGAGAAAACACATTTATAGTACTGTGCTGTGTTTCTCGAAAAAATCTGTATATAATTGGAGCCACAGAGTTCAAACCCAGGTTGTTCAAGGGTCAACTATACTCTTGATCCCCCACCTCTGCACTGGGAGATAGATTTAGAGAGGAGGAAAGTGAGGCTCAGAGAGGTTCAGCACTTTGCCCAAAGTCACACAGACAGTACATGGCAGATTCAGCATTTTCTGCCAGCCCAGGCTGCTAAAAAGATTCCGTTTCTCTTGTAGTCATTCTCAGCAAACGTCCCACTCCCCAAATGCCCATCTGGGGCTGTGATTCTTGCTAAAGGGATATAGTGGAGTCATTACCAGACTCTGAAGAGATAAAACATTGCAAATTGAATGAGAAAATCTATTTTCACATCCTGATGAAGACATAACTGACACTGCATTGTTTTAGAGGAAAACACAGCCCCTGGTTTTCTCTTTTTTAAAACTTGGGAGTTATAGCTTTAGAAAAATAGGAGCAGCTGACTATCACAGATAAAAATGCCCTTTTGCCTAATGGGATCTTTAATAAGGAATCCTAATTAATTCTCCTGAATAGAGAACTTTTACACTGGTGTTATCTCAGCCCTGTGCTGATGGGCCTGGTTATTTCCAGATACAGAATAATGAATCTTTTCCAGCTGGGCTAGGAGTCGCCAGAGACTTGTCAACTTCCCTGGAAGGTAATTACTTGCCAAGGCACAGGGGGTGGGGAGGGGGTGGAGGAGGGTAATTATAAGCATGGGGATTGGGGCATTTTGAAGGGAGCTGAGGGGGCATTGATGGACGGGGGTTGGGAGGCGCAGTTGGGAAGGAGATGGCTGGTGGAAGCCATGTTAGCATCCAGGATGTCATCCCCTGCTCAGAGCCAGGCCTAAGGGACACTTGCCTTTATGTGAAAAATGCCACTTGATGCAGCTTGACAGATTCAGATAATTGCAAGAGCTGAACGGGCAGCCAACAGAAGTCAGGAAGCAGGCCTGTCTGCGTCTCTCCTTGGCTGGAGCAAAGGCTGGGCTGTCACTGCCTGGGGACCTTCATGGCATCCTTAAAGACGACACTAAATGAACAGGGTTATCTGGACAACTCAGGCTGCAGACCAGCAACGAGAAGGACGTGGCTGAATGACACGGGCCATTTGTCTGCAGTGACAGGGCTCTCCTACCGGGGAAGGTGGCCGGCAGTCTGTCCTGGGTTCATGGCGTGTCTCCTAGGCAGCTGGTAGCATGTGGCCAATGAGGCCTCCATGAGCCTGGCTGGTGGGAAGCTGGCCTGCGGCTCCAGCCGAGCCCAGCCCAGCCCAAAGGACAAAGGCAGCACGAGGGGGAGAACAGTTGCCAAGGCTGTGGGCCCCGGGAGGCCTTCCCGGAGGCCTTCTGCAACACCCAGCCCGGAATTCCTGCCCCAGTCCTCCGGCTGCAACTTCCCAGCTCCCATGTGACGTTGGGCACGTGACCTCGGGCACGTGACCTCATGGAGTCTCAGTTTCTCCGAGTTACTTAAAGACGCAAAGGAAAGAATCGGTGTCAATGTCTGACATGCATTTGGCACTTACAGAGTCCGTATCTTGCCTTCCTCAAATCCTCCAGGAAACCAGCTGTTGATTACTAAAGTCGGGACCGGGTGGGGGGTTGGGCAAAATAGCTGAAGGGGGTAAAAAGGTAAAAAGCTTCCAGGACTAAAGGAAATAAGTCATGGGGATGTAATGTACAGCCTAGGGAACAGAGTTGATAATACTATGATAACTTTGTATGGTGACAGATGGTAACTAGACTTATCATGGGGATCATTTCATAATGCATAAAAATATCCAATCACTAGGACATACACCTGAAACTAACAAGATATTGTATGTCAAACAGACTTCCACTAAAACACATTAATAAATTAATAACTTAATAATAAGTAAATAATTGAATACATACTACAACAACAACAACAACAACCAAACCCACCCAGTTCCAAAAAAATCACCTTGCGAGGCACAGATGCTGTTGGAAGGGAATCTGTGGTGTTATGTTTATACAGGGGAACTTAGGAAGTCTCTGTGCACCAAGAGGCATGTCCCCAGCAGGTGGAGGGTTGAGGAGGGGTGCGAAGGACCCACCACCTGCCTTAAAAAACTAGGGCAGGTCAGGTTCAGACACTAAAGACCTGGCTCAGAGGGAAGCATCAAAACCACATTGTTCCTCCATCTGTCCCCGAGGGTACTGCCAAAATGGTCCTGGGACCTCAGAGCTGCCTGGCCTAGACCAGGATGACAGTCTCTTGTCTTACTAGGGTCCAGACCCCAGCTGCCTCCCTGATGCACCAGCTGCAGGGAGTGAGTCCCTCAGGACCCGGGGACCACTGAAGGGGGCAGTGCACAGCTGTGTGTCTGCTGGGGGGTGCTGCTGGAGCAGAGTGGGAGGAGCAGTATGGACAGGGGCAGGTTGGAGCAGCAGGTGGGGCAGAGGAGGCCCTCCCATGTGCTTTGGCCATGCAAGGTCAGAGAAAGGACACAAGCAGGATTTAAAAGCTGGGAAGCTGGGCCTGTTCAAAGACTTCCACACCAAATGCTTCTCATGACTCTATGTCAGGGCCTGGGAAGGTAAGTAAGTTAATGAGATCATGTGGTTAGTTGGCAGCAGAGCTGGTACTGAACCCAGCACTGACTCCTAAATCCATGCTCTTTCCCTTACTCCACGCTGTGAGCCAGGAGTCCCAGGGATCTTTCCCAGGATGCTAAGGGGGAGATGTGGTTCCTTTCTAAAGACCTGGGCTTGGGAACCAGAGCTGAAGGTATGGCAGGTCAAGCCCTGGCTAGCTCCCCACTTGGGCCAGGGACACCTGGAGTCATGGCATCATGCAGAAGGACAATGGGCATCCCAGTAGCAGGACCAAGCTCCCTCAGAACCCAGCACACACCTCGCTTGGGAGTTAGCCCACTTGGTCTGCTGCCCAACAGCCTCTCATTGGGCCTGTCACAGACATCCTCCAAGGAGGTTTCCTATCTAGTTCCCAGTTGGTGATGTAGACCATCAGGAGAGAGATCCGGGGCGGGGGGGGGGGGCAGGAGAAGCACTGTACAGGAACCATGTGACCCCCACCCCCACTCAGGCAGCAGCCTGCAAGGTTCAATGGCATGTCACAGGAACAGAGAAGACTCTAGCCTCGTTCAAGACACAACTGAATGCTTGATTCAAAGGCCAGGGGCTGGCTGCAGTTCCGACTATCCCGGGACATCAGGAAGAGACAGAATCCTGGAGGCATCCTCAGAGCAGGGTGGGCAGGGTCTGCTCTCTGCGGGCTGGGACCCAGGATGGACTCACCAAGGCTCATGCGGGGAGGGCAAAGAGGACATGTGACTTGAAAAGAGAAAAACCAAAAAGCTACATCATCGATGGGGTATGAACTGGAAAGGAATCAGAGCTCAGAGGGGAAGAGAGAGGGTTGTGGGGGTAGACCAGGGCCTAGAATCCAGAAAACAGGGGTCCAACTCCTGGACAAATGCTTGTTAGCTGTATGACTTCTGACAGGTTTCTTAACCTCCTAGAGTCAGCTTTTCTATCTGAAAAACAGGGAGGATGACACATCTCTTCACACGAGTTTTGTTGGGATTTAAATGAGATAATGCACATGAAACCCTTAGTACAGGGCCTGACATGCAGTAGCTCTTAAAGTTATTACACCTGTCAAGGTAGGTTAAGGCAGATAATTAGACTTGAAGAGGCCACACTGACCACACCAGCTCAAAGGGCAACAGAGGACCCCGGGCACAGCTGGCCTAGGATCTCCAGAGGGAGGGGAATAGGAAGAACCCAGCTGAAGAGGACAGTGTTCAGGAGAGGAGAAGTCGAAGCCTCCAAGACTCAGTTTCTTCATTTGCAAGGTGGGTGTGCAAATACCTAACCTGTAGCTGGTGCTGACAATTCAAGAAGATGGGATGCGAGACGTCATTCGGCACAGGAACCAACGGGCTCATGGAGGCAATTGAGACCCTCGAGCCTCAGCTCCATCTCCCCACCACCCAAAGGAAAGGCATATGGCACTTTGTCTCACCCTGCTTGGTCTCAGAGCCCTTTGGTAAGAGGATAAATGTCAAGACAAATAAACAGGCAAATACTCTCTTGATTATTCAATGAACTGTCAGCAAATCTTTGCCTTGTCTGTTGCCAGGACTTTGGCTGAGCCCTGAGGATTCAGAGATGATGGGTAAGTTCACGCTTTTTCAGAGTTTCTGTTGGAAGAAGGATGCCAGAGAAGCTAAGTGGTTTATGCCAGGGCAGCAGGAGACCAGCGGGGGTTGGGGGGGTACAGCAGAGAGGCCAGCATGTCTCAAGGTTTCAGAAAGGAGACATTGCATTGGCCCATCCCAGGTAGACCAGGACGTGAGGCTAGATTTCAAAGCCAGAGGGCTGAGACTTTCTAGTTCAGCAGCATAATCGCAGGACTTATCCCAGAGGGTGACGCAGAGCAGGCAGGCAAAAGTCATTTGTTAAATAAATTAATAAAAATATTAATAAAAAACAATATTTAGGAGTCAGTGTGCCTCGTTTTATGTAAAAGATGCCCTTGCACAAACTGGAACAGAAACCATAACCAGACGTATAAGTCAAATGTAACCTGGGGATTTCCACACCAAGAAATTCGTTAATGGATCCATTCCCAATGGGCAAACATCCACCACCCTACATGGCTCCTCTGGAAAGACTGGTTCCGTTTAGGGCCAGCATGGCTCTAAAAATGTGATCTGATTCTGAACACCTGGGAGAATGATTAGAAATACCAAATGTAGACCCACTCAGAAACTTCAGAGGTAGTAGCCCAGGGTAGGACCCAGGATTCAGCATTCTCAACACCTTCCAGGCAAGTCTGGGGAGGACAATCAACTTAGGAGAAGCCCATTTCCTATTTCCCTCTTTGATGTCCCTCATCACCTCCTTCCTAAAAGCCTAGCAGGCTCCATGAGTTCATGACGTTCCCCTCTGAGGCAGAGAGAGCCAATGGGGAGCTTTGAAAATACGCAGGCCTAGGTCCCACTCCCAGGCAGTCTGACTCAGTTGGTCTAAGGTGTTGTCTTGTCACCCCTGCTGGTTTGGACAAATGTCAGGGCTGCGCTAACTTCACTAAGTCCTATACCCCTGCACCTTTTCTCAGGCTCAGAGATCAATGTTGACAGACCCCTCTGGCTTTCCCTGAGTCTCCCCATCAGCCGTATCTCCAATGATCAGAAGGGGCATCTGGAAGAAATACGAAGACACAGGCAGGACCTGCCTTTCAGAATGGACGCCGCAGACTGAGGATTAAAAGTGTCCCCAGCGGTCACTGAGTTCACTCCTGAAAACAGGGAGCCCGTCCATCACCCTCTGATTGCCTTTTCTCCTGTCTCCCTGGGGTTTGTAGGTAGGAGGCAAAGAGTACAAGAAGGCCTCCTGGTGGGACAGGTTGCTGGCAAATTGATTCTGCCCCAACCCTGGGGCCAGCAGTGAGCAGTGCCCATCAAATCTCTCACCTCCTTATTGCCAGGCCCAGCGTGCTGCTGCTCAGAGGACGGAAAGGGGGTAGCGGGAACTGAGGGGGCTGCAGAAATTGACATCAGGTGCCAGACACCCATTTTCTTAACAAACTGGCTAATTTCAACCTCTGTCTCTCGGACCAAAACTCTTTTGAAGGGAAGAAACAAAAAAGAAAAAGTGATATTTAACACATTTCTATTTCTGTGCTACTCAGTCTCTCTCCGAGGTTGCAAGTTGGGAGCCTAATTGATTTCTTCGTCAAAAGGAAAAAAAAAAAGACGGAAAGGAAAAACAAACAAGTGAGAAACCTTACCTCACTCACATTGCAATCAACCTCTCCATTTCTGTCGACTGCTGAGCTTTTTATTTTTCAACACTGGCCAAGTGACTTGCATAATTTAAGATCCTTTCTAGCACTGATCAGCCTGCTCTGGCCAAGCAGTTTGCTGATTAATTATTAATCAGACTGAGTTTAGGATGAATAATCAGCAAGAGTCAGGGCTAATTTGCAAATGTCCCCCAGGAAGGTTATCACTTAAAATACTTGGTGGAGAGGCTCGATGTTAACCTTTGCAATTAGCCACAGGACATTGGTACTGGTGAGACAGAAGCAGGTCTCTCCTCCTAACAAGCCAATCTTGGACACCTACTAAGTGCCAAGCACTGCCTTTGGGGCTTTTCAAGGTTCTGCAGGCAGTGGACGGGCAGGAGAAGGGCAAAGAAAAGAAACACATATGTAAGTAAGCAAGAAAATATCCACTATCGGCAAATGTTTAAAATACAACAAGATGCTGGGACAGTGAGCGAGGGTTACTTTAGATTGTGCCTAGGGAAGGCCTTTCTAAAGGGAGGATTTAAATTGAATTTTGCATTTCAAAAAATCTGGGTTTTTTTTTTTTTAAAGATTTTATTTATTTATTTGACAGGAAGAGAGATCATAAGTAGACACAGAGGCAGGCAGATGGGGAGGAGGAAGCAGGCCCCCACTGAGCAGGGAGCCCAATGCGGGACTTGATCCCAGGACCTTGAGATCATGACCTGAGCCGAAGGCAGAGGCTTAACCCACAGAGCTATCCAGGCGCCCCAAAGCTGGATCCTTAAAAAAAAAACAAAACAAAACACTGTGAAGGAAGAGAATCTTAAGCCCTTGGAAGAGCTAGCGCAGAAGCCCTAGGAGGAAGCCTGCTTACCCCACCAAGAGGCAAGAGGAAGGGGAGTGTAGCTGGGGCAGAGTGAGTTGCATGAGTGATAAGAAGGAAGTCAAGGAGGTGGGCAGTAACCTAATAATGTAGAGTCTTGTTGTAGGATTTTATTCTAAGCATGATGAGAAGTTGTTAGCAAGCCTTAAACAAGGGAGACATGATTTGATGTATATAAACATTAGTCACCCAAGTTGCTGCATGGAGAACGGGTTATCCAGGGGTAGAAGCAGGGAGACAAGGCCACTGAATAGCCAGAGATGCTGGGGAACGAATGGGCACCAGCAGCTTCCTCTTGGGAACAGAGAGAGGTGGAGAAGGCCGGGTAAAGGATGGGTTAGGGGTGAGGAGGGAAAGAGAAGCCGATGTCCACAGACAGAAAAGCGGATAAACAAAAGGTGGTATATAATAGAAGAGAGTATTATTCAGCTATAAAAGGGAATAGAATTCTGGAATGTGCTATAATATGGATGAACCTTGACAACATTCTAAGTGAAATAAGCCAACACTAAAGAACAAATACTGTATAATTCTGTCTATATGAGGTCCCTGGACCAGTGAAATCCATAGAGACAGAGAAGTGGTTCTCAGAGGATGGGAGCAGATGGGGTGTTATTCAGTGGGGACAGAGAGGTTCAGTCCGGGAAGGTGACAAATGTTCTAGAGATGGAGAGAGCTGTTGGTTGTATAACCATGTGAAGGTATTTATTGCCACTCATTTGTAAACTCAGAAATGGTTAAAATGGTAAATTTAACGTATATTTTACCACAAAAAAAAGTCTGCTAGGAAGTGTTCATTTTGAGATTCCTGTTAAGATTTTGAAATTTGAAATATATATATATATATAGAGAGAGAGAGAGAGAGAGAGAGCGAGCGAGCGCTTAGAGGGTCCCTCCAGGTTGGACATTGAAATTGAGCAACACTGGCATATAATAAACAAATGATATTGAAGGCCAAAATGTGATTTGTTGATGTTACCTGGAAATGAGGGTAAAAGGAGACGAGGAGGGTCCCAGGACCCTGTGGGCAGGCCACCTGTGAGTGATGGACAGAGGATAGACCTTGCAGGAGAGACACAAGGAGATGGAGCAGGAGTGAGCACAGGTAGCCAGCTGTGTGTCTCCATGACAGCCAAGAGAAGGGAGAGAAGCTCAAGAAGGACAGATGACTGATGTTGTGTGTTGCCAAGAGGCCAAGTCAGGTGACAGGGAGAAGCAACACCGGATTTGGCAATCTGGAGGTCAGTCACTGGAGATCTTATTAAGATCAGATTTCATGGTAGGTGGGGCAGACACTGAGAGAGGGTCCGTTACCAATAACTGGCAGCAGCCGAATGGGAATGAGTAGTGGGATTCCAGAGTGTGGTGCTTTTGGTTTGACTTTAGACAGTAGATAGTAGAACATGTCTCTATGCTGTGAGCCATGTCCAAGAGAGAAGAAAAAAATAATGAATGCAAGAAAAAGAAGATGAATTTAGCATAGAAGTTTGGGGACTAGGAGGTCTAGAACATAGAGGGAGGGGCTGGCCTTTGACAAGAGCCTGGACATCTCATCCACTAAAATATGGCACAGATACTGACTCACCAACCCTTTCATCTGCTCATGATGTTTGCAAGCCCCTTTGCAGCTAGGCTGGACCACGTGGCTATTTCTGGCCAATGAAATATGAGTTGAGTGATGTGCATGGTATCTGGGCCAGGGCAATGAAAAGTGCGTGCTAGGTTCTCCACTCTTCTTTCCTGCCACCGCATTGGAGAAGGCCACACATTCCATCTATAAGACCGTGGAACTTCCTTGAGCCTGGATACCCACCTGTATTACTATGTGGATCAGAGCCACTCTGGACTGGCCCATGGCAGACAGGTTACATGAGCGGAAAAGAAACCTTTGCGGTATTATACCATTGAGTTTTAAGGTTAATGAAGCTCAAAGAAGGAAGTGGCAAGAGTTGAGGCCAGGGTGACAGGCAAGGGTTGGATTAAACAGGGCCTTATCAGTGGCTGGAATTTTATTCCACAGACAATGGAAAATGATTGAAAGCTTTTGCCTGGGGCTTAGCATGTCAGATCTGCATTTTAATTAAACCATTCTGGTAGCAGTGGGGAGGATGAATTGAAGAGTGCCAAGAAGCTGGGAGATCTGTCAGGAGGTTATTACAACCCACAAAGAAGAAAAGATGAGGGGCTGAACTGGGGGGAGTGGCAGTAAAGATGAAAAATATGTTATAGGAGGTACACTGGGAGAACTCCAAGAACAGAGAAGAGTCCCAGATTTTTGGAAGACTTGGTGGAAGGTGATACCATCAACAAAGAAAGCAAACCAAGTCTGACTGTTTTAGTAGTCCATGATGAGAGATGTTGGGACATGCTGACTTGGGGACGTTGGTGGACATCAAGGTGGAGAATTCCCACAGCTGGTTGGCTCTACAGTTTGGTGCTCAGTGGCAGGCCAGGTTGGGGAGCCAGCTTTGGGAGCTCTAAACAAACAAGTGGCACCTAAAACTGTGAGAGCAGATAAAAGTAACCCACGAGATGTATGGGATGGGAATAGCAATAAGGCCAGAACAGAGTCTCTTGGGGACATCGAAGGAAACAGAGAAGCAATGGTCAGAGAGGTCCAAGAAGCATCAGAGAGAGCGTCATAAAGCAAAGAGAAAGTTCTAAAACAAGAGAATAACCAACAAGGTAAAGGAATGAAGAGGTGTCAGTAAGAGGGGACCTAAAGACTATCTCATGGATTGGGTACTGGAAGTGGTTAGTGTTGGGGTGAGGAGTGGTTCTCTGATGATGATCCTAATGTGACTAGTTTCAGGGGAAGGTTGGGGATAGAAGCCATGGAGAAGTAAGTGAGGAATTAATGTGGAGAGAGGACTTCAAGGCAGATCGCTCGAATGAGATCTTGGATGAGAAGTTCTCAGAGGGGATAGGGTTCTCCTTGAAGCCTCCCACTTTTCAAGCCAACCTGGCCCCTCGCTCCCGAGATGACGAAATCTGCTGAGTTCAACAGTGATCATTGGCCATTTCCTCAGATTGCCAAATGCTGGTTTTCTTTATGAGTCCTGCTTCCCTGGTGAGTTTGGGAGGGTCACACCCTGGGCCCCCTAGCCACCAAATGAGGACAAGCTGGGATGATGGAAGTATAAGCTCAGGGTTAGAACCAATGGCTTAGGTCAGGCTCTGGAAATGAGAAAAAGTTGTAGGAGCAAGAGACAGGCAAAATCAGGATGAACCATGAGATGAGTGAGGCCAAGAGTGAGTAGAACACACTTTCATGGGCAAGTTTCATGAAAACAGAAATCAGGATTGGGGTCTTGAACATGCTGAATGAACTGACGCCATTCTGGAAGGTGGGGTTTGCCGGAACGAGAGGCCTTTGGAAGGGCCCAGAACAGTTCCTTCCATCTGTCTTTGCGGCACTATCGGGCATCTGGCAGCTCCCTGAGAGAGAGGTCGAAAAGAGCATCTTGTTGTCTGGTGCACTTCCCAGTCCTGGCACGGGCCCCTGAGCAGACGACCTACTTAGTACAAACCTGTTGCATGCAGTCAGACCCATGGGGGTGCAGGGCAGCCACCTGACCCTCACTTCCCATGCAAACAACTTGGCCAAATCACAAGCTCTCTAGCCGAGCCACTGTGCCAACAGCGGACAACCCCGGCTCACTTCCTGCTCCTTCCAGCTTCACCAAGGGAAGTGAGGAAGTCAAGTTGGTGCTCCGTGGAGAGTGCAGAAGGCCCAGCCCGGACTCGGCAGATGTGTTCTGCCAGTGGTGTGCTAGGACACTAATCCTTTCCTAAGGCTCAGCGGTGGGGCTGGGAGTGCTATTTCCAACTCAGAGAGATACGGGAGATGAGATTTTAAAGGGCTGGTTATTTATGGCCTGGCTCCTGATGGATACAACAGATGCAATTTCATGGGCTCCATCTGAAGAGAACAGCTTCTTGGGGTGTTCAGAAAGCATTGTGATGTGGCAGGGAAGAAGGGGGAAGCGAGGGCCTCAGGGACCCACAGGAAGGCAGGAAGTGGCTCAAAGTCCCACTGGCTTCAGCAGCCTTGCTCAGGCACCATCTCAGCTGCTCCCTGAGATTCTCTGCCAGCTTGAGACCTTGACCCTGTCTTGCTCTTGACATTCAAACAAGCCAAAATCCCAGAGGACAGGTATTTGGCCCATGACACTCCCAGGTACAAAGTTTAAGGACATATAGGGCACTGTGATGATGGGCTTTTATAGATGCAGTCCCCTCTGCCCCGAACGTTGATCCCTGAGTCCTTCTCAATAGTCAGGTCTCAGCTGAAATCTGGCCCCCTCCGAGAGGCCTCCCTGACCACTTTATATTAATAAGGCCCCCACTGTTTCTATCCCCCATCCTGTTCATTTCCTTCATAGCTCTCAACACAAGTTAATTTTATTAACACATTTATTTGGTGATTTTAATGTCAGTCTCTGCAAGGTAGACCAGAAGTCCCACAAAGGCAGAGGCTTTATCTGTCTCCTCCACTACTGTATTCCTATGCCAAGCCCAATGTCCAGCAACGGAAGCCCTAAGTAGTCTGCTTTAATGAATAAATCATGGTGGAGGGTGTTGGTAATAAAGACAGAGTTGGTGAGGGTGACCAGGATGATGGAGATACTGCTGAGGATGATGGTGTTGGTGCTGCTCCTGACAATGACTTCTCAAGGCCCTGCCACAACATTTAGCCCAACACCAAATTGGCCTAGCTATTGATTCCCCCTGACCATCTCCACTAGAGATCCTCAAAAGACTATATAGGTCAGCACTCAAGGGCCCCTGTGTCCCCATTCCCAAGCCCTGATCCTTCTGCTGTGACCCTCTGCTTGGTAGACAATCTTACCACAGTCTTCCGGGCAGGAACTTGGGCATCAACCCAGACTCTCCCCTCTCTCCTTTCCAATGAACCCCCCCAAAGCAGCTGATTCTGCATCTGAGATGTTTCTTGATGTCACCCCCTCCTTTCCACACCCTCACAGCTGCCCTAATTCAAGGCTGGAACATCTCCTGCCTGAGTGGTCACCAAAAAAGTTTTATAGCTGGTTTCTGAGCCTTCCAGTTAGACTCAATTAAAATTCAGAGTGATTGTGTTACTTCTCCACTTAGAACACTCCTATAGCCTTCTACAGTCTTTGGAATCCTCTCCCAGCTTCTGAACATGGGACAAGGTTCTTCTAGACCCATGCTTTCCCTGCGCTCACCCTGAACCCACCTCCAGTGCCCCCAACACACCAAGGCCCTTTCCTGCTCCGTGACAATGGTAAACTCCCGTGATTCAGTTGAATTCAAAAGTTACCCCCTCTGGGGCTCATTTATTGGAGTCATTCCAGCAGCCTCTCCCAACAGGACAGGAAGACTTTGTCTTCCCTGTGACTCAGTTTGCCCCTCGGGAACCACCCTCCTCTACTCCTTGTCTGGAAGTCTGAGCAGGTCAGAGAGTCATGTGACCTGGGCCTGGCTGGCAAGCACACTCAAGGTACATCTTAGGGCTTTTGTGGGAACCATCAGGAAAGAGAAGATTCCTTTTTGCTGGGATTGCTAAGCCAGTGGAATGCACAGAGCCGACGGTGGTTGCCTTTGCTACCTCATGGGGAAAGCATGCCTGAAGAAGCCAACACATAAGAGAGCAAAGCTGTGGGAGGGAGAGAAATAGATTCTGATGATATTATTTGCATACCTTGATCCAGCAGTCCCTGATGCCAATCCCTCAACTTTTCAGTTACAGAAGCCAGCACATTCCCATTTTAGCTTGAGTCAGCTGGAGGTGGGTTTCTATTTCTTGAACCAAAAGAATACTAACTATTACATTTCTCTTTTCAGTCTCCACGGGAGCTTCTTTATACCTTTTAGAAAAGCACCTAACATATGATATTGTCAAGCATTTAATTATATTCTGCCTCTTTGCCCTGACTGTGAGCTCCAGGGTCCAGCATGATGCATGGCTATTACATAAACATCAGTGGAGGGAATAAATAACTCCTTAGGGACGGGACTGTGTCTTTTTCTCCCCAGCACCTAGGAGATCTTAGTTCATAGAAGGTTCTCCATAAATGATTACTGGAAATAAATAGGGGAAAAGTAACAAAGAACGTAAATGATCTAAACCAATGGTTTGATAAAGTACATGCGAATGAGTAAATAAGTGGAGGAAAAGAGAGAGAGAGAATCCTCAAGCAGACTCCCTACTGAGCATGGAGGCCAATGCAGGGCTTGGTCCCATGGCCCTGAGATCATGACCTGGGCCAAAATTAAGAGTCGGGTGCTCAATCAACTGAGCCACCCAGGTGCCCTCTTGTGCTTTTCTAACAAGGCAGTTCATTGGCCAGCTGGAGCTGGGTCCAGCCAAGAAAAGGCGATGCTGCTTGCAATGTGCTCACAAAATGTGGCTCCGGGAGGACAGTTTCAACAAAACCAGCACCCTCTCTTCTGAACTTTGCAAGGGCATCCTCCAGTCTGACCCAGGAGCTCTCTGTAAGTACACCTTCCCTAGCTTTCCAGGCAATTCCCCTGGGAACTGAGTCAGCTGGAGTGACCAGGCTGTGCATCTTTCTGCCCTGGGGAGATGTCACAGGGCTGGTGGGCTAGGAAGAACAGCCTCAGTGGGATCATCGAGAATGGGGCCACCAGCGCTCTGAGTTGCTGGAGATGCCCCATCTTACCTTTCTCCTTTCAAAGGCTGAGCCCCTGACTGTGTTCCCCATCTCAGGAGTATTGTGTCTACTGTGAGCCTACTGTGTGCCTACATGTCCAGCCCTTCCAGCATGCTTTTTAGGCTGGTATCATGAGCTCAATTTTCCAGATGTGGAAGGAAACTGAGACTCAGGAGTAGGTAAATATGCTTTGGTAGGTATCAAAAGGTGGATCAGGGTTTTGAGCCCAAATCTGTCTGACTCCCAGGATTTCTGTTTTCCCAGTTAGATGCCAAGATACATAGACCTCTTTCCTATTCTTGGAGGGCATATCTGGCTTTCTCTCCTTCCTTAGCCCAGAGGAATAGCCTAGAGACTCAAATGGACAGTGTCAAACATGAGGCAGATGGAGGAGGGGAGAGATTCTGGCTCCTGAGTCTTCCCAGTGGGCTTTCATTCACTGATTTTCTCCACAATGGAGAGGCTGGTGGGGTACTGGGCTGGCAATCGCTTGTACTTGTTATAGCATGATCCTGATACCCTCCAGGGACACAGAACCCAGAGTCTTAAACAACAGAGTTTTTAAACCCCAGCTCTGCCGGTGCTCAGTCCTAGCCATCAGAAAAAGTCCAGAGGCCTCATGAGGAACTTTAGCAATGGTAAGAATATTTTCCTAGAATTGGAGGAGAAGGAATGGGGCTCTGTGAAGGACACAACCAACTGACCTGGTCAGAGCAAAGACCCACCATCCCCAAGAAGGATCAGTGAGAGATATCTGGCCCCTGAACTGAGTTCAGCGAACTAGAGACACAGGTATGTATTGCAACAGGGGTTCACTTGGTGATGCGTAAATGGTGGTGATTTGGCTCTGCGCGTGTGTGTGTGTGTGTGTGTGTGTGTGTGTGTGTGCGCGCGCGTGCATGTGTGTGTAGTGTAGGAGGAACACCAAATACACTATGGATTGTAACTCTCAGTTCAAACCCAGCTTTTGTCTATGGACAATCACAAAATAATTTTTTTTTTTTTTAAATAGCAATTAACTTTAGAGAGAGGACATCTAAAACACTTGGGGATCTCTTGACGCGTCAGATGTTCAGGATTTGGTTCTCACCATAGGAACAGCTGTTTCCTGTTCCAAGCGTGGACTTCCGGGTTCTCAGTGGCCAGTCACGGACAGGGAAGCCGGAAGCCGGAAGCGGCTGGCCCGGGCGGATGTCTGCCCTGCGCTGGGTCTGCTGCTCCCGCCATACGCCGCTACTTCTGTGCACTCCTCCTACCCCTTCTTTCCTTGTGCTAGTGCAAGGCTGCAAATTGGTTATATCCTGCCACATTTTTGGCTTTGAATTGGCCTTTGTTTTATAAAATAATGTTCTGAGGAGTTGACACTCCCCCCCCCTCCCCGAATGTCCTTGCCTGGCAAAATGAAAAATGATCAACCCTCTATTTCCCTAATTGTTTGGAAGTTTTGATGGTCCACAAAATCCAAACAACTGGAACCCCTAATGAAAAGTCTCCTGCTTGTATCCCATGGCGGGGGGTGGGTGGCGAGAAGAGTGGGGAAACTGAGTCAGGAACATCCCATGCCCACCCATCATGAATCAGTGGGAATCTGCCATCTGGGAAAGGAAGTAGTGGATTTTTTTTTTTTCCTCTCTCTCAAAGCTGCCTCTATCTTCTCAATAGGTGAAGGGATGCCCAGTTATTTACATTCATCTTTTCTAGTAGGAACTGCAGTCTTTCTATGACTTGGCACAGAACTCAAGAAAACATCCTAAAATCTTAATGCATGGCGATATAAAGCACCCTCATAAACCAGCAGCATCACATTTTCACAGGAATCCAGGGATCCATAAAGGAGAGGGGCAGGCGAGAGTGTGGGTTCTTTGCACACATGTCCTGAGCCTCCAAGTTTGTTTATCCATAATTGCTATGCAAGTATAAATTAGAACAACAAATGCATCCTGCCTGGAAATGGTGACACCAACCCTGTAAATAATTATAATTTAATCTTATAGCAAAGGGTTCTGAATGACTCCCCTAACGATTTCCTCTGCTTAATTCCTTCCCCACTGAGTGACTTAATAGGAAAAGGAATAGTCTTTCAGATTTGTTTCACTCCAGAAGTTTGGGCAACGTGTGGATTCACACCTGGGGAGGGGGCAGAAGCTGTGGGAGACCATTTGGCCCACGGATAAACAAGTGAGTCGAAGAGGCCTTGGGACTGGAAGAGATGGAACTGGCAGGCCTATTCATCTTGGCATCTGTTTACAGAAGCAAAAACTTGATAACGGCCTCATCAGAGATCCAATGAGTAAACCCTTGTCAGTTTGATGAGGGAATGCCACACAGCTGGGACAGCCCTTCTCGAATGTAAGGTGCATGATGTGTTGCTCTGTCATGGCTTACGGAGATGGCCTTTCACGTCTGACTAACCTGGGGTTGAATCCTGGCTCTGCTCCTTACTAGCTGTGTGGCTTCAAGCAAGGGACATAACCTCTCTGGACCTCATTTCCCTCATCTGGAAAAGGAGGAAAAGGATGTTCCCTACTTCACAGAGTTTCTATAAGGAAGAGATGAAATTAGAGCCAAAAGAGCTTAGAACCAGCCTGAGACATATTGATAACAAATGCTCAATAAATTAGGCTATTACTGCACCTCTTGTGTTTTGGAAGGCTCTGCAATGATACAGGGAATATTTTCATTATATAATGCTAAGTTAAAAATATATAACCACAGATAGATTTTAAGATCCTAATTCTGTAATATTAAAACATATATAAATAGCCAGCTAGTTTGATTCAAACAAAGCAAAACGGCCAAAGGGAAATACATCCAGCTCTTAATATTTTTTTTTAAAAGATTTTATTTATTTATTTGACAGACAGAGATCACAAGTAGGCATAGAAGCAGGCAGAGAGAGGAGGAAGCAGGATCCCTACTGAGCAGAGAGCCCAATGCGGGGCTCCATCCCAGGACCCTGAGATCATGACCTGAGCCGGAGGCAGAGGCTTTAACCCACTGAGCCACCCAGGTGCCCCAAACTCTTGATATATCTTATTCATTTCTCCATACCTTTTGATGTTTTCTATACAAAGCAGATGTATTCTATTTACAGTCACAAAAATTGGTATTTAACAAAAAGAGGCAGGAGGCCAGAGGGCCTCGGGCTGGCAGGGCACTGGGGTCCCAGTCCAGAAGAGGGGCACCCAGGCTTTCATCCCCACTCCTAGCACCACGTGTCCAGCTGCTGCCCCAGACCATTGACAGAACAGCCACCTGCCTATAGTGGTCGGTCTTTGACTCACACGTGCTTCCCTCAACTCCCCATCCAGGGGAGTGAGTGATCTGGCCAAGTTCACTCAACAAGCTTATGGCACCAAGGTCTTTGGCTCCCGGGTCAGATTGCCTTCCACTGTCCCAGGACATTTGAGTTCTCCAGGCTACACCAGTCCCCAGATCTCCCAGCCCACATTTGGAAGGAGTCAGTTCCAATTCTGTTCACTGGAAATAGTCACACTTGGCTCCTGCTATGGGTTTGTCTGGTTTTCTCACCCTCCAAGGACCCTGTCTTCCACAGCTGTTGTTTCTATCCTGTGACATGACATCTGGTCTGAAAGAGGGGTTCAGTAAATGTGCCCCTGCCTCCTGTTTGCTTCCTCTCCCTCCCTTCCTCCCTACTTATACTGACTGTCACATCTCCTTCCCAGGCACTGTCCTCCCCTGTCTCTCAGAGTCCTCGGGGACGCCTTCTCTGTGCTTCCACTATGCCGCAATGAAGCTTGCGAGACACCCCCCAATCTTATGGGAAGCAAGTCTTGATACACCTTTCTGTGGGCACCTGATGGGCTGATACCATCCCCTTTGCCCTCCTCCCGATAACACAGCCACGAGGAGACAACGAGAGACCATTCTAAGCCCCACGCCACTACTCAAGACTTATCACCCAAACTGGAAGCTGGACATTTCCCATCAGAAACCTTGCCCAGGAGGGGGCCCTAGGGACTGCCACCTAACAATTCTGTTCCCTTTGTCGTACACTATGACTACACCCTCCACAAAGGCAACTATACTTCAAACCCGCACACTGAGTCTCTGGCCTGAGAAAGAAAACATTTTTACTCTCAGGGCAAGTCACTCCGCCAAGGCCCATCGTCTTCAGCAAGGGTACACATCAAATCAGATCCCAAAATCACTGTAAAAATGGACCCAGCTCTGAAAACACGCAGGGAGTTTTCATCACAATGAGAACCAGACTCATCAACTGTGGGTCCAGGATGTGGCAAAGGGGCCTTGGAGTTCAGGCCCTGCCTTGGAGGAGACTGCCTCCAGATGGAGACTGGGAGGGGCTGCTGCACTTACCACAGGGAGGAGCCTTCAGTGCCTGTGACTTCCAGAAAGTCGTAACCGTCCTCTAGCTGGAAGTCAATAAAGACCAGGGCGATGGTGTCTCCCAGCTCGGCCAGGATGGTCCACGTGCAGTCGGCATTATTGTGGTACTCCGATGGGAAGTGGGGGGTGGAGATGATGCCGCTCTGGCCCCGCAGTGTTCCCCCGCAAGCATCGTCTGCTGTGGGCACACAGAGAAGAGGCTCAGGTGAGCTGCTCTAGTTCCCAGGCCCTGTTCTGAGAATCTCAGATCTGACTATTCTCCTTGAACGGATGAGGAAATTGAGGCACGGGGAAGTTATGTCACCTACCTAAGGTGACACAGCCCCTGAACTGTAACTGAACTCTGACATCCAGGACACCTTCGGGGTACCACACATATTGGTCTGCTGTGAGCAGGGAGGGACTCAGCTGTCACCTTTACTGCCATGGTCACCACTGTGGGGAACAGGATATTTCTTCCCACCTGAACTTAGGAAGCCTCCAATGGGGGAAACAAGACAAAAACTCAACACAGCTCCCTGGGGTGACACTCTGGCCAGACCACTGAGATCCTCTTTCCTGCCCTTGTCTTCGGGTCAGCTCTGTTCTCACGCCACACACAGCCAGCCTTCTGCCCTGCACTCACACTGCGGCCCCCTCTGCCCAGGATGCCTTCTCTCCAGGGCAACCCTTCTCCTGCTTTTAGGCCTGACTCCGATGCCACCTCTTGGGAGAGAGCCTCATGCCCGTAAGCAAAAGTTTGGTGACTGCTCTCTCCTCTGGGCTCCGCTGCAACGTGTCTGATGGTAGACATGTATGTGGCCCTGTCCAAGTGACCCATTCATCCGTCTGTCTGCCATGCGGGTTCTGAGCTCTGCTGGGAATCCCCAAGGGCAGGGATTGTGTTTCCCTCCTCCCACCACACAACCTGGTGGTCACACCGCTCCAGCCAAACCCCAGCTGAGACTTGATATTTAGAAAAAATGATGCGGGGAACATGCTCTGACATAGACTAGTTAATAAGAGGCCTGGCTTCTGGATTATCGGAGGCTGCCATCTTAATCCTTTTCCTGCAGCTCACTAGCTGGCTGGTGTCTAAGCTGTTGTCCTAGTACCTGTACCCAAGCAAGCGAGTGCAGTACACTTAGCATGTGTTGCTAGAGGCAGGACTATGTGGTGAAGGACGGAGAAATGCAAAAGCTGGTTCCCAACGTGTGCCAGAGGCCGCCTGGTAACAATAACAAAAGCTCATATTTCTGGAGCACTTACACTATACCAGGAACCATTCTAAAGATGCTACATCTTTAATGTAGTCCTTACTTTGACCCTGTGAAGTAACATGCCCATTTTGTAGGTGAGGAAACCAAGGCACACAGAGAGTCAGGCATTTGCTGCAGGTGACACAGCTTATAGGGACTGAAGGAGCTGGAATTCTAAGCCTGATTCCAGGAGCTGTGCCCGTAACCAATGCACTCTTCCATCTCCCAGGAGTACAGTTCATACTTGGAGGACATGGATAAAGCAGCAAATTACTTTGCTTGGGTGACTCAGTTTGGGAAAGGTTAACAGAGGAGATGCCCTTAGAGCTAGGTTTTGAAGGGTGAATAGGAGTTCTCTAGATAGAGAAGAAAGGGTATGGCATTTAAGAAAACAGGGAAACGAATGTCTTAAGCACAGAAGCACAAAGGCAACAAGGCATGCCTAAGATAAGGGGCTCTCGACAGCTTATCACAGAGCGAACTAAGAGGAATGGTGGGTGATGGTACTGACAATGGAGAAGGATCCGTGTGACAGAGAACACTGGGCCAAGAAGATTTGGAAGCAGTGGACTGTATTGGAAAGAAAATGGATTTGGGGGTCAGGAGGGCCTAGATTTGAATTCAGCTTCCACCATTTCCCAGCCATGTGACCCCAATTGGGTGATTATTTCTGGCAGCTTCATTTGGCTTCTCTGTATGATGGTTTGCTGGGATAACTGGATGGGATCATTAATGGTGCAGTGCCTAGCATCAGCCAGTGGTTGGCCATGTAGACGCCCAGCAGGTACTAAGTTCTCCTTTTCCTTCCACTTCATCTTGGGAATCAAACATAGTGAAGAAATATGATTGAATTTTCATTTTAGAAAGATCACTGGAGCCGTGGCACAGAGGAGGTCTGAGTAAGGGGAGTGGGCATGATGCTTTTAGTAGGACATAGTCACCAAAGTCCAGGGGAGGCCAGATGAGATTGGAGCTGAAGCTGAGGACTGCAGGAAGAGCACTGATTTCAGAGAGATTTTAGAAGCAGAATCTACAGGCTTTGGCAGTTGCGAGGGATGAGCTCCAGGTCTGGGGCATGAGAATCTGGATGAATGAAAGGTACTGCCTATAGCAGGAACCCAGGAGGGGGGTGCCTTGTGGTGGGGAAGGCTAGCAGGAGTTCAGTTTTGGATCCAAGGGCTGAGTATGCATGAGGGATGTCCTGGTGCAGAGACAGAGTTGACAGCTGGATATACAGAAGAAGTGTGGGATGGAGGTCAAGGTGAGTTCATTCGGGGGTCCTGAACTATCCTCATTAATGTCATTCTACAGGGTCAAGGTCTAGTTCAAGAGAATGAGCCTATTTATAAATGCCAACTCTTAGCGTGAAGAGGTTGTTCTACTCATCAAAGCCTCAATGAGGGGCAGTGGCAGTGGGAGAAAGAGAAGGAACAGAAGGATTCAGGAGCCAGGCAGGGGAGAAGTGAGAGGACACGGTCTCCACCTGGGAGTGACCAGTGAAGCAGAGGAGGAAGGAAAGAGGAGGTGGAGATTTCTAACAGGGCAGCATTATGACACTGTCTGGGTAAATGGGAGCCCCAGAAGAGAAGAAGCTCAGCAGGACAGTGATGGCCCTCGGCACTCCCGTGCTGAGTCTGAGCTGCTGAGGGTAAATGGGTGGCGTGCCCACAGAGACCATGAGCCCAGGGAGCCTGCGAGGCTGGGAGTCAGTGGGACAAAGAGAAACTGTGGCTCCACAGGAGTAAAGAAGGCCCAGGAAGAGCAACATTTAATGACCAGCAGGCAGAAGTGAAGGCACCTGAAAGGAAGAGTGGTCAGGGTCAGGGAGGAGGGGGACCTCGAGTGGGGGGCTGATGTGAGGAAGCAGTGTGAGGAGCATCAGCTGGCCATGGCCATGCCAGAGGAGAGCAGGTCGGGGGGAAGACGGTGACTCTGCGGCCTCCATGTGATTCTGGTCTTCAAAACCCAATCAGATATCCTACACTGTTCACTACCTCAACCCAACCAAGACCACCATCGTGCTCTCCTCCCACTGAACTTGACCTTCTGGCATTTCCTTCCCAGATAGTGTCCGTGCTACCTACAGAGGGCCTTATGCCAGATGGTTAGGGCCATCGGTGACCTCTCCCACATGGCACACCCAGCCAGAGACCAAATCCTGTTCCTCCCTGTAAGTAGCTCTTGACTGTGTTCCCCATCTGCCCTGCACCTGCTCCATGTGAAGCCATGTGATCGTCCAAGTCCACAGCCATGAGGCTTCCCTCCTGGTCTCCAAACACCCCTCCTGCTCCAGCCCATCATTCTTTACATGGAAGCCTGAGCCATCCTGGAAACACAGACCTAAGGATGCCCCTCATCTCTATAAGAACCTTCAGTAACTCCCACAGTCACTCATGATATAGTACACCATTCTATGGCTTATAAAGGTGTACAGGGCCTTGCTTCATACCAGTGTTTCCTGACTACCTTCCACCGCCACTCTGGCCTCCTCCCAGCTCTTCTGATGTACCAAGCATCTCCCTGCTCCAGGACCTGGCAAGTGCTAGTTACTCTTTCTGGAACCTTCTTCCCCGCCTCTTGGGGACTGGATGGCCCCTCCTCAGCCTCTAGGTCCCAGTCTAAGTGTCACTTCCTCAAGGATCTTTCCAGATACAGAAACCCCTTCCCCCCATCTTATGCTTTCAGATCTCACATACTTTCCCATAATGAATCATTTCCCCAAATTCATTGATGGGTTATGTCATTTATTTAATGTCTAGACTGTACACTCCACAAGGGCTATGTCTGTGGGCAGTGAGGCTGGGCAGATGGCTGCTGGGTCACTGTGGCTGGGTGGTGTGTAGCCCCTCATCGCCCTGGCTAAGAGCCTTATGCCATGAGGCTTGGGACTTTGGGAAGTTTGTCCTTGATGTGAGTTATAAGTTTCACTCAGAAGAAATGTCTTTTAGAACAACACACCTTTGCCTCTGGACCCAGAATTTCAGTAGCAAGACTCTCTTCCTGGGAAGGAGAAAGGACTGTTGACATCCAGCAAGGGGTTTAATGGAGCTCAGTGGAACCTCAGGGCTACTCAGCTCTGAGGAAATGAAAATGCCCCCAGCACCTATCACTTCTGGCCTTTGGTAGGCCCTCAGTAAACAGCTGTTGAACAATGAAATGAAACAGGATGCGGAAGCTCAGAGAGGTTAAACAACTTCCCTAAGGTCACACAGTGGGTGGCCAGTTAGGATTCCAGCTGAGTCTCTCTGGCACCAGGACTGTGGCCTCTGTCAAGATACCACACGCCGTGCTTGAAAGCAGTCTGGTAAGCCATCCTGAGATCTTCAAAGCTCCTAACCTTAGTCAGTGATTTCTAAACTGTTCTGGGACTGAACACTGGAGAGCTTGAGGCCCTCTGCCTAGAGTTGCCAGTCCACTTTGAAGGTGGCCCCTTTCCCATTTGAGTGGGCCCTGCTTCTCGGGCTCCTCCGACCCCCTGGTTCCTGAACATCCGGCTTTGATTAAAGATGCTCTAGAAGTTGTTTGGAGATATCATCTGCCTTGAAACAAGGCATCATATTTCATGTTTACAACTTCAGAGCCATAAAATATAACCTTCAGCTGACACCACAGTCCTAAAATATTATTTACACTTTCTCCTTCTCTGGTAATGGGCATTCTGCTCTGCCATTAAGTCCTATATATTCCAAGGTGCAGGTGTGTGATGCCGAGCGTTGCCCTTCCAAGTTTATGACTTTATTTATGATTGACTTAAAGCTCCACTGAAATTTCTTCAATTAACTATAATTTGAGAGAACTACCCCTCAGCCCCCTTGGATGTCTGTTAAGTCTCCCGTGACTCACAAATTTCAGGCAGGGACGGGGGAACCATCCTACTCTTCCCTTCCTTACATTTCAGGCCATTGCCAGTGCCAAATCCTGGATGCCTGCAAGTTTGGGGACACTTAGCTCTGGGCTTCTATCCATGTCCTCATTCCCCAGGCTACTCTGTCTCTGAGGCAACAAAAATCCCCATCGGCCCTGGGGGAGAAGCTGCCACTCAACAACTCAAGTGTGAGGCAGAAGCCAGGGTGTGAATTCTCCAAAGCCTCGATGTCCCCCCTTTTCCTTGTGCTATATGGCTCAGGGGCCCCGGGGGCTCCAGGGACCTGCTCAGCCTCATCAGTCACCTCTTCTGGGGGTTCAGGATTCTGCCCCTTTATCCTTGGCTTGATCAAAGATACCCTTTCTTGAAATTAAGAAATTGCAGTTGCCTGAGAGCATCGGTATTTCTGCTCCTCCCCAACGCCAGATGCCATCCATGGATATGGTCCCCCAAGGCATCCTTCTGGGGAGAAGAATACAGGTGGGACATGGTATTCAGTTACGTAACTCTGCTGAGCTTCGAATACAGGCCAGGCATTGTGCTAAATGCTTTGTTGATACTTTTTTGTTTAATCCTCAAACTGCTTGAAGAAATAGGTATAATATCATCTACATTTTACAGATAAGGAAACTGAGGCTCAGTGGTTTTTATTTATTTTTAAAAGATCTTATTTATTTAATTAATTATTTATTTATTTTGACAGAGAGAGCATGTGCCAGGGGAGTGGCAGGCAGTGGGAGAAGTCTCCCTACTGAGTAGGGGGCCCTTATGTGGGGCTCGATCCTACGACCTTGGGATCACAACCTGAGCTGAAGGGAGACGCTTAACCAACTGAGCTACCCAGGCACCCTGACTTGGTGTTTTTTTGTTTGTTTTGTTTTGTTTTTAAGATTTATTCATTTATTTATTTGAAAGAAAGAAAGAGAGAGAGAGAGAGAGCGAACAAGCAGGCAGAACTGCAGGTAGAGGGAGAGGGAGAAGCAGTATCCCTGAGAGCAGGGAGCCCCTGTGGGGCTCGATCCTCGGACCCTGGGATTATGACCTGAGCCAAAGGCAGATGCCCAACAACTGAGCCACCTAGGCGCCCCAAGGACTCAGTGGTTTTTGAAACTTGCCCACAGTCACATGGCTACTAACTGTTAGAGTCAGACTTGAACCCAGATCACTCTGACTCCAGAGCCATGCCGTTATGCACCTATTTCCAATGCTGCACCAGACGCGGGCTAGAGGAGCCCCTGGAAGCAGCAGGCCCTGGAGAGGGGTTTTTCCAAGTATGAGAAGCTCCTCCTGCTCTTCCTCCCCTCTGCCTGAGTGGCCCGAGGTGGGGGCTTTGAGCTGCCTGCAAAGTGCAGGCCAGCTCCCGTACTCAGGTGGAGGTGGGTGAGTCTTGGGTCAGGCTTCCCCTAAAGAATAGAAGCAGCCCCCACAGATGCTGGCTCCTCCCGCCCCACACTGAAGTGACATCTGCCCAGCAGAACCACCTTGGGCCCCTTCCCTGAAGCTTCTCTACTGGAGCTCCTGGGACAGTCTAGAGAGGAAGGTCCCGGGGGAACACAGGAGACTGGGCAGTGCCTGGCTTAGTGGACCCATCAGGGGATGCCCCTGGGAGAGGATCAAGCTCTCAGGCCCTGAGCCACCAAGCTGGAGCTCTGAAAGCAACAGTGTCACCACGAGTCTCCTGCCAGGCATCACAGGCCATTGTCCTTGTCTGCAGCTGACAGTGGAGGTCAAGATCATGCCTGGTAGATGTGTGGCCTTGGCTAGAATCCTGGGTCCACTGCCCTCGAGCCGTGCGACCGCAGGCAAGGTGCCTCACCTCTCCGCACCTCAGTTCCCTCATGTGCACCAGGGGAGAGCAAGCTCTGACCTCCTGGGGCTCCTGTGGGGATTCGCTGAGGCTTGCAGGAGGCAGAGCAGGGCCTGGAGGACAGATGGAGCTCCCTGAACGCCAGCCTGCAGTGTGGTGGCAGTTCGAATCACAGCAGCTCACTCTCCCTGGGTCAGTGCTATGAATAAGGCCCTCTGCTGCACATGCAGTGTTGATCAACTTGAACCCTGCTTCCCCCTTGTGAGTTACTCACTGTTGTTGGTATTATTTACAGGTGAGCAAACCAAGGCAAAGAGAGGTGGAGTAACTAGCCCAAGGTCGCTCAGCTAATGGGTAGGCATCGCAAGGCCAGGATTTGAATCCAGGTGACTGGACTCTGGAACACATTCTACTATAGTTCTACTATAGTAACAGTGATGGCAAAGGTGATTAGAGAAGGACTGATGACCCTAATGGGAGGAGAAGAACCTTGTGGTTAGGAACAGTATCTGGAAGCCACGGTGCATTCCAGAATCACTCAAGGTGCACACTGGTTGGCAGGATATTTGGTACTTTCTGTATGTTGTGTAGTGTGATCAGCATAAAGGGGCCCAACATGCAGTTCTCAGACCCTCTCTGCCACCCATGGTGTCAACATAAGGTCTCATATCCCTCCCCTCATCTCTTCCTAGCTCAGAACTTCCCCAGCCACAGAGTTAAAATCCCCCTCCCCCCCAGATGTCTCATGGGCATCTCAGACTTTATCTGGATGAAATGAGCTCTCTTGATCCCCCTCAGGGCACATGCTTCCAACTCCCTGTGCTAGTCATCCCCATCTTGGGTAGCGACACCCCCAGCCTGCCAGCTCTCAAGCTTAGGAGTCAACCTTGACCCTCTGTTCCATCCGCACCTACATGCAATCCATCAGCAGAGCTGTTGGCTGTGCCACCAAACCACGGTCCCTCCATCTCTTCCATGGTCACCTGTGACCCAAAGGCAGAGTCTCCAGCCTGCTTGCCTATGGTAGCTGCCTCCTGACTGGTCCTCCTGGCTACACCTCTTGCTGGCTATAGTCCCTCTCATTCTAGCTCTCAGGGTGAACTTTGGAAAAAAATAAGTTCAGCTGCACCACACCTGTGTTTAAAATTCTTCCCTGGCTCCTTTCTGAACTTAGAACCACACTCCAACTTCTTGTCCTACTTCATCACAGCAACTCCTCTCCCCCAACTCCTTCCCCCCATTCTACTTTGCCACGCAGGCCTGGTTTCTCTTTCTGCAACATGTCAAACTCTCTCCTGCCTCCGGGCCTTTGCACCTGCTGTTCCTTTTGCTGTGAGTGCCCTTCCCAGGGTCTTCACATAGTAATTCAGGTATCATCTGCTCAGAGGGGACTGCTCTTGAGGGCTCCATCTCAAGTAGCCTTCTTATCATGATCTGCTTCATTTTCCTCGTGATCTGAAATTTGTGTATTTGATTTTTATCTGTGTTCTGCCTCCCAGCTGCTAAAATCAAATAAATACTCCATGATCTCATGGCGCCTGGTCTGACTTTTCATCATGGGAATTCTCTGTATCTAGGATAACAAATGTCCAACAAAAATCAGCAGTTGATAGATAAGGATTGAGTTACTAACTGTCTAGCACGCGGTAGGCCCTCATGAAGTTGCTGAATCTGGAGTGAATGAATGAGTAAGCGACTAAGCCCACTGCTCGTGTTCTCCACATGAAAATGAGAGGAGGCTCCAGTGACCTGCAACTCTGAGCTGGCACGGGATGGCTAGGGCTGACTTGGACGCTTCTGACCCCATGCTCTTTCCATAGCACACTGCTTCTGTCTCGTCTTCCCCAGATCCCTCTCCCTGGGGCTAGAAAATCGGGAATGCAGCTGGACAATTTCAGCCCAAGCTTCTGCAGACCAATGCTCCATTCCCCAAGTCAGGGTACAGCCAGCAGTGTTTGGCTCAAACCTCAGAGGCCAGGCATTACTTGCTCTAGATGCTTTCTCTCCACCTGTCCCCCAGCTCCCAGCACATCCGAACCCCATTCCTTCCCCAGGCCTTCTTTGCTCCAGGGCCCATGCCCATCCCAATTCAGAGGCCATTTGCTGAAATTGACATGGTCTTCCTTCTTGTGATTCAAAGAGGTTCCACAAAGCTCAGAACCTCCCAGGGACCTCTGCCTTTGACAAGGTGCCCAGAGGGACATAAAGCAAAGGGAGGTCATAGGCCCTGCCTCTTTCCCTTTGCCAGCTAGACCAAGCCTCAGAGGGCCAGCAGCCTTGGGATGGGCCTCCTTGGAGGTCAGCCTTGCACCTGTTCTGCCCCCTAATATCCTAGTGGGTCCTCACTCCCCCTTAGTTTGGGCTACATCCCTAGGCTGAGTCTACCTTTCAGCCAGGCATATGGCATTTCTGGCCCTCCAGCCTGCTCCAGGAAGCCTCGGTCTCAGACTCTGCATCACTCAGCACTGTTGGGCAAGTGGGTTAACCCAGGCCAGCAATTTGCCTTTCGGGCTCGTATGCCTACACAGTTCTGGTGGTGAATTAGACCCATCCAGCCATCCTCTCATTCAGCAAATATTTACGGACCACTGCCCAGTGGACGAGGTTTATCCACTCACAGATGCCAGCCCTTGAGAGTTCTACACAAGATGAATAAAGGCCAAAGGCTTTAATCCTTCCTGAGTACGAACTGTTAGCTCTGGCGTGACCACGACTCCTGGCATCATGGGACACCTGATGAACCAACCCCCTCAGCTCCTGTATGGCTTGGCTGAGGAGGTGCAGCTTGGAAAATCACTGACATTATTGAGGACATGTCTCAGACTGTTCTTGCAGCTTATGGTGAACTAGGAACCAGAAATGGACCCGAAGCCCACAGAATGGGGGAGGCGCGGGGGCTCAGAGAGTGGGAGAGCCATCTGTCCTCCCCCAGTCATGAGTGAAGACACATCTCAGCCCCTGAAGACACCAAGGAGCCTCCAGGACTCGAAGCCTTTCTGGAAGCCACACTTGACATCCTTGCCTGGCTTCCCTGGTGTGTTCCAGAAGAGGACCTTCTCTGGTGTAGCAAAATTAGAAGCTACTGAGAAAAGACTTAGAAAGATCAGCCTAGGTAGGACTCTTTCTGGAAGGACCTTGTCCATGCTAAAGAATCCGAACTTGACCCCATCAGGGAGGAAGAGCCACTGGCTGCCTTCTAAGTAACAAGTGATTCTGTCAGATCTGTGGCTTAGAAGGTCACTCCAGCAGTAGAGAATGGATTGGGTCATGTTGGGGCGGGGTGGGGGACCTGGGAGGGCTGTTTTGCAGTAGGACAGGTGAGATGGGATATGAGGCAGTCCGGACTGTCCCTAGCCAGAGCCCCTGAGCAGGGGCAGAGGCTTGGAGGCGAGGACAGGTGCAGAGAGATGCAACAGGACATGGTGGCTGATGGCGTTGGGGGCAAGGAGGGCGAGGGCTGTAAGATGCCACTGGGGTGTCTGGCTTGGTCACCCTGGATGGTGACACTTCACTGAGCTGCGGGAGGCACACAAACAGCAGGTTTGGGAAGACAGAAAGAATTAGATTTTGGATGTGCCCCATTTGAGGCACACACCCGGGAAAGGTTTGGTAGAGTCTGATACCCATGGGGGCCTGCAACGTGGGATAGAGAGTAGGCTTAGAGACAGACACTGGAGAGTCATCTCCAAGTGACAATTAGAAGGCATGTAGTGGATGCGAAATCCCAAGAGATGCAAGATGTCCCTAGAGGTGAGGCCATGCTAGGCCCTTTGGGATTAAAGGAAAGGCTGGGGAGAGGCGGGGAAGATCGTCAACATCTGAGAGGCTAAAAGAGGAAGGAGAGAGGACAGGGAAAGAGTCGTGCCCCAGAAAAGCCCCCCATGCCCATGAACCACTGCTGGGTTGTGAAACTACTGCTGGGAAGCACCATCACCCCAGCCACTCCGCACCCCCCGGCCCTGCTCCCACACCTGGACGTGCAGGCTTGAGACTGGGGGGCCGTGAGCCCACCCAAACAAAGAAGACCTCCAGGGGACAGCCTTCAGCATGCATCTTTTACTGGTGGATTAATAAAAAAGGCACTTCACAGCCAGTCAAGTTTCTTGTGAGGTGGCTCTGTTCAGGACAATACCACCCTGGGAAGGGACCCATTAGCCTGGAAGGAGAGGGCAAAGCCAAGAGGCAATGGGGCTCTTGTGCCTAAGCGGTCAATGCAATTCCCCCTGCAGGGCTAAAGTCAAGAGGCGCCAAGTGAAGGAGGATGGAGAAAGAAGAGAGGGTGTGATGCATAGCCCCAGGGGAGCCTGAGCCTGCCAAGACTGAAGCCAAGGACAAGCTTCCAGAGAACAGGGCTGGAAGCTTTGGAGGTTCCTGATGACTTAGACTGTCATTCTCGGCCATTCACATTGCTGAGCCGCAAACTCCCTCTGTTGCCATCAACACCTTCAACAAAGAGCTGCTCTGTGTGCCTGCAAACACCTTTGTTAGTGGGTTTTGCTTTCTGTTTTGTTTTATTTTCCCCCTGGGGACAGAGAGAGACTGAAGACCAATGGGCCAAGTTCCCGACCTCGGCTCGAAGAGTAGAACCCAGGGAGACGGGCATGTGAGATCCAGGTTCAGAGGAGGCTCAAGCTGATGACGATCAGAGAAGAGGATTTCTACCCTATCGGGGTGGGTGCTGATGTGGATTATATGGCGCAGGACAGGGGGTGGGGACAGCCCGGCTGTGTCTCACACTTGGGCTGTCACTGTTTTCTAGTTCCATCTTGAAAGAGCATGGCATTTAGAGTGCTGCAAGAGGAAGGAGAAGGGTGGGTCTTGTTTCACAACTTAAATACTTGATTTCATATTCTACCTGGTTTCATATTCTAGTATCACGTCCCAACTCTGACACCTTTCCCAGGAAGGTCAGAGTGTTCAGCTGGGATATCCTCTAGGCCGGGGGTGGGTAGGGATTCTCTAAGAGAAGTGGAGACAGCAGTTTTCAGCCTTGTTTGGTCCACAGGGTGACACACCTGTGTGGAGGGGCCAAGGTCTCCCCTGATGGGGTTGGTCATTCCTGATAGCAAGCACGTGACAAAGAGGCACATCCCAAGTTAGAAACGGGGCCTGAGAGGAGCCCTTAGGAAGGTAAGGAGGGAGACTCTCATTTCCTTGGGTTCCACCAAGAAGGACCAACATGGTCGAGGAGTAGTAAACAAACATGGGGTCAGGTGGCGACTCACGCCGACTGGTTGTGGCCGGTCTGTTGGGGAGAAATTCATAGCCGTGTGTGGGCTCAAGAAAGGGTGCTGTGATCAATTAATTATGTCTGCCACTGGCGTGGGAACAAGGGAAGAGACATATATGCCAAGGATTTCCCACCCCTGGTGCAGATAGTACAATGGGTGTGTGCATATGGCGGGAAAGGGGAGCCCGTCTCCCCAAGCTAGTCTTTGGACAGTATTTACAGAAAATCTGCCTCCAAGAGAAAGGCAAAACTTGAACCCAAGGAGAGCTGTGTGTTCCAATCATTTCTCAACTCCTTGAAACGCTCCCCCCCCACCTTCAGACCTATAGTGGAGTGTTCTGGGATTTGCACAATTTAAAGATGAGAGTTTCAAGAAGAAAAGAGTGGTCAGTAGTGCAAAAGGCTGTTGAGAGGTCAAGAAATATAAGGGCCAAAACAATTCCCATCTGATTTGACAACATGATGCAGAATATTGGGGCCAAAGGCCGGTCTGCAGAGGAGTAAGTGGGAGGTTGGTGGGAGTCGGGGTGGGCAGAGACAAGGCTAGATGGAGCTTTCGAGATGCCAGGCATTTCTGATGGCCTGGGGAAACACAACAGTACAATGTCACAGCCTTTAGGAGGTGCCTTAAAAAATCGACATGCACAATAATCTCAACTATACACATATTCATAATATATGCATAATGCAGTATGGATTAGAAGATAGGAAGGAAATACATGAAAATCATTGTTAAAATGAATAAATTTTGTTTCTTCTTTACTCTTTCTCTGAATTTTCTAAGATCATTTAAAAATGATCATGTGTTATTTTTATCATCAGATTAGAGGCAGGGGAAATTAGCCTAGAAGTAAACTCAGTTATTACGGACTGGAGGGACAATAAGAAATAGGCTGGGAAGAGGGTCACCCATCATCCTGCTTTGCCTGGGGCTGAGGGTGTTTCCAGGATAGAGAATTTCAGAGCTAAAAATGGGAAAATCCCAGGAAAACCAGGATAAGTTAGTCACCTTAGCTGGGAGGCTAAGGCAGCGGGTTTTGGGGGTGGGAGGGCTGTTGGGGTAAAGAGGTTTTGAGCATATTTGGAGGCTGAGAGGAGGACTCCATGGAACAGGGAGAGAGGCTGAATTTATAGGAAATTTATAGGCGAGGGAAAAGCAGAATGGCTGGGGTGGTTGGAAGGAAGGGAAGCAGCTGGGGAAGACACTTGCACACAAATATTCCGTAACAAAAAGAAATCATGTTTCTTCTAGACAGGAGGGCAGATTGGTTAAAAATAAGTTTGTTGGGCTGCCTGGGTGGCTCAGTCATTAAGCATCCGCCTTCGGCTTAGGTCATGATCGTAGGGTCCTGGGATCGAGTCCCACATTGGGCTCCCTGTTCAGCAGGAAGCCTGCTTCTCCCTCCCCCTCTCCCCGCGGCATGTATTCCCTTTCCTGCCATCTCTCTGTCAAATAAATAAAATCTTAAAAAAAAAAAATAATAATGAGTTTGTTGATGTGGGGGAAAGGGATTGAGGAGAGGAACACCTGAGGGCTGGAAAGTCAGTGAGGCTGAGAGGCCTCTGGAATAGCTGGGTACCCTAGGATACTCAGTGATCTCCAGACATGCGTTCCCCATAGCAGGCACCCCCGACGTGGCTGGAGTCGATGGTGTAGCTTCCCCTCCCCCCCAAAGACCAGGTCCCACTAGAAGCTCCAGCATCCCCTCCAGTTACTGCCCACTCCTCAGACCCTCTCTGGCCGCCTACCTCTGCAGGAGGGCAGGGGGAAGTCCCACGTGGCGCTGTTCTCGGAGCCAGCGTGGCAGGTGAGCACAGCGTGGCCCTCCAGGAAGAAGCCGGGGTTGCAGCTGTAGCGGACCTTGTCCCCGAGGTTGAAGGTTGAGCCCTGCTGGATGCCATTGGGCAGCCACCCAGGGTTCCCACACGTGTGACTGGGGAGCACTGTGAGAGAGGGAGACAGGTCACCCGTGAGCGAGGCTTCAGCCACAAAGCCCATTTCCATGCAGCGCCTGCCCCGACAAGTCGCCTCCCCGGGTCTCATATCCTGGGTAGATGGGCAGGCCATCTTGAGGCTGCCTAGTCTCTGAGTACTCATGGTGGCCCTGCGTTAAGGAGGAGCCGCACTTGCGGTTTATGACTGGACATCCAGGTTTCCTGCCTTTTCTCCCGCACAACCATGGATATGGCTTATGTCAGTCCCATCACTCGAGATTCTCCAGGGAAAAATCACTTTAATCTCTTGGGTATGGTTGCCCTGATTTCACACTCCACACTCCTTACAACCAGGGAAGGGGTGCAGAGCATGGCGTGGAGTAGGTGCTCATTAAACCCAGGTTCCCTCCTTTCATGTGTGTCTGTCCTGGCCTCCGGAGGGGCCCTTTGGCCCAGCAGGTTAGGGAGAGTTGAAGGGGCTGTTGGTGTTGGAACAGGCAGTGAAGTGGGAAGACAAGAACCTCAGTTCAGATCCGAATGACCCACTTAAAGGGGGAGCTGGGGATTACAACGTACAGGGTGTGACCCAAGCCAAGCCATCACGGCCAGCTACAAGTGGGCTCTCATTATCCCGAGGAAATTGGGGAGGGTACCAGCCAATCTCCAGGGAGGGTGGGAGCAGCTCCTCTGCCTGAATCACTTGTTCAACCCAATCCTGCTCCCCCAACCCTCTGCCTATCTCCCCAGAGTTAGAACTGCCTGTGCCCTGAAGGTCAGACCTACCCATTCAAGATGTCCCCATAGGGCAGTGACAAGGGCTCATGGACATGTCCAGAGCATCATCCAAGTATACGTCCATCACCTAAGCGATGGCTCACTGAGGCATCACTGAGAGGCTATAGAGCAGGGTGGTGGGGAGTACAGACGCAAGAACTTGGGTATGCATCTTGGACAGATGGCTTACTACCTCTGGGACCCCAAGCAAGTCCCTTAAGTCCCCTGTGCCCCAGCCTCCTCGTTTGCAAGACAGGGATCACAACAGTACTTTCCTCCCTCAATGGGTATTTGGGAAAATTAAATTAGCAAAGATATGCAAAGTGCTTAGGAGAGAGCCTGGCAGACACATGAATATGACACACGTGAATCCGAGCACACTTCATGAGAGATGTGCACAATTAAAGGTATGTTAAATGTTCTGATAGGATAGAGACCAGGCAGGGGACCAAACCCAATCTAGGGCAGTCTGAGATGGCTTCCTGGAAGAGGTGACATCTATGCTGAATTCTGAGAGATTAGTAAGAATTAGCCAGGCTAAAGAGTGTCCCAGGAAAAGGAAATATCATGCACAAGTGGCCGGAGGCCAGAGACCACCTAGGGGCTCAAGAAGTCTGAAATGAGAGGGCCATGGTGGCCAGGATGAGGAGTAAGGATGAAGAAGTGGAGGTGGCCACCCTGAATCCTAGAGGGTTTCCCGGGCCCTTGCCATACCCTCTTCCTGACCACACTGCCATCTTCCAGGACCCTCTCTACCAACACTGATGATCTTAGAACCCTCAGAAAGAAGGCTTTCCCTCCCTTTTCCTATTCTCCCCTTCCAGGAAGAGAAAGCATGGTGTAGAGAGAAGTGGCAGACTTGATCTGGTTCTGCAACCAGGCACTGTTCTCTGTCTTATTCTGTGGCCTTGACTCATGTGACCTCTCTAAGCCTTGATTTCCTCAACTGAGAAAGGAGAACACTACCTAGTGGTGGAGGGGGTTACCAACAATAAATGATGCATGGCTGGCTGACACAGTGCCCGGCACATAGTAGGTGCTCAGAAAATGGTTGCCGCACGATTCCACTGAGTCCTAGGACCCGAAGGTCAGGGGCCTGGTCTGGCCCATAGGTTTATCCTGGGAGCCCTAACACAATGCCTGGCACTTGCAGGGACTTAATTGTGTGTTCATTAATTAGTTGTTTGGGGAAGTTACTCATTCATGTAGGCCCACAATAAATTTGTATTACATGAAGGAATTAATTCATGTAATATAATTAATTCCTTCATGTAATACAAATTTATTGTGGGCCTACTATGCTGGGAATTAGCAGTGAACTAGACAGGAGGGTCCCAGCCCTCGAGAGGCTGAAGTTTTTGTGAGTTATCTTAAAGACTGAAGAGCTCTCCGTGCACATGCTCTATCTCTAAGGGTATGATGACTCAGATGAAGGGATTACCTCTATCACCCTGCCCACTGGCCCAGCTTAGCATTTCCCATGATCTCACACTGCTGGCCACCTTGGAACTTCCCATGATCCCATGCTGTGGGCTACCTTAGTGTTTCCCATGACCCCACACTACTGTCTACCTCAGAATTTCCCGTGATCCCACACTACTGGCCATCTTGGAATTTCACAGGATCCCATGCTGCTGGCTATCTTGGCGTTTCCTATGTCCCACACTATCGGCTTCCTTGACGTTTCCCATGAGCTCACACTGCTAGCTTGCAGAGGAGGCAGTGACTGTGATGTGTGTGTGTTTGTGAGTGTCGGGAGGTAGAGGGGCGGGTCAGGTAAACATTTGGAGAAGAAAGCAAGCTAAGGTGAGGGGAGGGCGCAAACCAGGGGAAATGGGCTGAGAACTGGTGTAGAACTAACGTTTCATTTTCCGCAACGAGATGCAAAGACCCAATTTAATTAAATTACTAATGTCAAATTTTTAATGAACCTGCTTCTGCTTTGGGCTTTCTTCCTTCAAAATTAATGACTGGAACGTCACTATAAATAAAAGTCGATTCTTTTTAAAAAGTCACTCTCAAACACTCACTGCTCTTTACTTAATGAGCTGTTCATAATCAGGCCACTCTGACCTGGCCCCTCGACTGGGACTTGGGTGTGATGAATGGGGGCTCAGTCCTAATGCCACCTCCTTTTTTTAATCTTGAGCTCTGCTCCTAAGGGGCCTCATAGTGGCCAGAGATGGAGGCAGATGTTGGGCTCAGAGAGGTGTGGATTCCAGATCTCGGCGCAACCACTAGCTGAGTGATCTTAAGCTAGAATTGTCACCTCTGGCCTTCAATTCTTCATCTGAAAATAAGGATACTGTTTCTTCCCATGGTGGGTATTGTATTAGTTTCCTAAGGCTGTAATAATGTACCACAAACTGGGTGGCTTAAAAAAAAACAACAACAATAGATACTTATTATCTCATAATATGCAGGTTTAGAAGTCCAAAATCAAGGTGTCAGCAGGAACGCATCCTTTTGAAACTTGTAAGGGAAACTTTTCTTGTCTCTTCCTAGCTTTTGGTGGCTTTCTGGCAATCTTTAGCATTCCTTGGCTTAAAGGCACACCACTCCCATCCCCTATCTTCAAGTGGCATTATTTCTCTGTGTCTCTGTATGTAAATTTCACCTTTTTATAGGGACACTAATCATTTTGGATTGGGATTAAGACACACGCTAATGGGCTCATCTGAACTTCATCATCAGCAAAGATCCTACTTCCAGTAAGGTCAGATTCACAGCTACTGGGGGTTACAACTTCAATATATCTTTTTGGGGACACCGTTAAACCTGTAGTAGCACTGTTGTGCACATTAAGTAAAATTAGCTCTGTAATATTCATTCTTGAGTAACGGGTAGGTTTTAGGGCCCAGGCTACAAATTAATTTTACTTAATCCTAAAAACAATCCAATGGGATATCTGTTATCCTCATTTTACAGAGGAAAAAACTGAGGCACAGAGAGTTTTGGCAACTTCCTCCAGGCTACAGAGCTAGAAAGTGGCAGAGCTAGGTTGTGAATCTCAGTCTTTCTGGCTCCATTGTTCAGCACTCTTTTTTTTTTTTTTTTTAAAGATTTTTTATTTATTTATTTGTCAGAGAGAGAGGGAGAGAGAGCGAGCACAGGCAGACAGAATGGCAGGCAGAGGGAGAAGCAGGCTCCCTGAGGAGCAAGGAGCCCGATGTGGGACTCGATCCCAGGACGCTGGGATCATGACCTGAGCCGAAGGCAGCTGCTTAACCAACTGAGCCACCCAGGCGTCCCTGTTCAGCACTCTTAATTGGACTGTGATACTGGTTCCAACAGAGACAGCACCCAGCACACAGTAGGTGCTTAATCAACCAGAGTTCCCTCCCTCCCTCCATCATTGTAGGTGCTGCGACAAGATGAAGGGTGATTACCTGATTGTCCAGATTTAATGGTCTGTGTTTTTTTTTTTTTCCCCTCCAGTCTGATTTACTAACCTTGTTTTTTTTTTTTTTTTAATAATGTCAAGGGCAACATTTAAAGCGAGGGCTTTTGTAATGTGTCTGATGTGCAACTTGCTGGACAGAGGAGAAGCCACAAAGCAAGCCTTTTGAGGTGTGGCATTCTTTGATTTTTTTGATTTTGCCCGCGTGTTTTTTGGCACAGCTATTTTAGCTGTTCATGCTCGCCCATCTATAAAACTTCCCTTTGATTGCTTACAAAATGAAGAGTGGGATATTTACATCCAACGTACCTCAGAACAATATTATTTTTTTAAAAAGTATTTTTTTAAAGATTTTATTTATTTATTTGACAGACAGAGATTACAAGTAGGCAGAGAGGCAGTCAGAGAGAGGAGGAAGCAGGCTTCCTGCTGAGCAGAGAGCCTGATGCGGGGCTCAATCCCAGGACCCTGGGATCATGACCTGAGCTGAAGGCAGAGGCTTTAACCCACTGAGCCACCCAGGCGCCCCTCAGAACAATATTATTAAAGCTGTGCCTGACATTGAACAATTCCATTGTAGATTAGCTGTGGGGAGTTTTGTCCCTTTTTCAAAGCCTGGTTCTTGCCAATCAACATAATACTCTCAGTGATTGTATGACAATGAATCTCCTCTGTGGTTGGAGTGCAGCAAAAACTACACCGTGCCTTCTTTTATTTTTAATTTGAGACTTTAGTTCCCATATTATAATGAAGAGTCATTTATGCTCTCTGGACAAGCACCCTCCGTATGTTTTGATTTCTTATCTTCCATCAAGCAACTTCTTTCATCTCGGTGGCCAGACGGTTGATACTAAGTGGCAAGATGGCTGGGAAAAAGGATTCAGAAGGAAGGATTACATTTCCCACAACCCTCAACATGGAAAGAGGAGATGGTGTTTGGTGTGTGTGTGTGTGTGTGTGTGACACTGAGGGGTAGTGGGCATGGTCAGGAGAGGGAGGAATAAAAACCTTTCTCTTCCAAGTAACTACTCCGAGCTAGGTACTTCTGCATCACACACATGACCTTTAATTTTATAAAGTTATTCTTTATAACTCCCTTACTTTTAGCTGTTTGGCCTTGTAAACATAATTTATTGCACACTTACTACGTGCTAGCCCCAGTGCCAAATGCTTTGTATATATTACCATCCCCAAAGAATTGTCTCCACTTGCTGCCTCCACTTCACTCCTCCCATCTGACATATTTTATGTTTGATACATTTGCTATTCTTCGTCTCACCCTGCTACAATGTAAGCTCCATAAAGACAGACAGGTTTTAGTCTATTTTGTTCACTTCCATGTACCAATTCCTAGAACATTCCACCTCGAGTATAACATTACTTTGATAAAAGCTGATCAAATGACTTAATGATCTTATTTAATCCTTTCAACAACCCATTGCCAGAGATGCCACGATCCTCCCTTGTTGAGAGGAGCATGCCTACCAGAGAGGCTGGGACATTTACTCAAGGACAGATGGTCCTTGAGGGGTAAGGCTGGGTTTCCAAGGCAATGCCGGGCTCCTAAACCCCTACTTTGCAGCTGCACTAGGTTCTGTTTGCACTTGAACACCCCACCTTGAGTCACTCCGCCATGGGGTGGCGCATGTATCCTGAACCCTCCTCGTAGGGTCTTCACCCTCATTTTCCCTGGGGGATGTCCTGGGGTGTCCACCAGACAAGTCAGCCCCTCACTTGGCCCCACACATTTCCTGCCGCCTGTCAGTCAAACAAATACAGGGGGCACCAGGACCTCTGATGGGGTACACTGCCCCCCAACCCCGGTTCATAGGGCCCTGTCCTGTCACACATCTTCCCAACCAGTGCCGCGCATAAACTCCCCACGGTGAGCGTGCTTGCTTGGCTCAGGTGTGTGGGGGCATGTGGGGAATTCTATAAAGTACTAATGCCTGTCCCACAACTTCCCGACTCAGAATTTCAGAGGCAGAGCCTGGGCTCGTCCAGGGGTCTGCAAAGCAGAACTGGGATTGACAACCACTCACCGCAACCTATTTTGTGTCAGCTATCCTATTAATGGGGTTATCCCTCTAAGCTCTGAACTGTTCAATCTCCGGGGCCTCTCTTGTGACTGGATTTTGACTTCTGGGGGCAGCAAGCCTGACCTCTCCCCTGGACTGTGCTGCACTCCATAAATCACACTTGCCCTAGCCTTGCATCTCCTTTGATAGTACCCCTCACCTCTCCCCTGGACTTCCACACCCCACTCTGATCTCGTTGTTGGTGTTGCCCCCTCCGAGGCACTGTCCCCACGGATGACAGAGTGAACTTTCTAGAAGGTCTCATTTACCATAGCCCTGCCTTGTTCACCCCATCAGGTGTGCACATGCCAAAAGTGGCTTCCCTGCCACCCAGGCACAGCGGTCCTTGCAGGTCCCCTGCTCTTTTGCATGATTAACAAAAGAATAAATAATGATTTGAACGATTAATAAACATAAATAAAAGGAAAGAAGAAGAAAATCTGGAGAGCTTTCTCATCGCTGTTAGGATAAATCAAAGCTTACATTCATGCAGCCCCATCCTTCCATGAGGTGACCCCGGCTGACAACTTCTGCTTTACCTCCTGCTCCCCCAATCTCATCCCCTCCACTAGGGCTGTTCTAAACCACAGGCTCCCCAAGCACGTCTTACTCTTCTCTCAAATGTTCCATCTGGAAAACTCCTACTCATCCTTCAAAGCCACACTTCAGTGTCACTTTCTCTGTGACACCTTCCTTGATGCTCTTTGTGTCTAGTAGAAACTGGAAGATCCCAGGAGAACGCATTGGGATAGAAGGTCAACTCACGCATAATGTCATTGGCGATCGGCTCCCAGATTTCTGGAACTCCCTGCCTGTGAACTTCACAGGCCCCTCTCGTCATTTCATCATTTTGTGACCTCAAAACCCACATTTTACCTGATTGGAGCTTTGGGGTCCCATTTACAGAATAACTTTGGAATTCTAGCTGCATATCAATTCCTGCACTTGTCACACAACACTGCAACTCATTCAGCCGTCCATTTATGACACCCTGCTTTCCAAATGGAGCTAAGCCTGCTTCTCAGGATTTCTTTAGGTGTCTGTGTTCATCGCTGGACTCCCCTGAGGGGCAGAAATGAGTTATTTTGTATTTATCTCGTGTTTTACTTAATGCCTGGCAGGAAGAGGATGCCTGATTGGAATGCATTGAATGAATTTTATGTATGTACATATATATAATGTATATTATATAAATATAAAAATATGCATTATATATTAGCATATATATATATATGGCAATAAACTAGTGCAGGGTTGGCAAACTGTGTTCTGTAAAGGACCAGATAGCAAATATTTTGGGCCTTGCCTTATGGTCTCTGTCTCAGTGATTCAACTTTTCCACTGTAGTGCAGAAGCATCCACAGACAACACATGTTCCAATAAAACTTTACTGAGAACACAGGCAGCCAGTCCACGAGCCACCGTCTGGCAGCCCTGAACTATAGTCGATTCAGTTAGGCACTTAGCTCAGGTGTACAGTATTCTTTGCTGGGCATCAAGGATGGGCAGGGGCTGGGAGAAAAGTGAGCCAGGCAGGCAGGAGTCTTGGACAGAGGCAACCAGCAGGAAGTGGGCCAGACAAACACAGGCAGTAAGCCCTCCAAGGACTGCGAGAGAAATCTCATTTCCTTTCCCCTTCAGTTTGGCCCTGAAAACAGGGGGCGCTGTGCCGGCTGCCGGGAAGGGCTTGCCTATGTTCAAACTCCGCTCTTCCTGTTAGGACGGTACTTCTCTTAGTCCTCAAGCTCCTCGTTAGATTGGCATTCGTGAGCCCCGCTATGGGGAAAGGAGTCAGAGGGTCAGTTGTAATGACAGTAACTGTTAGCATGTGGATGTCTAATCTGAGCTAGACCTTCCACTCAGCACTTTATCTGGGCTCCTCTACTTCATGTTCCCCTGACAGGTACCATGGAGGTCTCCTTTGGGGGGGCTAACTTGGACCCAGTGTCACACTCCTGGTTGCAATCAGGGCTGGGCTTGAAAATCAAGCCACGTGACCACAGCGTTGTCTCCTTCATCAGGTGGTAACCTTGATCTCTCCGGCTTCAAGGCTGTTTTCCCAGCATGGAGGCAGTGCTCTGTGTCCCTGCACTGTCCCTCTCTCTGCCAGACCTAGGGCAACCCCCACCCACACCCAGGCGGAGCCTCATTGGCCCTATCTCCCCACCCTAACAAGCTGGGGCTGTGTAGGCATCCACTCTCCCACGAGCAGCCACGGTGGGCCTGTCAGTGTAGAATTTTCCTTGACACTTTGCAACCACAAGACCCCATGATCTCCTCATTTTTACTAGCCATTCTTTAGAAGCAGCACCGAAAAGGCAATATCCTAGGACCCTGAATACAGTTGCTGGTTAAAACAAAGGATGCTCAGTTAAATTAGAATTTCAGAGAAACACAAATAGGGGTTTTTAGCATAAGTATATACCCCATGCGCCATCTGGGATATACTTACACTAAAAAAAAAATTGTTATTTGAGATTCAAATTTAACGGGGCACCTTGTATTTTAACTTGTCCATTCTAGTCCAGAGGGGAGTCACCTCTGCATCAATGACTTCAGCTTCTTGAGGCACAAGGGATCTCTCTGGGAAAAAGAGGAAGAAGAAAAGGAGAGAGATAACCCTGCTTTTAGGAAACACAGCACTGAACAAAAAGAGAGGCTGTGGAGGGGGAAGTTCAGAGCCTTCCAGGATGGGGCTTTCATGAGTTTGAGGATCCTCTGCAGGATTACAGGGGAGCAATGGGCTGGGCCACCCACTCCTTCCCCCAGCCAATCCCTAAGGGAAGCTCCAGTCCCTGTTCTTATGCACCAGCATGTCCCTTTCCTGTTTTAAGAGCTGGTGGCAAGCCTCAGCCCTTCTGATGAGTAGCTTTAGGTTGGCACAAGGTCCTCCATGAGGCAGCCTCTGTTGACCTCTGCAGCCCCAGACCCTCCTGCTCCTCACTCAGCCTCCCGGCACCTCTCCCCCCACAGCCAAGCACAGGGATTCTCCAGCTTGTCTGAACAGAGAATGCATGGAGAATCATTGATGTCTTTTGGGGAAATGCTGCAAAAATACTGTTAGAACAGCTAAATACGCAATTTGGGGATAAATGTGATTAGCTGCAGAATGGAGCCTCAAAATGTTTCCCGATGTGTGCTCCATAGAAAAATGAGAAATACATTTTGTGAGAAAAGCATCCAGTGGGTCAAGTAATTTTTAAAAATACTCCAGAAACTCCCTCTTCTAGCAGAAACCAATGCTCATGAGTTTACCCAAGAGGTTCTTCAGGCGAGAAACCTGTTGAACCTTACTTAAATCAGAATCTCCAAAATTTAACTACAGGATCTCTCCTCCTCTCCCCCCTCCCCATTTTCTTCCCTCAGAATCACCTAGTAACTCCAGAATCGTTCTATGGAATATGCTTTGGGAATTGCTAGATCCTAGGATAAGGTAAACCTCAGTTGCTTGATTGACATTATTAACCATCACCACCATAAGAGGAAAATAGCGGTGATAGTTGACAATTACATAGAACTTTTCCGGTTAACATGAATTTTTAAAAAAAAATAATTTCCCTTTGGCAAATCCCAACTTATTTTTTCTGGAAGCTGGGATGGCCTGAGGTTTCTCAGGCTCCACTGGTCAGGAGCTTTAAGGAATGGGATCAATTCCTATCAAAGAAGTGAAGTTACCACTTCCTGTTGAGCTCGGTATATGTTATAAAATGGCAAATGCATAGGATTTTTTCTTTCTTCTGACGCCTTCTATAGCGGGGTATGTTTTCTGTTTGGCTGGGGCAGAATGAGCCTTGGCCCAGGGGGCTAGGATTTCCCAAGGTTTCTGGCTAAGGCCAGTCATCCTGGGCCCTCACCCCTGCCCAGCGGCAGGCAGGAAGTCATGGATCCTGAACCAATCTTGGCAAAGGAGCTTAAAGAGGAGGAGGCCTGACCTGGCTTGGCAGGGTGTCTTGCCCTATGGCTGGGACTTGTAACCCTGGGTGAGGATGCCCATATGGAAAGTCATCCTTCCCTTGCTGGGGCTGTTCCACTAGGCTGTATACTTAGTCTTACTTTCCCTTGAACCTCCCCCACGCTTTGCAAAACCTCCGTCCCCCAAGGCTGGGTCTTAAGTCCCCAGTACCCTGCTGGCTAGCAGGGAAATGCTGTCTTTGAGCACAAGCACCCCTCGGGATGCCCATGGGAATCTGCCATGTGCCAGTGCCGGCCTGTGGACAAGGGAGCCCCCCAGGGTCCCCATTTCCAGCACTTGGCTTCCTGTCCAGGGCCTGGAAGCCCCAGCATGCCTCATGGCCATCTCTCTTCTTAAGGCAAGAGACACTTAGGCTTGCATTCCACTGGGAGAAACACAACATTCCAAAGGCTCTAGACTGTTGGCTGCCCTCTTCCTAAAAAGAATTTGACAGGGGCCCAAAGAGGAACAGAGAAGGGAGGCATGCAGCCACTGTCATTCCCTTATTTCCCAGACCTTCTGCAGGTATGCAGGATGGTGGATATAGCAACTATAAGACGCAGAAACGCTGTGTGTATGAGGCCCCGCAGGAAGTCTGTGAGCCCTCTTCACTCCCTCTATCAGCAGCCCCGAGATTTCTGACCGCTTCTGAGGTCTAACTTTACATGCATGCCGAAGTCCAAAGGCTTTGTGGATAAGTAGAGACCCGTATAAGTAGAGACCACCCACGTGGGCCCTCCAGGGTCAAGAGCCAGGTGGCAGAACTGTCTCTGCCCTGGACTAGTTTCTTACTTGGGGAACCCACATCTCTTACACATCACACAGGCACAAACCCATCATTCAAATGCTCTCCCACGCATACACACTCTATCATGCTCTCTCTCTCTCTCTCTCTCATACTCAAACATGCATATATAAAAACAGACCCATCCAGAAGGCACCTGTACATAGCTCTTGCATTTACATATATGACAGCAGGCACAACACATCTTCCCCCACACAGGATAAACAACCTATATTATGTCTCAAAATGACAACTCACTTCCGTACGCCTCTCCTGGGTGAATAACACTTGCTGGCAGGTGTCTCTTTCAACAAGCAGAGCACGTCTTGGAAGCCAGTGTCACTATCCCCGCACTCAAGGGGCCTGCCCGGCTCCTGTGTTGACACTCTTAATCACCCGGGCCCAGACCAGGAGACAGGACTGGGGTGGGGAGGCGGATCCAGCTGTGATCATGGGGCAGGCAGCTGCTTGCCTTGGCCACAGGCTCCGAGGCAGACAGTGAGGCTGCCAGGGTCAGGCAGGCACAGACCCCCATGGCTCGGAGAATGGGGCCAGTGTCCTGCAGACCTGGGTTGGAATTCAGCCCCCACCCCACCCCTGCCCCTGCCGCCAGCCACGGGTTAGCAGTGAATAGATATCAGGTAGCTGAGCGCCCTGGTGAGGAAAGTGTACCCTGGAGACAGATGGCCTGGGTTCAAATCCTAGCCTTGCTATTTCCTGAGCAAGGTACTTCACCTCCTGGCACCTCGGTGTTCTGGCCCATAAAATGGGAGATGTCACGGCACCCGGCTCAGAGAGCCGCTGCGAGGATTAAGTCAGATAAACCAGACGGAGTACTTATCTCAGTGTCTGGCACATAGGAATTGCTCAATAAATTGGGGATGTGATTCAAGAGAAGTCCCAAGAGCTCCCCAGGAGAGGATGCCAGGGCAGTGTGGGTGAAGCCAGAGCTGAGAGAGAGAAGAGGCTGGAAGAGTAGCTGCAGGGAGCAGATGGGGCCCAGGAGCTGGAACGTGGGAAGCCGGCCTCTGCCAGGCAGGTGGCAGCCCTTGGACCTGCAGCAATTCTACGGAGCCAAGCAGGGCCTGCTTCGCCTGCTTCTCATCTGCTGCTGGTCCAAAACGCTTCCCCCAGCCTAATCAGAACAGTTTCTGAGCAGTCTACTCAGCCCCAAAGTGGCTAGGGAAATGTAGACGACACAGGGAGCCGGCAGGGGACAGACACAGGCCCGGGACCCTGCCCCACTCGGCCCCATTCGGCCCCACTCGGCCCCTCTCCACCCCGCATCCTGGCTGCACTCAGCTGTCCCAGCCAGTGCCACACAGCCCCAGGGATGATGGGAAGGAATAATTCGGAGAAGTTTCCTGGAAGAGGCATTAGGTATGGTCTTGGCAGCGAAGGAAGGACATTCCAGGTAGAGGCAGTGGCACATGGCCAGGAGCATGCAGCTGTCCCTTCTGTTGCTGACTCTTCACCTATCTGCAAAGTCCCAGGCAGCCAGTCCCACCTTCTTCCCGACTCCAGGCCCCAGGTCTCCCCACCATCAGGCTTCTCCACGGGGAAGTCATACACATGCTTCCGGCTGCGTGCAGACCAAAGGAACTCCTGCCCTTACCTCAAACCCACCTGTCCCCGGGGGCGGGCTCCCTCTAGCCACCCTCACCAAAACTTCTCGCATCAGTCTCTAGTGTTGGCTTCCTTTCCTCTCTCCTCTCTGTCCCTCCTCCCCACCCCCCTGCTAATGCCTCAGGGCCACCCACTCCCCCCATCTGGCCTTCTTCTCAGGGACTTGGAGACAGTCCCGTCCTCCCTGTTCTGTCTTTAGACTTGCCCCAGTCCAACCCATTCTCTAAAGAGCTAACAAGATCACATTGCTTCCCTCCGAAAGCCCTCTGGTGTCTTCCCATCACTCACGTGCTGAGATCTGGCCCCACCCCTGCCTCCAACCTTAGCGCTGTCTCCACTCACATCCAATGTCCTAGCAACATCGAACTCCTTGTATTTCCTCCAGCACCGTGTGTGTGTGAGCAAGAACACCGTGTCTCTCTAGTGTATGCAAGTGCGCTCACGTGCCAGTGTTTCAAGTGTGGACAGAGCTGTAGACTGTAGATGTAGATATCAATTTGCATATGTATGTCACATGTGGGTGTGTGCTGGGACACGGGAGGCATATGTGTGTCTACGTGGGAGAGCCTGCTGAGGCTGGGGACAGAGGGAGACTGAGTGGAGAAGACAGCGGTGGATACACACAGTTGTGCCGGGTGGCTGCCAGCCCCAGGGAATGAGTGTCCAGGAGTCAGGCATTCCCAGCTCTCCCCTCCCAAAAAGAAATGAAGGAGTCTCAGTCATCCCCTGACCTGGCCTACAGCTGCCCCGGAGCATAGGGTTTGTGCTCAGAGAAGGAGCCAGATCCCTGTGTACTGTTCTCCCTCCCACTCAGGAAAGGAGGGGGGTGAGAGGCCCCAAAGAGCCTGTACCCCTCTCTGTATCTCCAAGGAGCTGGAGTGACCCGATCACTCTATCACTGGGACTGTTTCCCAAAGAGAGACAAGCTCTCCATTCTGGCTCCTGCCTGGGGTCACACCTCTTCCCAGAGCCTCCGGAGTTTCTCCGGACGCCTGATGGTTCCAAACTCTCCTTCTGGTTTGTCCTGCGTCTGAGCTTGACCCACTGTGGTTCCTGCCCGTTGTGGGCTGGGTCTCTGGCCTCCCCACCCTCATTTCCTTTGGCCTGTCTGTTATCAGCATCTCTAGGGCTGGAACGGGGTTCCAGAACAGGCCTGGTTCTCTCTGCCCCACCCCCAAAGCCATATCACGGGGATCTGTCACTCCACACCGCCCGTGGCTCAGGAGACATGCTGGCTTGCAGGGGCTGCTGGTTCATTCCTTCCCTCATGCAACCAGTGGTGGTGCTGGGGCTCTATTGGGGAGCACCCTCCCTGCCCTCACGGGTTTTACACTCTGGGTTGTGAACCTTTAGTCAAGAAACTAGCAGAGTGCCCACCCAAGGCCACAGCCCCACAAGGAGGTGAGGCAATAATGGCGGAGGGCCCACTCCGAGCCAGGCACTGTGCAGGCACCTTACATTCCTGATTGCCAAGAAAACAGGATGTTCTCCCGGCCCTTCTCCTGCTTACCCACCCAGGCCCCACTGCAGCTTCCCTGCCTGCCCCCCTTTAGTCCTCCACTGTTTCCACTCTGGGAAGCTTGTACAAGTAGGAACCGACAGGCCAAGGAGGCTATGGGTGCCCCAGAGGATCTTGAGAACGACAGCGTGGCCCACCGTGCGTGGAATGTGGCTAAGAGCTGAAGCCAGGAAGGGAAGACACAGAGCCACTGAATTTGGTAGTCCCCCGTAGAACCAGTGGAATTTAACAGAGGAAAAGTAACGGAGCAAAGAGTCAAGAGATCTGAATTAGGATAACAGAGATGGTGGTTGATCCTTAAGTATATCAAACTGTTTTCTGCCCCAGGGCCTTTGCACAACTTTCCCTGGCCCAGAAATGCTCTGGCCTTTGCTCTTTGCATGGCTCATTCATACTCATCTATCACATATCATTTCAAATGCTACCTCCTCGGAGAGAACTACCCTGACATCTAATCTGCCCTCAATTATTCTCTGTCCCACCCCCTTTTATGTTACCTTTGGAGTATGAATCACCATATGTAATCATTTCATGTGTTCTTAATGTTTTCCTTGTTGTTTACTTCCCTATTCCCACTAGTATGCAGGCCCCATGAGAAGACTCTGTCTGACATTTTCACCTTAGTATCCTAGCAAATCACACAGTGGCCAACAACCATCAGACCCTCAAAAACCATTTGTTGGGGGTGCCTGTGTGGCATGGCTCAGATCATGATCCCAGGGCCCTGAGACTGAGCCTCAAGACAGGTTCCCTGCTTAGTGGGGTGCCTACTTCTCCCTCTCCCTCTGCCCCTCTACAACCCTGCTCATGAACTCTCTCTCTCTAATAAATAAATAAATCTTAAAAAAAACAAACACACAACTATTTGTTGAATGAACAAGCAGATACATGCCAACCATCATGTACTTAGTTTTCTGTGAGGCTGTCCACTAAATACTTAGCATAAACCCCGCTTTACTGAACTTACTTCAGGGGGCTTCTGTTCCTTAGACATTTTCTAATGTCAGATTGGCTGTACGTGGCCAAGAAAAAAAAAAAAAAAGCCAGTTGTCCACCAAAACACATTCTTTCCCTTGGGCACACAGTTAGATGACATTTCCCAGACTCCCCTGCAATTGGGCCTTCTTCAGTGGTGGCCCAGGCCACTTCCAGTCCTGGCCCATAAGATCCCACATGCAACTTTCTCCCAGTTCTTCCATCTCGGCTAGAGGCAGCTGAGCAGACCCCAGGGGATGGTGGGTCTCCAACATGAATTACCACGTGCAGGAGAGCTGCCCCACCAAACTGAACATATGCTCAGGACGACACAAGAGCAGGAAATAAAGTGCTATTTGCTGAGCCATGGAAAGTCTGGTGTCTTCTGTTTACTGTGGCCTAACCTAGCATTCCCAGTAGTCTGACCTCATCCCCCTTACTGCCAACAGCAGCTTATCTCTTCTACGACCCCTAGTCCTGGCTGGTTCTGTCTGTCCTATAGCACATATGTCTGCTAACTCACCATGTGTCCATAGTGACTCCATCCCTGCTGTCCCAGGAGCTGGCCCCTCTCCAAGCTTCAGCATAACACCATCTCTTACAGCCTGTGCCTCTCTCTGAGATCCATCGGGTTTAGAATCCAAGTGGGGTCTTCATTTGGGGGTCAGGGACCTTCTGAGAAATAATAAAATATGTGGACCCTCTTTTCAGGAAGACAGCAACCACAGATCACCAAGGTCAGGCATGGATCCCAAGTGTCCTTGCCCAGCACGGCCAATCTGATCTGTTGGCCCAGTGGCAAGACCAGAATGTCCGGGTCAGACAAGGGCTTTCCCTGTTACAGCCAACTCTGCTTCCGCTTCTGGGGAAATGCACTGATTTCCTCAAGTCTGGAGCCAGCTATGGCCATACCCAAAGTTCATCAGGTGGGTCCCCGTTTGCTGAGCAACTCTTGCAGACCGTGTCCTATGCTAGATGCCTTCTATGCACGGCGGGTAAGACCACAAGCTGGGTACTCAGAGCTTCAGCCTCACCACTGACTGGGGAGGGACCTCCAGCAAGACCTTCAGCTCCATGAGACTCAGTTTCCCCATCTAGCAAGCAAGCAACTTACAGACAGAGCTTAGACTAACTAAGGGCCTAAGTACGCATGAGGGTCATTGTGAGGGCCATGCCAAGTAATCCGTACGGAGCACCCAGTATGATGCCCGCCAGAGAACAAGGACATCATATTCCCCACAAGCCCTCCCCTTAGCTGTGAAGCAGGAGCTAGGATGACCCAGGCTCTACAGGAGAACAAACAAAAGACCAGTCATGACTGGTGACTGCCTGCCTGAGGTCCCACACCTGGTAAGCAGACAGCCAGGACTCAAACCGCTACGCAGGACTGCCTTGCCCAGCTGATTGGCATGGGGTTGCCATGGAAACCTGCAAGGCCTAGGATGAGATGTGGTAGGGGGTCTGTTGGGCACCAGGCAGGGTGGCCATCCTGGAGGTCAGCGGGATGTACACTTCACCTGATCACCTGAATACACTGGTGATACACAGTCATGGTTACACCGGGGGTAGGGAAGGGGCGTGTTCACAGCTGGATTAGCCAGAGCGGTCAAATCCTTCGAGACCGAAGTGGAATGGTGGTTGCTGGGAGCAGGGAGGAGGGAGGGGAAAGGTATTTCAGGAGCACAGTTTCAGTTTGGGAAGATGAGAAAGTTCTGGAGACAGACGGCGGGGATGGTTGCACAATAGGAATGTATTTAATGCTGGTGAAACGCACGCTTGTACGTGAAGATGGTGAAGATGGTCAGCTTTGTTATGTCGACTTTACCATGATTGAAAATAATAACTAGAGAGGGAGAGAGAGAGAAGGAGGCACAGGTGCCCCCTCATCCCTGGTGGGCCCCGACTCACTGGCCAGCCGAGCGGCAGAGAGGAAGATCCCAAGTGGAAAGGTCTGGTGAGCCCGGGCTGCCCAAATCTCCACCTGCCTCCCTCCACCTCATTTCCAATTCCAATTATTTATCATCGAGGAGCTGCTGGAGATGAATGTGAATTAGGAGCTCAGCTGGATTTTGTTTTATCTTGTTCTCTCCCCCTCTGCCACACCACCCCCACCCCCCCGGAGGTGCCTCCTGAGTGGGGCGGGGCGGGAATGTGCCAAGCCTTGTTGGGACTTGTCACCAGGCAAAGGCAGTGTCAGCTTCCACGCGGGAGACTGAGTGTGGAGCATCCTGGGGCCTGTGCAGAAGATGCTCATTCCAGGAAATCATTACTCTGTGTCCCTTCAAGTTGGCCCAGAAAATAGAACACTGAGAAGCAGCACAGTTATCCCTTCGTAATTAGTCCCCTCATTTAACCTGGGCCATTACTAGAAAGGCATCTTGAGACAGGCAGGCCAAGCTTTGATTTTTACTCCCATTTACGGGCGGATGGTCCTGGGCAAGTCTCTTCATGGCATTTAGCCTCAGTCTTCTCATCGAAAGGATTGGGATCATGGAACTAGCTACAGTGTAGGGTTATGGCGAGGACTGCTAAAATATTAGATGCCAGGGGCTTGGCCACCCACGTCCAGGTGAGGGAGCTGCCGTTTTTGCCATTTTGCTGTCAGTGCTGTGGTCGGCAGTAAGTACCACCATTATCATCAATATCATCATCATTTCCTTGTACATATCAACATTGTTACCAAGTCCCAGGATTCGGTGGACTTCCTGTTGTCCCTTCCCACTCAAACGACCCACGGGCAGGGACCCACACCAGCCACACCTGGGGTTGCTGTCCTCCCTTGGTGCCAGGGCTGTGGCTGAGATTCTGTGCGGCCTGGGTCCCGCGTTCCTGGGAACAAGGATGCGGCAGTTAAACACACCAACTCTGGTGTTCGCTGGGCCCAGATGAAAACCTGGCTTGACCTCCTAGTCACTGCGGGATCCTGAGCCGGTTCCATGTTTTTTAACGGGGGAAACATACACCTAACATAAAAATGACCATCGTAGCCATTGTTAAGTGCCTAGCTCAGTGGCATTAAGTTCACACCCGTGGTGCCACGTCACTGCCCTCCGCTCCAGAACTCTTGTCATCTTGAGAAACAAACTCCACACCTGTTAAACATCGACTCCTCATCCCTCCTCCCCCACAGGCCCTGGCAACTGCCAGTCTCCTCTCTGTCGCTGTGAACCCGACAACTTATCGTCACTTAGCATAACGTCCTCAAGGTTCACCTGTGTAGCAGCACACATCAGGCGTTTGTGGGTCTGCTTTCTAAGGTGTGAAACACGGATCACAATACAGCTTAAGAATTTTTGCCGCAATGGAATCTCTATCTACCCGTTGCTCAAGACCAAGAACTTAGGAATAGTCCAGAATCCTTTTCCCCACCCCAATATCCAGACTCTTGGCAAGCCTGGCTGGTCACACCTGAATCCATGTACTTCTTTCCAGCTGCCTTGCTCCCTCTGCGGCCCAAGCCACCAGAATCCTTCAAAGGCCTACTAATTGGCCTCCCTGATTCCAAGCCTGTCCCCCATGCAGTCACTCTTCACACAGTAGGCAGAGTGATCTTTTGAAATATAAGTTACGGCCCATATCTCCCCTGCTTAATACACCTAGGGCTTCTCATCTCTCATCCCAGAAAACCCACAGCTTGCACAAACCTACAACGTCTCTTTGGCCAACCTCTGCTTGTACTCTCTAGTCCTTACTTCCCATACTCCAGCCACTTTCTTGCTCTTCTTTCTTTCCTCAAAATCACCAAGCCAGGTCCTACCCCAGGACCTTTGCATCATCTATACCTTTTCCTTGGCACAGCGTTTTATTGAGATGTCTGCTGAACTATCTGCTGAACTCTGGCCTCTTCAGGGAGGCTTCCACTCACCACACAGACCAAACAAGTCCCCTGGCCCTCTCTGCAACCCTATTCTATTCTAATTCTTTGCATGACACCACAATTCAATACTTTTCCCACTTTGCTTATTCTCTTCGTCCCCCACCCTGCACTAGAATGCAAGCAGGATGCTATCTAACCGCTTCACGGGTGAGACCCAGAACCTGGCACAGAGCGATGGCTCAATAAATATTTGTTGAATGAATTGACAAATGAGCAATTAAACTCAATTGTACAAAGCACTTCGCGTGGGACCTGGCAAGAAGTCACACTAGATGGCAGTCATTGTGATCGCCACTGTCGTCATATTTATAACCCTGGACCTACTCCTCATTGATATGCGAGGGTGGCCCTTATGTTAAGATTTAGGACAAGACCGTTAAGTGTCCAGGACGTTCTGTGTCATGGTGGGAGCTGGAACTCATTGAAGGGGGTCAGAGAGCAGGTTGGGGACCTTCCTATGTCTGTTGTCCAGGCATACCTTCCACAAATTGCACACTGTCCTAACCCTCTCTTTGACTGGGCAGAGGTACCAAGATCACCAGTGTGAGGAGGGCAGGAAGAGCAGGTCAGAGATGGGCCACGAGTGCAGGCTAGTGGGAGGAGAGGGCCAGCGATAGATACAATCCCTCTGGACCCACGGTAAGTGAAAACTGACAGCATCACAGACCACAGGGACCTAAATGGTTCCCTGGATCTGGGTTTCTGGCAGCAGGGACAGTGACCAGACTCTAATATTGCCAGTGAGTGTGTTCCTTTATCAAGGGGCCTCTGGGACCTCCGGCCACGTACCCACTGCGAGACCTGTTAACCCCACCACGGCGTGTGCTTGTGTTGGTGCTGCTGCTATGCATCTGCAGAGGTCACCCAGAAAAAATAATCAAACAGCTCTTTCAGCAATGCTTCCTGCAGGGTTTCCATGGCAACGCTTGATGAAACAGTAATGGGAACTTTGGTGGGCTTGCCCCCTCCTCTTTCCCTGACTGGCACAGCCATCCTTGCTCCAACAGGCTGCGCTTTATCACAACATTGGCCCCTCCTGGCTGTGGGACCTTGGACTTATTACTTACCTTCCCTCTGCTTCAGTTGGCCCATTTGTGAAGTGGGAACGATAACAGTATCTATCTCATAGGACTGATCTGAGAATTAGATGAGTTGGTGTGTGTAAAGCCCATCTCACAGGCTGTTTCAGGATGCAGAGCTCTGAGATGGTCCCCGAGTCCCCGCCCCTTCATCCCACCCTCGGAACTCCCTTCCCTTGGGTATTGCTGGGACCCATGAATATCATGAGGTTTCACTCCCATGATTAGATGTTTGGCAAAGTTGAACAGAATTTTTGCAGATGTAATTAAAGCCAAATCAGCTGACTAGGAGTTAATCAAAAAGGAAATTATTCTGGGTGGTGGGCCTGACCAAATCAGGTGAGCCCGAGGGTCAGAGACTTAAAGCAGCAGATTCTTCTGCTGATCTTAAAGAAGCAAGCGGCATTGGTTCTACAGCTACAAGGAAATGAATTCTCCCAACAGTCACATGAGCTGGAGAGAGGACCCCAAGCCTCTGATAGGATCCGCACCTCAGCTGACACCTTGATTGTAGCTTTGTGTGACCCTGAATTGAGAACTCAGCTGAGATGTGCCCAGAGCTTCTGACCCAAGGAAACTGTGCGATGATGAATGTGTTTTAAGCTGCTGTGTTTGGGGCATTTGCTATGCAGCACTGAGAAGCTGATACGGTTAACATTTAGTGAATGTTCCCGATTGCTGGTGTGACACCGTCCCGCCCACACAGCTCTGCCAGGCCCCCGTGTGCTCCGCTGTAACTGCCTGCTTCTCCTGGCCACCCCGGCCATCCTGTGACCTTCCTATTCAGGTGCGCAAAGTAAGCCAGCGTTCACTTGCCAGGGTGACCTGGACCACAACACGGGATCAGATAACACGCTCTTCCCTCCCTGTCATGATGAGATGATGTCTGGAAGCATCCTGCTGTTCTGGATGGAAAAGAAAGGCACCTGTCTGAAGACTACAGATGCTTCTCTTTGTTCTCCCTGAGCCTGGTCAGAAAATGCAAAAAAGCAGGCATGTGGTGGCAATGTGCCACCACTGGCTTAATGTCCAGTGCGAGAGGACACAAAAGCCCAAAACATCGAGGAGGCGGGAGCGTGTGCCCCACCCCGGTTCACTGGCCAACACAGCGCCACGCAGGGAGGAGGCTCTCAGAGTTACTTGTTCAATCAAACATGAGCCATTGTCTCCATTCCTATCAAATGTAGAATAAAACCTGGGGCCTCCAAGGCAAGCCTGCGTATTCCTGTCCCTGCCCCACTCTGTTCTCCTGCCCTACCTCTAGGTGACCAACTTAGTCCCACTTTGCCTGGGACGTTTCCAGGTTTAATACAGAAAGTCCCATGTCCTAGGAGACCCCGCAGGCAGGCTGCAGTGGCACGGTGGGTCCCCTCTCCCTTCTCTCCTGCTGTGTCCCTGACTCTGGCCACCCGGCTGTGGGGCAGCTCCTCACACATGCCAAGCTGACAGCCACGGAGACAGACATCATTTGCATCACTCAAGGGTCTGCTTAAGAGTTAGGTCCTCGGAGAAGCCCTCCTGGACTCTGTCTTGTCCGAGATAACCCAGCTCCCTGCTCTCTTCCCTGGCCCGCCTCTTGTCTCTGTGTACCATTTATCCCAACCCGAAATGAGACTGTTTACTTGTTGACTTGTCTCCGTGCTAGAAGTCACCTTCATAAGGGTAGTGACTGCCTTGTTCACGGCTGGGTCCCAACGCCAAGGACGCATGCTGATGGAATAAATGAAGCCTAATCTTCTATCTGGACTTTCAGTTCCCCTGGGACAGCAGCACTCTGGATCCCAGGACTCGGAGCCGCCTGGTCCCTTCTGTCATCCCTGGAATGCCCAGCACTGTGCTGTCCTACCCACCGCCCTCTACCCGAAGCTGCATCCCTTCCCCACTCCTTCTTCCTGCTGAGGTCGGCCTCCTGGGGATCCCCAGACCATGAACCCCCAGGGTGGGTCTCGACCCTATCTCCATCTCCTCTGTTTCGAAGTTCTCTTTCCTTTGTTGGGTTTGAGAAATCTCACATCTGCTCTGCCTCTGGCATACCTCACTCAATTATTCAACACACAAAGTCCACAGGAGCTGGATTCACTCATAGAAACATTATCAGACCGCTGACTTGGAACCTCGGTGCTCTCTGGCAGCCGGTTTTTCCTAATTATTCATTAATTTATTTTATAACTCTATGGATCAGCCTGTGCCAGGCTCGGGGACGGGGCATGGATCAGACTCAGACCTTGCCTTCAAAGGGCTCGTGGCCTTGTGGGAAGACAAATGTTTAAGGACATAATCACAGGGATGTGAGGGGGTGCTGGAGCAGAAGCCAGCATGGGGGCAGGGCAGGAGGGCAGGGACACCCTGGGGCCACGATCATTTCCTGTGAACACAGAAAACCCTCATTTGCTAGCATTTCGGAGCTCATCTGCAAAATGGGAGTTATGAGGAGTCAGGAGTGTTGAGATGATTGAACGAGAGATCATGCAAAGCACCTACTACCCATCCTGGCACATAGTAAGTGCTCAGTGAATGGCACAGTAGCCACTTCAGCTGGCTGCAATGGAAGTCATTCTGGCAAATTCATCAGCTTGGCTTAGAGGCAGAGTGTTCAGGCTCCTTGGCTCTGGAGTTCTGACTGCAGGGCCCACGTGGCTCACTCTCCCTCCGACGTCACCCTCACAAGCTCCCTTCTCTCTCTGCAGCCTCATCCACCCAAGAGGGGAGCAGCACAGCTTGGATACAGTCCCTGGGGAGGAGGAGCAGGCTCTGTAGGTAGACAGTGTTGCTATCTGCAGGGGTGGGTGGGGACGAGTGGGGAGCTTGCTCTCTCACTTTGAAAGGGCACACAGAGATTTCACTTGGAGAAAGCCTGTGCAGGGTGTCCACAAGCACACCTGCTCTGTGGGAACCAGCCACCTTCAAGCAAGAACCATTGGGTCAGCTGGGTTCCCATGGGATTTTAAGCAGGATTCATTTGCCAAACATCTGATTTACAAACAACCCTGCAGGAATAGGTTGAGTGCCCCTTCTCAGTTCAAATGCTCCAAGGGCTTCCCCTCTCACTCAGAGTTGCCCCACACAGGCGACGCCTTCTTTGCCCTCTTCTCTACTGGTCTCTCTCCGCTCACCCCTCCTGCCTCAGGGCCTTTGCACTTGCAGTTTCCTCAGCCTGGTACCATCTTGCTCCAAAAGATCAGCAAAGTTCACTCCTTCACCTCCTTCAGGTGTTTCCTCAAATGTCAGCTTCTCAGTGACAACATTCCTGTCTGCCCTGTTTAAAATCACAAGCCCCACCCCTAGCCCTGCCATTCCTAATCCCCATCCCTGGCTTTTGTTCTCTCAACAGCATTCATAAGCGTCTGATATACTCTACCATCATTAATTATGCTGTTTATGTTGTCTAGAAGGTAAGCTCTGTGGGGAAAGGGGCTTCTTTTGTTTCATTCCTTCCTGTCCCTAAGAGCTGAGAGCAGGGCCTGGCCAGTGCCAGCCCTCTGGAGATGTGCACTGAATGAGTCAGTGTAGCAAGGAACAAAGAGCAGGTGCCCCCAACCCCCGCCTCACTACCCTCCTGCCCTGGAAAGCACAGACTGCCGTCAACGACTTGAGAGCCTAAATCCCACCTTCTTCAGACTTCTTTATCTGGCTCCTAGAGTGGTCTCTTAAGCGTATCTCTGACCTTATCGCTCTCCTTAAGGCCCTTTACTGAGCGCCTCCCCCCTTACCTATGTCAACCCCAACCTTCCCAGCAGGGAGAACCATGCCTGGGGAAGAGTAGTGTCAGCACTTGGTGGGCTTCTCCCTCATCCTTAAGGGGACCTTCAAGAAAAAGGAAGATAAAGGCCAAGCTCATGTGGCCTCTCTCCAGGAGCATGTGGGTGCTCTGTGCCTTATGGCCCAAGCTGCAGGCAACAGACCGCCATGATGCTCCTGCTTGTAGGCTGTCCTCTCCATCCTCTGCACCTTTGACCTTGGTGCTGCCCACGCTGCCTGGACCACACTCTCTTGCCTCCTCCACCCTGCCTGCCCGGAAAACTCCTGCTTAGCCTTCAAAACTCTGTTACCTCCTGCATGACTCGGCGGTCACCTGTCCAAGGCGCTTCCCCTGCCCAGCTCTGAGCCGGGTTGGCAGCCCTGCTCTGAGCACCTCCCTCCCAGAACACCTACCATCTCTCTGCGCACCTGTCTCCCCACTGCATCGGCACCTCTGCACCTTCGCAGCCCCTTAGAATCTCTGGGGAGCTTTAAAAACAGTAGTGTCTAGGGTCTATACCCAACAGCTGATTTATTTGTTCTGAGACAGGTTTGAGCAAGAGGTTTTTGTGTGCGTTTTTTAATTTTCCCCCATAGCTTTGTTGAGGTATAACGGACACACAAGAAGCCATACATATTGAAGGCTCTTGCTTGGACCAAGTTGAACCTACTATACTCCTCCTAAGTTAACCTTCACAATGAGGGTAAGAAGGTTCCATGACTTTTGAGTTTCCCTAGGACTGGCGGTAATCTCTCTCACCTCACCCTGCCCCGAGACAACCACAGATCTGCCTTCTTTCACTCCAGAGCCGTTTACAGCTTCTGTAATTTTATATAATCAAACTCCTACAGCAGATGCTCTTTTTGGTTGGCTTCTTTTACCCAAGACAATTCATTTGAGAACCATCCATGCTGTGTATCTCCTAGTAGCCCATTGTTTATTGCTGAGTAGTAGTCCATGAGAGGGATCTAGCAAAGCTTGTGTATCCATTCACCCGTTGGTGGGCAATTTGGATTATTCCCAGTTTCTGGTTCTTCCAAGTAAAGTTGGCTAAACCTTTGGGTACAAACCTTTACGTGGACATGGGCTTTTTCTTTTTCGTGTCTGCTGGGAGGGGAATGACTGGGGTCCATGACAGGGCTGTGGTTAACTTTTTAAGAAACCATCAAACTTTCTCTCCAAGGTCGTCGTTCCACTGTGCATGCCCAGCCGCTGTGCGGAAGAGTCACGGGGAGCATGAGGGTTTCAAACTCTCCCACGTGGTTCTGATCTGCACTCGGGGTTTGGAGCAACTGCTCTGAATAGCTCTAAGAGATCTTTGCATCGAAGCAGGGTGAGGAGTGACTGAAAGAAGGCTCCCGAGCAGGAGTGCCTGGGTTTAATTACATCTGCCTTCTGGAAATGGCTGCTGGAAAGGAGCAACTGGTGGAGGGCAATGACAGAGGTTCTAGAATCCTCAAGGTCCATGCATCCAGGCTCCCGATGCCCTCTGAGATCATTCTGGGTGTCACCCTTCCCCCTCCCTACAAGACTTCTGCTTTTCTTTTTTATTCCCAAGGATAGGGACCTCAATCCTTTATTTTCCTCTGGCCCCATCCAGGAGAATGGGCACATGGCTCCCTCCCCTCATCTGAAGCCCCTCTCCAGACCCTAGAGGCCACCTAGGGAGAGCAGAGGTTTCTGGCCTCATGTGGGGGGGTGGGCTATGGGGTGTGACCTTAGGAGATCAGGTTGCAGCACCTGGTATCTCTGGGCTTACACCCTTGTTCTGTCCCTAAGTACCTGGATGACCGAGGATAGGACGTGAGATCTTGCCATGATCAGCTTCCCCAGTTATAAATGACAATCACAACACATCCTCACAGGATGGGGCAAGACTCAGTGGGAAGCGGTGGGTAAGGCATTTAATGCTGTGAGCAGTGGCACATGGGGAACACTCAGGAAAGGTTCATTGTCATCCTCTACACCTCCCAGGGACAGAGACAGGGGCTACAGCACCTGCAACAGCACGGCCCATGCATGCGTCTCTATCTGGCACACTTCCCTGAGTGACCTCATGCAGCCTGAACAAAGGCAACCCGGGATGGAGTTAGAACTCTTCTCACCCGTCATTCCCTTCCCCTGAGCCATGGGGCTAATGGTCCCCACTCCCTGCCTCCTGCTTCCAGCAGAAAGTCTCTTGGGCCTAGGCCTGCCTGATAAAGAGCTCTGGCTAATGGTGCTGTGTCCTACCTGATTTGTGAGGTCCATTCAGAGCCTGTTGTCCCTGGCCTTCTCGCTGTCTGGCTTTGAAATGATGCCAGAGAACAAATGCCTCCCATACTTTGTGCCATAAACACAGTCTTCAGGAGTGGGTCTAGGCTGCTGGTTGAAGGGTCCCTCTTGAATGTGGGTAAACTTTTCCTGATTTTCAACTTGCCCTGGCTGAGGCCAGGGGTTAAAGGTGATGATAAAACCTACACCCCTGCCCAAGGTGATACTGGGGCCATCAGAATGTGCTGGAAAACTGCAGTCTGTGCCCTTAGAGATTCTCATTTAATGTTACACCAACATTAAACAAGGAGGCACACCAAGCCTCCAAAAATACTTCCTGTTCACCCATTGTGTGGACTGGAGCAGCTACGGAATCTGCAGGACCCAACGCAGACAGAAAAGGCATGGCCCCTTGTTCAAAAATGGCTAACAATTTCAAGACAGCTGCAGCGTGTGAAGCCATGCAAGGGGCCCTTGGCACCCATGTGACAGCCAAGGCCACATGTCCCAGAAGCTGGTCCTGAGTGCGAGAAGCTACATAAAGGGCATGTCCTCCCCTCAGAGTCTTGGAGCTTCAGAGCCTCAGAGTGACAGGAGGAAGGTCAGGCTGGGAGACAGGGAAGACAGCCCTCGCTTTCAGGAGTTCACAGTCTAGTCATGGATGCACAAGAGGAAAGAAGTCAGCAGGTAAGTACAGTACATAGTAATAGGTCCAGTGGCTGAGACATGATGGGGCAAGGTATGATCTTCCTGGAAGGAGCTGACCTGCTGTACAGAGGCAAGGGGGAGGTCGGGAACGGCCTTCAGAATAAAAGTTGCAAGATCTGAATTTTAAGGAGAGGAAACCTACAAGGCTCCTGGAACTCCCAGGGAGTCCACTGGCCTGTGGAGCTTCTGATCTGGACCCCAGGTTCCAGCCAGCGCATTCGCATTGAAAGTGAATTTCAACAAAAGCTGAGAATGCCGGGCCAAAAGCTGGGTCCCGCCTGTACATCCCTGACCACGGCCATGGGCACTTTCCACCCTAAGGGCTGCACATCCTTCCAGACCCAGGCCACATGAAGTGAACTTTAGCCCAGGCTGCAGTTCCTAATTCAGCTGAGGCTGAGACACGGGCTGCAGATGCTGCGGGCTGGCCCAGGAGGGAGATGCTCGGTAGCAGAGGAAACCTCGCTGAGCCCTCCGGTTTCGTGGGCTTCTGCACCAACGCCTCCGAAGTGATGAACATCTTTATTTTATTGTGAAAATTCATCTCCCAGAATAGAGCCAACTGCCCGGGGTGGCAGTGGAAGTGCAAAGTGAGTGAGGGAGGCTCAGGAAGTAATGGTGTTGAGCTCGAAAACAGAAGCTGTGGGTGCTTTCGGGAGCGAATGTTGAAGTGGATGGGGCTCTGCTCCGCGAGTGTTTGGAAACAAGGGGAAGATGATGTATGAAATCATTTCAGCAAGTGCTTCAGCCAGGGCAGAAATTGCTCATTGAGTGGGAATGAATCCTTCGGTGACAGCTACACAAGGCGGCTGAGGGTGTTGTGACAACGTGTCCAGGGAACCCACGACCATCCCTGGAAATGCACTTGGAATGCATCTGGGAGCCCACAAACATTTCCCTAAAGCACCAGGTGGTGGATGCAAGAGCGGGGCAGCTGAGCTGACCTTTAAGCACAAGGGAAGGTTTGAACATTTGGCCCAGTGTTCTCCCTCAGTGCGGCAGAAGTTAACAGGGATGGGGCACTGGTATCCATCCTGATCCCATCTCGGCTTAGAAGCTTTACTTAAACCCCATGGGAATGTTGGTAGGCTAAGGATGTGAGGCAACGGAGAAGGGGGTCCGTTTAGTGGAGAACTGATTTTCATATTTTATAAATGGCTATGGTCTTACACTTAGTGAATCATTAAAGGTCTGAAGAGGTCACCAAAATACTTTTTCTCGAGTACACATTTTACTGATTTTTTTAATAGGGGAAATATCTATAAAGATATTCGAGAATTTGGGAATGTCAGGTTCTCAGGATATACCCTACATGGGATTTCAAGGATCTCCACACACAAGTACACACCCTCACCCCAGTGTGAATATACACAGGCATACTCTTGCTTAATTACCCGGCACACCTGCACTCATAGGTGCACTCACAGGTGCACTTACAGGTGTGCTCACAGGTGCACACACAGGTGTGCTCACAGGTGCACTCACAGGTGCACTCACAGCTATATCAGGCTCCAGTGTGCACACCCCTCTTCCCGTATACCACACAGATATTTCTACCAACTTCTTTCTCCTTCCACAGCAATCCCACCTCCTCCATTCTCTGTTCCCCAGATCAAATCCTAGCCAAAGTCCATACGAGTGACCCAGCAGGGTTTTCTAGAGGTATGCGGAGGAAAATGCAGGCACGATCTGTGACCACTTCCCCAAACCAGGTGCTCATCAGGAAGTCAGGGCTTCCATGTTGGGTAGAAATGCCCCATCGGGCCAACTCGATGAGATCAGAGCCAACAGGATTGGACTACCCCAAGAGAAATGCCTCTCTTAGGGCAATGGGTCTCTCCTGCTGCACTTTCAGACCTTTCTAGTCTGTGAAGAAGGGCCTTGGTGGAGCAGGATAAGCCCTGAGATAACAGAAGGGGAAACTGGTTTGAAGGGTGCATCCCCTAGGGTAATGGAAAATCAGAAGGACATCAAGACTTCCTTGGACAGTTTCCTGTGAGATGAAGGACCATCCCAGTTGAACACTCTTAGATAATAAAGCCTGGGAACTGCCCACATGTTATTTTTTCAATGATTGGCCAATTATAGAAAGCTAGGCAAATTTAAAAAGTTTTTCATGAATCTCGTAGAGTTAACATACAGTGTTCTGTGTTTCAGGTGCACAATATGATTATTTGGCAATTCTATACATTTCTCAGAGCTCATGACAGTAAGTGCACTCCTTAATTCCCCTTCTCCTAGTTCACCCATCTCCCCACTCACTTCCCCTCTGGTAACCATCAGTTTGTTCTCTATAGTTAAGAGTCTGTTTAGGGTTTGTCTTTTTCTGTGTTCATTTGTTTTGTTTCTTAAATTCCATATATTAATGAAATCACATTTATCTTTCTCTTTCTCTGATTCTTTTGCATAGCATAATAATCTCTAGATCCACCTATGTTGTTGCAAATGGCAAGGTATCTTTCTTTTTGATGGCTGAATAATGTTCCACTGTGTATACAGACCATGTCTTCTTTATTAATTCATCTGTTGATGGACATTTGGGCTGATTCCACAGTCTGGCTATTATAAATAATGCTGCAATAGACATAGGGGTGCATATATCTTTGTGAATTAGTGTTTTCATATTCTTTGGATAAATACCCAGTCGTGGAATTACTAGATCACATAGTAGTTCTATTTTGAAGTTTTGGAAAAACCTCTTTTCCATTAATGGCTGTAGCACTCTGCATCCCCACCAACAGTGCATGAGGGTACCTTTTTCTCTACATCCTTGCCAAAGCTTGTTGTTTCTTGTGTTTTTTATTCTAGCTGTTCTGACAGGTGGGAGGTGATAACTCACTGTGGTTTTGATTTGCATTACTCTGATGATGAGTGAAGTTGAGCACTATTTCATGTGTCTGTTGGCCATTTAGATGTCTTTGGAGAAACGTCTGATCATGTCTTCTGCCCAGTTTTTAATTGCACTATTTGTTTTGGGGTGCTGATTTATATAAATTCTTCCATACATTTTGGATACTAACCCTTCATCAGCTAGGTCATTTGCAAATATCCTCTCCCATTCAGTAGGTTGTGTTTTAGTTTTCTTGATTGTGTCCTTTGCTGTGCAGAAGCTTTTTATTTTGACGTAGTCCCAATAGTTTATTTTCGCTTCTGTTTTCCTTGCCTCAGGATACATACCTAAAAAAAAATGTTGCTACAGCTGATGTCCGAGAGATTACTGCCTGTGCTCTCTTCTAGGATTTTTATGGTTTCAGGTCCCACATTTAGTTCCTTAATTCATTTTGAGTTTATTTGTGTGTACGGTGTAAGAAAATGGTCCAGTTTCATTCTTCAGCATGTAGCTGTCCAGTTTTCCCAACACCACTTGTTGAAGAAACTCTCTTCCCCTTGCATATTCTGGCCTCCTTTGTTAAAGATTAAGTTACTATACAATTGTGGGTTTATTTCTAGGCTCTCTATTCTCTTCCATTGATCTCTGCATTTATGTTTGTGCCAATACCATACTATTTTGATTACTCGGGCTTTATAGTATGTCTTGAAATCTGGGATTGGGATACCTCCAGTCTCATTCTTCTTTTCAAGATTGCTTTGGTCATTCCAGGTCCTTTCTGGTTCCATATATATTATAGATTGTTTGTTTCAGCTCTGTGAAAAATGCTATTGGTATTCTGATAGGGATTGTATTACCTCTGTACCTTGCTTTGGGTAGTATGGACATCTTAATACTCTTTGTTGTTGGAATGTCTTCCCATTTGTTTGTGTCATCTTCAATTTCTTTCATCAGTGTTTATTATAGTTTCCAGAGCACAGGTCTTTCACTTCCTTGGTTAGCGTTATTCCTAGGTGTTTCATTGGTTTTGGTGCAATTGTTAATGGGATTTTTTTCTTAATTTCTGATGGGACACATTCTTGGTGTACCTCCACTGGTTCAGCACCTGCATACTCCCCAGCTATTAAGTTAACAGTCCTTGCCAAACTTTCCATTAGTTTGCTGCCAAAAATCCAAACAGATGTGAGAGAGAGGTTGAACTGCTCTCTGCATTCTCTCTCCATCCTGTGGCCGCATAATAGAGAGTGGGAGGAGGACTAGACGAGGAATTGGAGAACTGAGATTCAAGGTCCAAGCTGTGCAACTTGTCAGCAAGTCCACTTGATCGCTCAGAGCTTCAGCTTCCTCATCTCTTTTTGGTTTTTTAAACATTTTATTTATTATTTGACAGAGATGGCACAAGCACAGGCAGTGGGAGAGGAAGAAGCAGGCTTCCCACTGAGTGGGGAGCCCGAGGTGGGTCTCGATCCCAGGATTCTGGGATCACGACATGACCTGAAGGCAGACGATTAATGACTGAGCCACCCAGGCATCCCAGCTTCCTCATTTCTAAAATGGGTGTTATCATGCCTGCTGATTGTTGTTGTTTTCAAGATGCAGTGGGTCAGTGGACTTGAAAATGCTTGGGAGTCTATCAATTCCAGTGCACTTACGAGAAGTTATTACCAGGCAGTGGGCCTGGTGTTTCCTCCTGCTTCAACAAAATCATAAATTCCTTTTATGTTTGTTGAGGGCAGGTCCCTATCTCCCTTCCAAAGAGGAAAGGACATTCCTGCCTTCTTCTCCTACACCCTTATTTTTTTTTCTCCTCCAAAAAAAAAAAAAAAAAAAAAAAACAAAAACGGTGGAGAAGCACGGCTGATTATTAAGAACCTAAAATCCATTGGGCCATATTTTAAACAGCAAAAGGGCTGACTCTTGCATTTTGCTGTGATTTAATCTGCCTTCTAGAGAGAAGCATATCATTCTCTCCCTCTGGCCTACCTTTTTTACTTATGGCCAGGTGGGTAAATCCTGTCAGACTTGCCCCATGGGCCTTGATGTCTTCTCTTTGGAAAGAAGATGGCCAGCCCCACCATATTCTCTGGTCTAGCCCTACTGAAGTCCCACTCTTTAGGGAGCCTGTCCAGATATAAACAAAACTGGTTCCTGATTCCTATTTGGTGAGGTATCTCTGCATCTCCTTTCCTAGACTCAGGTAAGAGGAGGGTCTTAACTCCCCTGAACTTGTGTTCCTCATCTTTATAGTTTTTCACAAATCCCAGGTGGCAGATGGATCCCAAAGCAATGCCCCACAAATTCCCTGCCTTCTGATGTTCAGACCCTTGTGTAATATCATCCTCTTAAGTGTGGGTGTGCCTGTGACTTGCTTCTACCCAACAAAATATAGCAAAGGTAATGATATGTCACTTTCATGATTATGTCACATTTCATAAGACCCTGTCTTAGACTGGAGAGAGACTCTCACTGCAGGCTCCATGAACTAAGTGGCCAAGTTGGAGAACCTCACATGACAAGGACCCAAAAGTCTCTAGGACCCAAGAGTTTCCTCCACAACTTGAGGCATCTAGCTGACATCTGGCAGAAATCTGGGAGCTCTCAATAATACGGCTGCAAGGAAACAAAGCCTTCTAGCACCAGAACCAGCACGGAAGGGGATTACTCCTCTGTAAAGCCTCCAGATGAGAATGCAGCCCAGACAACATTTGATTTCAGCCTGTGAGGTCCTGGTTAAAGGATCCAGTTAGCCTGTGCCCAGACTCCTGATCCATAAGATAAGTGCATTAAAGTTATTAATTGTGAAATAATACATGTATGCTATTTTAGGCTGCTCAGTTTGTGATCATTTTATAATCATGATAACCTGTGATTGTGATCATTGATATTAGGATGATAATTACTACACCCAGCTTTGCTGGGACTTTACTACCCTGAAGCTCCTTTCTTAGGCCTCTGCTAATGCCCAGCTTTCTTGGTGGAATGCCTTTCTTGACATTTTCTGTGTGTATCCTGTCTGTTCCCTAGCTCCCTGAAGAAGGCCCCCTAAGACACTCCCCCATCATCATGCACTTAGAGGCGATAATTGAAACTGTGGGAATCAGTGAGATCACAGGAGAAGGATCATGTGGAGAGAAGATCAGAACAAGGACCAAACCCTGGGGAACGCTCATATTTAGAGGTGGCTGGTCTGAACGGAGATGTGCTATAAGTGGAAAAATGTGCACCCAGTCTCAGGGACTTAATATGGAAGGAAGGAAAAATGTAAAATATCTCAATAGGTTTTGCAAGGATTACATGTTTAAAAGATGTGTTAGGCTAAATAAGATATATTATTAGAATAATTCACTTGTTTCTTTGTACTCTTTTAATATGGATACCAGAAATTTAAAATTCCATACATGTTAACTAATTAAAAAGAAAAAAATTACATCCATGGCTTGCATTTGAGATTTACATTATATTTCTACTAAACAGAGGACTAAATAGATAGATATTTTGGAATCATGTATCAAGTATTTCCTGACACCAGGCATTATGTCATCTGATCTGCATTGTTACTCTGTAAATTAGATACTGTTACTTCCATTTTACAAATGAGAAAGTTGAGGTTTTGAGAGATTAAGTGATTATGTGATCTTCCGAAGATGGCACGAGAATTCCTAGAGAGTCAGAAATTCAAAGCCAGGTCCATGGGATTCAGCAGCCGGGGCTGGTATGAACGAGTGAGTGAAGGTATGTGTTTCTGATGGTGATGAGATCTCCTGGCCCACCAGGCTCTCTAAGCGAGCCAGGCTGTAGAGATGGGACCTCTCCCACCCACCACCGCTGCCCAGTGAGGTTGCCACACACAATCCCTCTGGAATCCCTATGTGCAGGTACCCATCCAACCACCATTCCAGATCTACCCCTGGCTTCCAGTCCCCGAAGAGAGGCCAGCCCAACAGAATCACAAGGTGACATCATATGGCATTAGAGATGGAGCTTGGGCTTGGAACCTGGGTGTGGGCAGTCCTAGAGAGGATCTCCTGGCACATTCCCACCCCCAGCCCTGCCTACCAGCCCAAGCCTCCCCAGGAGGAAGGGCACCTCCCCAGAGGCTATTCCCTGCCTGCAGGGACGGAGCACTGGGCCCTGGGGAGGCGGACCTCTGTGGGCCCACCTGCCCTCTCCTGCCTCCTGAGCTTGGAGCAGGGTTGTGTCTTGTAGGCCACGGAACTGGTAAGTGGCAAACTCCGGGTTCTAGTCCAGATCTGTTGAACTCCAAACCTGGTGCTCCTTCTTCCATAACTGCTTCCCTCTGGCAGCAGCCCCCTGCATCCTTACTTACCTCCCTGCGCCTTAGTTTCCTCATCAGGATAATCAGGATAATAAGAATTAGGCTTCCGGGAGGATTTAATTGGGATACGGGGGGAGAGGAGCTTAGCACGGTGCCTGGCGCAGAACAAATGCTTGGGAAAGGAGCACAATTACCATCGTCAGAATCATTAGCATGATTGTTACAGGGGCTCTCTTGGTGTCCGGAGCGACTGTTGGCAAGTCGCTGGCTGTGAAGAGGCTTCAAGGCTCTGGCAACGGCCAGAGACACCTTCCAAGAGAGGAGGACCAAGATGAACATGGGTTGGGGCACTGGCAGCTGTCCTCCCTGGACCCCACCGAGGGAGGGGTCTGACAGAGCAGCCTGACCTCTGGAGTCCCCAGGGCCCTGGGTGCACAGGTGAGCCAGCCCCGGCAGCCTCATGGACATGGGTGCTTGAGCCCCATCTTCCTCCAGCTCTGGGAGGGCCTCTGGAAGCAGGGTACCCGTCTTGGGCCTTTATCCTGATTCCCCCACTGCTTTAGCTGTTGTGCGATGCTAGGTATGTTCCGATATCCTTCCTATGTGTGCGCAGGCCAGAGTGGAGCCACCAGCCCCGAGAGGCTCTGGGAGACATGGCATGTGCAAAGGGAACTGGGCTGTGGTTTCCCATGAAGCCCAGTGGAGAGGAAGCTGACTGCTCCTTTGCCTTTTCTGGAAGCTCTGGGAAGGTCAAGAGGAATGTGCCAGTAGCTTCCACAGGATGGGAGAGGGGTGTAGTGGGGTGGGTGTTGGCAGGGGGCCCAGCTCTGACTGTCGTCGGCAGCCCGGCCCCTGGGAGGACCCGAGGAGCCCTCCAGGTTCATGGTAATACCTGTCGCTGGAGGACTTCCAGTGAGGCGATTGTCTACTGTTCAGACAGGCAGAGGACTTTTTTTCTGGAGGATGTGGGCGGGTGAGAAAGAGCCAGCACAACTGACCAAATAAATTACAGCCTGATAGTTCTTCCAACCCAGGAGACAAATATTTATCTTTATATTTATGTCACTGGTCCTCCCAAGGGAAGCTGGTCTATATGGGCTCACAGGCTGCCTAGAAATTTCCCAAGTTCCCTCAGCCTCCCTTACAGTCTGACGACACCGATGGCTGCCCTGGTCAGGAGCAGGGGCAGGGGGAGATGGGTGGAGGGTGGCCGTAGAAAGGGACTCTCTGGGGACTTCCAGAGGGCAGGAAGGGCCATGAGAACTGACAGGGCTTGAGAAAAAGGGAGTAATGTGGCCCAGACCTCGCTGTCCCCACCAGGCTAAACCAAGTCCCCCTTACAACTCTCACAGCACAGTGTTTCTGTGGGGCATAGTGTTATCAGAGCTCAAGTAATACATTTATTTGATGGTTTATTTGATGAATAGTTTACCACACTGCAATAGGCCCCCTCCCTCACCCAAAGATGTCCATGTCCTAATTTCTAGAACCTGTGGATGTGTTACTTGACCTGGTAAAAGGACATGTGATTAAGTCAGGGTCTTGAGATGGGGAGGTTAACTTGATCCTCTGGGTAGGCACAATGAAATCCAAAGGACCTTCTAAGAGGGAAGCAGGAGGGCCAGTGTCAGTAGCAGGAGACAGGACCATGGAAGCAAGAGGCTGAAGTGAGATGAGGACAGGGCCATACATCCAGCAATGTGGGTGGCCTCTAAGAGCAGACAAAGGGAAGGAAATAAATTTTCCCCTAGAGCCTCCAGAAAGAACTTGCCCTCCCATCACCCTGACTTCAGCCCAGGGAGACTGATTTTGAACTCCTGGCTTCTAGAACCATACAAGAATAAATTTCTGTTGTCTTTTTTTTTTTTTTTTCTGATATCCAGGATCTATAAAGAACTTCTCAAACTCAACACACACAAAACAGATAATCATGTCAAAAAATGGGCAGGAGACATGAACAGACACTTCTCCAATGAAGACATACAAATGGCTATCAGACACATGAAAAAATGTTCATCATCACTAGCCATCAGGGAGACTCAAATTAAAACCACATTGAGATATCACCTTACACCAGTTAGAATGGCCAAAACTAGCAAGACAGGAAACAACGCGTGTTGGAGAGGATGTGGAGAAAGGGGAACCCTCTTACACTGTTGGTGGGAATGCAAGTTGGTGCAGCCACTTTGGAGAACAGTGTGGAGATTCCTTAAGAAATTAAAATTAGAGCTTCCCTATGACCCTGTAATTGCACTACTGGGTATTTAGCCCAATGATACAGATGTAGTGAAAAGAAGGGCCATCTGTACCCCAATGTTCATAGCAGCAATGGCCATGGTCGCCAAACTGTGGAAAGAACCAAGATGCCCTTCAACGGACAAATGGATAAGGAAGATGTGGTCCATATACACTATGGAGTATTATGCCTCCATCAGAAGGGATGAATACCCAACTTTTGTATCAACATGGACGGGACTGGAAGAGATGATGCTGAGTGAAATAAGTCAAGCAGAGAGAGTCAATTATCATATGGTTTCACTTATTTGTGGAGCATAACAAATAACATGGAAGACATGGGGAGATGGTGAGGAGAAGGGAGTTGAGGGAAATTGGAAGGGGAGATGAACCATGAGAGACTATGGACTCTGAAAAACAATCTGAGTGTTTTGAAGGGGCGGGGGGTGGGAGGTTGGGGGAGACTGCTGGTGGGTATTATGGAGAGCATGGATTGCATGGAGCACAGGGTATGGCGCATAAACAATGAATTCTGTTACACTGAAAAGAAATTAAGTAAAAAAAAAAAGTAGCTCTGCCTGCCTCTCTGCCTACTTGTAATCTCTGTCTGTCAAAAAAATAAATAAAATCTTAAAAAAAAAAAAAAAAGGGGGCGCCTGGGTGGCTCAGTGGGTTAAAGCCTCTGCCTTCGGCTCAGGTCATGATCTCAGAGTCCTGGGATCGAGCCCCACGTCGGGCTCTCTGCTCAGCAGGGAGCCTGCTTCCTCTCTCTCTCTGCCTGCCTCTCTGCCTACTTGTAATCTCTGTCTGTCAAATAAATAAATAAAATCTTTAAAAAAAAAAGTAGCATTTTTTAAAAGATTTTATTTATTTATTTGACAGAAAGAGATCACAAGTAGGTAGAGAGGCAGATAGAGAAGGTGAGGGGGAGGGGGACAGGCTCCTCACTGAGCAGAGACAGAGACCCCGATGCGGGGCTTGATCCCAGGACCCTGGGATCATGACCTAAGCTGAAGGCAGACGCTTTAACCCACTGAGCCACCCAGGTGCCCCAAATTTCTGTTGTCTTAAGCCACTAGATTTTTAGTAATTTGTCGCAGTAACAATAAGAAGCCGCTACATACTATGAACGGCAGGAAGGCTGCTGACAGTCTACTGATGTCCCTGCAAGGCCCAGCACGAGGCTGGAGTGGGAGGACGAACCCCCACAGCTAGAAGACTAAACATCTCCATTCAAGGCTTATCTCTTGCCATCAGAGAGAAAGCTGAGTTCAGAGAGGGTAAGCTAGCCATCCAAGTTTGCACAGCTATATGCTAATCTTGGCTTCTAACCCCAGGTCCCAGCTCCCAGCCACCCATCCTAACCCAGGTCCTATCTGTCTCCAGCTCTTTCTTCAACCAGAGGCCAGGCCCTGCCCAGCTGGGACCCCAGCCACCCTGACTCCCTGCAGAAACTCTGTGCCTATTTCCTGGCACCTCAGAAAGTCTTCCATTTTTGTAGCAAGGGCATCAATGTGTCTGTGTATGACGAAGAAGAATTTTTGATGCCAGGCAGCAAGCAGATCCAGAGGAGAACAGAGCAGCCAGCCAGGAGAGGGCATTCCTTCCCACTGGGAGGATGGCCGGAGGGGCTTCCTGGCAAAGGAGGTGGGGTCCAAGATGGCAGGGTCAGCAAGGAGGCTGACTGTGTGCCTCGTGATTCACTCCCTGAATTCCCCCCTTTCTACAAGCCCTGACGTTCTGCGTTGAATGAGACAAGATTCCTGGGTCAGCTGAGAAGTGAGGTCCCCAGGCTGCCTGAAGTCTGTTCCCTAGAGCTCCCCCTCAGCCACAGCCCTGTTGTCTGGCCTGCCTGTTGCATTCAGGAAGGGAGCTGCTTGGGCTCAGGTCTCTAGAAGCGACCCTGCAAACTGCCCTTTCAGACTTAGGATCTTTCTGGGGAGACAGGACCCCTCCCTCATGGGAAAAGCTTGAGCCCCCATGGGGTCCAAGGAGGAGACAGACCCTCCGGGAAGGTGTACCCAGCATAAGGTCCCCTCAAGCTCAGGGAGGGGGCAGCAATGAGGCCAGACCTCAAGGAAAAGCCTGGCTCTTTTATAGGAAAAACTTAGGCAAGCTGAGAAGAGCAAGGGGAGTCCAGGGATGGCTCAGAATAATGGGCTGCCGTGGTTTCAAAGTAGACCTGCCCCCGCTCATGCATGTGCACATGGCCACGTGGCCACCTCCCCCACCACCACCCCACCAGAACTGACAGCCCTGAGCAAGGCTGGGACACGGTAAACACACATCATTCATTTGCCTACCTTAAGGGCGGCTTGTAAGTCTTTCTTTGTGTGTGTTTTCATCAAAAAGTAATCTTTACAACCACAAAAAAAATGTCCAATAACATGTCTCTCCCTTGGCAAACATCCCACGTATATCAAAGGCTCAAGTACACGATACAGAGGCTCGCAGGGACAGGTGCTGGTGAGAGCTTTGGAGCAGCCTGCAAGAGCTGTCTAAGGGGCACACAGGCTTGCACAAACCTCCTGTGACTCCTGAAACTGGTAACCCAGCACGTAGAAGAGATACTTCCTGCTGCTTGCTCATTCTGCCTTTCTTCTGGAACCCCGTCTCCAGCCCAGGCACCAGGCCAGGCCCAGGGGACTCAGATGTGAGCAGGTCAGGTGACCTGTCCCCCGAGGAGCTAGCTCTACCACATGCTATTCTGAGTGCTTTGTATATTTAAGCTTTGCAGAAGCCCCAGGAGCTATCCTAACAATCCCCCATTTCACAGATGAGGAAACGAGCCCGGGGAAGCGGAAGTAACTTGCTCCAGGTCACAGGGCTGGTCAGAGGCAGAGCCACTTTGCCTGCCTAGTTCCTCCATTGGACTGAGTGTCCCAAGGTCAGGGTTAAGCATCGCTCATCTCGGCCCAGGACTCAGTGCAAATCAGCCCTCAGGAAATTACTGGCAAGCATGTGAGTGTGAACTCGACGGGGAGAAGGAACCACGGGCCAAGTTCAGAACCCAACCCCTTCCACACGCATACCCTCCCCATTTGCACAGTGAAGCCGCCAAGGTCCAGAAAGCAGAAGGAGCTTCTCAAAGAGTGTTCTTCTCAGGACAAGAGCCTCCTGGCCCATCCACACTGGCATACTTGGATGTTTGCACACATCTTATCTGCGAGTGTCCCCAGGAAGCCAAAGCTATGAATGGAGCAGCCATCAAGAGCCAGACACAAGCCAGGGCTTGATGTGTTTACCCAGCTCACCTCTTGAGGGAGGAGGTTGGACGTCCCCAACTCCGGGGACTTAAGCCACATGCTCCCCACTGCAGAGCTCCACTCCGACTGCCCCTGGCTAGATAAGCCCTCCTCTCCCCTAAGGACCCTGGCACTGAGGTAGGTGCAAGGAGGGGCATGAGGTCACCGAGTCTTCCCAGAGTCCATCCCCATCACCAGAGGACCTGGCTTCCAAAGGCTCGTACCCAGACCTGCTCTGTAAGGTGCAACAGATCCGCACACCAGAATCAGGCCTACTGTCTATACCAAGCGCTCCTGATGCTTTCAGTGTCGTGTACCCAGCAGCACCGTTATCCATCCCTCTCTCTTCTCCTTATCAATCTTTGCTCTTCGTGGCCCACAGAACCAGTAAACACAGTTCTCATTTGTTTGTTCACGTACTTCCTTTCTGTCCCCTGGATTGGAGTACAAACAGACTTTGTTTTTATTCACTTGCTATATTCCCAGGGCCTAGACCCGTGCCACGTATACAATAATTGGTCAATGAGTTACTTTTTTTAAAGATTTAATTTCTTCAGATTCCCTTTGAGAATCTGAAGAAATTAAAAATTAATTTAAAAATTAAAAAAAAAAATTCTATAGATCCTCCCAAGTGTCCCCCCCCCCCCACACACACACCTGCATAAATATCCAAGATCTGTGAGTCGGGGAATTCCATACAATGTCTGGTCATGCAGGTTCCTTCCCAGATAAAATTCCCGATAGCCCAACTCTGGTTTGCTTTAAGCAGAGACAATGCCATGGGGCACTCTAAGGAAGCCCCCTATTGGTCTCCCCCTCCCCTGCGGGCTGGGGACATTCTGAAGCCATGCCAGTTTCCTCCTGATGCTTCGCCATGAGCCCTGTGGACGCCCCCTCTGTGCCTGGCTGTGGCCCTGCCTGGGGGCTGTCCAAACGAATCCAGCTCTGCTTCTCTCTAATAGGGAGGAACCCAGTGGGTAGAACCCATTTATGCCCCACTCCCTCTGCTGCTGCCTCTGAGCATGGCTAATGAACAGGCCTGACCTCACGTGCTCACCCCAGCAACTCTGCAAATGTCACTCATGATCCCTCCTGACATCCAAATGCAGAGGGCACAGGATTTTAAATTAAAAGTTATATCCTCACACATTTTGTTTCTCTACTCTTTCAAAAGCAACCTGCTGAGAATTCCTGGCCCTTTGATGCTGAGCCAGGGGACCAGGGTCGCTTTCTCACCTGAGTTGAATGGACTGATTTAAATTTCGGAGGGAGCTCGGGGGTGCATGGCTCGGGGTCTCCATCAGCAGCGGTGAAGTCCAGAACACAAGCTTTCTGTACTGGCCAAGGGCTGTGATGGGGACAAGGAGACATGCACAAGGGCAGGGGGCAGAGATGACTACAGACATGGTGACATGGATCCAAATGGAGAGGCTGATGACAGGAGCCCACAGGGCCCACTAGGGGATCCTGTCGTAAGCTACGGCCTTAACTCCACATGACACCTCCAGGGACATGGCTTCTGGCCTCCTCTGGCTCTAAAACCACCTTCGCAGCTCTGGCTGAACCAGATGCCCAACCTGCCTGCCTGGGGCACCATCCGGTGCAGGAGCTGAAGGAGTCAGACCCAGAGAAGGGCTGCTATTGGACATCCTTGACTCAGGGCAGGAGGAATGGGGCTTCACCACTGGGATGTGATGTGCGGGGTGTGGGAAGGACTCCTTGCTCCTAAATCCCTCTCCCATTGTTCTACCCTGATGCCTAACATCTGCCACTACAGACCTTTATTTTAATCAGGGGTCTGGTTCGACTACCATATGACACTGGATAGCTCTGAACTCCTCTGACCTTCACTGGTTAGACACTAATATTTACCTCCTTGGGTTGATTTCACAATTAGATCAAGTAATTCATATAAGGGACCTGGCATAGTTTTGGGCATACAAAGATGTTCGATTGACATCGGTTCTTTTAACCCATCCTTTTAGCTCTTCAAGTGTCGCTGAGTTCAGAGCTTTTCCAGCAAAGAAGTGGCAGATGATAGGATGGGGGAGAGCAGGTATGGGGAGGAGAAGAGAAATCCGTTCATGGTCCAAACCATTCTTTGGGGAGACAGAGAGAGAGGGAGGAAGGGAGATAAAGAAAGGCGTTAGGAATTAGAAGGAAAGGGGTTACACAAGAATGGAAGAAGGAAAGGAAGGGAACATGGCCAGGCTAGGCCAGGCCCTGTCCAGGGTGCTGAAGGAAAGGGACAGGCAGGAAGGATCCTGTCTAGGCACGTGTCAGGCTGGTAGTGGTGGTGGGAGGGGAGTGGGCAGACATGAAAATAAGCATGGTTACTGTGGGCCAGTGAGTGATGGGGAAGCAGGAGACACCCCTGTTCATCACCCCACACAATCTCCTCTACGAATGCCTCCCTTCTTCATGTTAGATTCCAAACCCTCTCCATGATGCACCATCACCCAGATCAAGCCCTCGCCGATCCCTCAGCCTCCTCTCCCACTCCCTCTGGGGTAACCGGACCACTGAGCTGCTGCCGAAGTTCCATCTATACTCTTTCCTATCTCTTCCACTCCAAATACCCTTCCTCAACCCAACTCTTCAACACAGCTGACCCTACAGAGTAAGAGTTCGAGAAAGAGAACCCTACTAGTCAGTAGTGGGACTGAAGTCCCAACTAGGACAACTTCCTCTCAGACTGGGGGTTGGGGCTTCTCCCTCTGCTGTGCTCCCCCAGCAGCTGGATCACCTTTTATCATAAGTGGGTACTTTTCTGGTCCATCTTTTCAGCCATGGCTCACTCCCCACTGCTGCATCTAGTTCAGGGCCCAGGGCAGCAGGGGATCAAGAAAAGTGTGTCCATAATGAACACTGGCCAGGCTTCAGGACGAGTAAAGCAGGCACAAGTTTGCCCACATGGGGCTTCTAGTCGAGTGGGAAGACAGATGTTAATTAAGTAACAATTATAAGTGATGATAAAATTGATGGAGAACATATGAACAGATTCTGGGAGCCTGGGGAGGGAGCAACAGGGGGACTGTATCTAGTCTTGGGAGCCCTTTGGGGGCATCCCAGGGATGTGACCTTTGAGGTCTGTAGGATGAGAGAAAAAGACAGGAGGGGGAAGCAGGGGAACAGCATTCCAGGTGGAGGGAATAGCACTGCCCAGGCTCTGAGGAGACGTGACACATTCCTCAGGAACTTAAGGAAGGACAGTGTGCCCAGAGATGAACATAGACACAGCCTGTGGGACCTTGCAGGCCACATCTGGCATTTGGTCTGGATTCTGAGTCCTTGCCTTTGTGGGCAAGCCCTTGAGGTATGCCAGGACCTTCATGGGAGCTGGAGCTGCCTTCGGATCTGACCTGGGGAGGCACTCACACCAGACTTGCGGGTGATGCGGGGTAGGGGGGGGTCACCAGATGTGAAGCAAGCCCAGCTAGTAGCTGGAAGGATAGACAGCAGACCCAGCCCTGAGGAAAGGTGTTGGTGAAAGTCTACAGGATGTTAGGACTCAGATAAGCAGCCTGAAGTTTGGAGACTGTTAGCCCAAGCCAGAGACCAGAAGACAAATCGATTAGTCCAGAAATGGAGATTGAGATCACATGCAAGGCTGTGAGACAGGAAGTGGCATGGCCTGAGCCCTACTACACACACACACACACACACACACACACAGAGGAACATCAGCACATGTTCATGGGGCTTCTGGCTGAGAGCAACCCAGCCAGTCCATGATCTGGTGGCTTTGAGCCTGCGTAGCTGGCCTGGGATGCCCCAGACAGGACTGTCCTGGGCCCAGATGGGACTAGGGACAGGGACTCATCAGAAGATGCCAGCCCATCCACCCAGCTGAGGACAGACAAGCCTCACCCTGCTGACCAAGGCTCAGATGTGAGACCACACCCTGCCCTAACAAAAATGGCCTTCATTTCTCCTTTGAACCTTATATTATTTTGTTTTGTTTTCAGTGAGGACATAAAACATTACCACCATTGAGTGAGGAAAAATCACAGCAACTTCCACAACATATCAAAGCAGCCAAGAGAAGAGAGAAGGGGCCAGTGTGGGATGAACACGATTCACAGTGTGGGCAGAACAGGCCTCGGGTTGAACATCAAGGCCAAGATGGCCAAGCCTCACCCAGAGCTCAGTCTGGGCCAGCCCTGTTCTAAGTCATCGAAGTGTATCAGCCTGTTCACATTCCCAATGACCTTATCATTCCCATTGTATGGATGAGAAGCTTGAGGAAGAGAAAGGTTAGATGACTTTCCCAAGGTCACTCGCTACAAAGGAAGGAGAAGGGATGAAAAGCGGGGAAGTCTGAGTCCAGGGCTCCTGACTGTACCAGTTTCAGTGTCTCTGCGAGGTGCTGAGACAGGTGTCAAAGCTGGTTTTCAAGAAACACTCAGGTTTAAGGAGATAAGATTCTAATATCCAACATGTGAGTACTACTTTTTTTATCCTCAGAAAATCTATTTAACACCCACCGCAGGAATTAATCAGAAGGAGACCTGGGGAAGAGTACGCAGGAGAGAGAACAGCATATTCAAGATCAAGACAGAGCAGTGCGTCCAAGTTGCTGAAGAAACTCTGGGTGGCTGGCAAGGATCATTGCCCCGGGCACAGTGCCCTTTAGCTCTCCTTCCCAGATGCGTTCTCCTCCTCCTCCTCCTCCTCATTCCACTAATCAGAGCTAGCATCGATTGCGTGTTTAGGACACGCCAGGCACTGCATGAAGTTCCTTGCGAAGTTATTGCACTGACTCGTCTCAATGCCCCTAGGAGGCGAGTACTCCTGCCATCTCTAGTCTACAGAGAAGGAGCAGAAGCACAGAGAGTTAAGGCCTTGCCCAAAGCCACACAGCCTGCAGGCAGGGGAGTGAGAATCAACAGCAGCCATCCCACTCTCCTGTCTTCACTGTCTGCCCCACTGTCCCAGGTACATACCCTCTTCTAGGAGTTCCTCAACTTGGTCCCCACATGTATGTGGCTCTGTGCACCCTGCTGTCTGCTCTCACCCCTCTGGATGATTTGCTCTGCCCTGCTCAGGTTCCCCCCAGGCACCCCACCCCAGACCCCGTCCCCTGCAGGTGAGATGCCCAGGATGGCCATGCTGGGCAGGAGCCAAGGCCCCTCAGGACTGCCTGGCTTCCCCGTCCTGGCTGTGTCCCATGCAGGGAAGGGGGGGGACAGCTGGCAGTGCAGCGCACAGGCTGGCCCATTTCGTTTTTTCCTTAACAGGCTTCCTATGGCATCTCTGAGTTACTGGGACAGAGATAAAAGAGGCATTTCGGCTACCATCCAAAGCAGCTGTCATGCCAGGCCAGGGACCCACTGAGAAACAGCTCTGTCCCCTTCCCGCCACCAAGGGTACAGCGTCCAAGGGAACTGCGAGGCTCGGGCCTTAAGGAACTTGTTTCCCACCGCCCAGTGCGCCAGTCCGTCGAAGAGAGAAAGTGCTTGGGAATGAGAGACACCTTCCCAGCTTTGTGCAGGGATCTTCACCAGTAGAGCTGAAGCGTGCGTCAGGAGAGGAAGTGGGAGAGGATAGGAGCCATTTTGTTGGTGTCCCTGAAAACGTCTGTGCATACTTTGAGTGTGTGTGTGTGTGTGTGTGTGTGTGTGTGTGTATGTGTGATCGCACGCACCCACGCATGTGTACTTTGGGGAGCCTGTGTGTCTGTTGGTGAGTGTGTCTGAGTGTCTCAGGTCAGAAGCAGGACTCTAGAGCCTCCCTGCCTCAGCCCAAAGCCCAGCCCTGTCACCTACTAGCTGTGTGACATTGGACAAGTTCCTTAACCTCTCTGAACTTCAGTTTAGAACATCTAGCCAATGCTTTGTTATTATTACTTGGGGTCTCTTGGAGTCTGAGGTTCCTGTGGGATTCTGGGTTCTGTGTCTGCTTTATGGAGCTGTGGGACTCCTGTAAGCCAGTCAGTGGATGCCACATGTTACTGGAGCCAGTGAGAGCCTTCACTCTGGACGCTTTCCTGGCCAATGTGATAGACATCAGTGGACAGACCCCGTGATGCTGGTCTGGGGGCTGACCCTCTTGGGAGGATGTGCCTAGTTCTGGAATGAAAATACATGTCCCAGACTGAGAAAGTAGCCCCCAACTCAGACTATCGCACCTGACATGGTCCTCGGGCATCACCTAGGAGCACTTTCTTAAAGATGGGGAAACTGAGGCCTGGGGTTGTCAGTTTCTTCCTTGCTGTGTTGGAAGCAGGCCACAGGAGCAGGTGGCTATCAGTGTGAGTGCTGGCAGGCCTGCTTTGTTCATCCTAACAGACTTCCTCACAGGCCAGCCACCACGGGGAAGCACTGGCTGGGCCACGGGGCGCTGAGGCCTTCTGACGGACTCTGGAGAAACAAAGAGCAGTTTACTCATGGGCATCCTGAGCACCAGCTAGAAGGGAACGACTTAGCCCAGGGTTGGATAGATGGCAGACACTCCATAAATGAGTTTTTTATTTTCTTTACCCCAGAATTCAAGGACCTATGTGTTCCTGGTCAGCCACCGCCCCTGTGCCTCCATCCATCCTCATACCATCTCACATGTACGAGCACCTGCTGGGGGCCAGGCTCAGGGCCAGGTGAGTGAGGACCGCGTCACGGCCTGGCTCTCTAGAAGCCATGGTCCAGTAGGGACGGTGGGGATTCGTCAGAAAACCCTGTGAGTATTTGCAAGCAAAGGAAGAGCGACCCTTGTTCTCACTGCAGAAGAAGAAGTGAAGGAAGAAGGAGGAGAATCCGAGCCAGGCCTCCTGACAAAGTGCTGCCCAAACTCACACATGGAGGATGGGGCGGGGACTCCCAGGAGGAGGGACTGGCACTGCCCAGGCCAGGCGGCCCGAAGAGGCATAGCCCGCTTGAGGAGCTGAGCGAGGGCAGCGTTCCTGGAGCACAGGGAGAGTGGAGACAAGTCACCGGGTGATCGGACACAGATGGTGGCCCATGAGAGACACACTTCGTTAGGAGTGAGGACCACCTGCCGAGGCCGGGGCGCTGCACGGGCAGATGGGGTCGGGGCTGATGGGGAGAGCAGGCTGTACCCACAGGCATGCGTGCCTGTCCCGGGCTGTTCCCCAGGTCTTTCTCCCGGCTGTTCACAGCTCAGTCCTCCAGCTGCATGCAGCCCTACCCACTTCCGAGCGGGCCACATCCTCAGGACTGCGCCGTCCCCTCCCCAGCTGTTCGCAGTCACCCTCCCAGCTGTTTACAGCTGCCACGCTCCACTGTCATCCCTCTCCAGCTGTCTGCAGCCACCATCCCAGTTACTTGGAATTTCCATCCCCCCTCTGGGCATCAGGTAAGGCTTGTTCAAGATTAGTTCCAACAATGACAACAATGACCATGAGTCAATAATAAGGGCCTGCCGTAGGCTAGAGACCACGCCGCCACGGGTTGTCCGGGCACTCTCTGATGTGATCTCATAGCCCCACCCTCACTAGTTCATTGTGTCTTCCTGGCCTGCCTCCTATCCGTGGGGTGCTACAGGTGTGGTGTGGACAGGGAGGCCCCGAGCACCCATGTCGCTGCTGTGCTGCTGTTCTCATCTCATCAAGGTGATAAGTGTCAATAAAGTAATGACTCCAGTAAATGGGTCATCTCGAGACATTTCCATGAAGACAGCCAAGATGTGCAAGCTGAACAGGTGATATGAGGAGCATCCCTGGGGGGATGGAGCTGGAGCTGGGAGCTGAAGAAGGGGCACAATTCGATTTGGCTGCATGGGGCAGGGGTGAATGATGAGAGGAGCCTCTGGGCAGTGCTGACAAATGGCCAGGTGGCAGGAGCACAGTCAGTGAGGGCAGCCCCTGAGGCCTGAGGGAGCCAGGCAACCTGCTCAGACTGGCCGCAGGGCTGTGGGTTTCTTGGAAGAACAGACTGCAGGAGGGCAAGAGGGAACGAGGCTATGGCGATATGAAGAAGCTCTTGCAGTCACCCAGATGAGAGGCGAGGGTTCCTAGGACCAGGAGGGGGCAGGGGACCAACGTGAGAGACTTTAGGAGGCAGACAGAGGATGCACAGAGCTGATGCATGGAGCAGAGCCCAGACAATTTGCAGCTTTCTGATCAGGCACCTGGGTGATCAATGTTTCTGTCCTCAGAATTGGGCGCACGGGAAGAAGACCAGGGCCATGGAAGGGGAAGCAGGAGGAGCTGGATGGCACTGAGAAGAGGTCTCTGGCCTGTGAGTCCTTTCAGTTTGTTGATTGCATTTTCTACCCCAGGGTCTAGCTCAGTATATGGCGTATGGTAGCCCTGAGTTCTTAGTGTATAACTCAAGGAGGGATGGACCAGTGAGGGGGCTCCTGCCATGAGTGGATGCAGTGTATCCCCAGCAGAGGGAACGGCAGGTGCTCAGGCAGAGAGGCCTGGGCAGGCATGGCACCCTCAAGGCACTGGAGGTGATGTAGTCTTGGGAGAGCATCAGTGGGAGAAAGCCTCAGATGGGGGAGGTAGGCAGGGCCTAGGCCATAAGACCTTGTAAATCCTGCACTGGGAGCACAGCCTCAGGACTCAAAGCAAGGAAAGGCAGGGCCTGGAGGCCCTAAGAGGGATGTGATAAATGGGGGAGAGAGGTCTGGAGGCAGGGGTCCTATTAGCAGGTTCCTGCAAAAATCCAGGTGAGGCACGGTCTTCCGTATACACGTATACATATGTATATACACATTTATACACACTGAGTGTTTGTGAGCACTTAGCTGATGTCACGACGTTATTCAGGACCTCACCCTGAGGGAAGTGAAGAATTTAGCTGGTCTGATCACCTGTCTCTCCTCTCCCTGTCACCTTCCTCAGGACATCATCTCTCTTCTTGGGAACTTTTCCCTGTGGGTGGTCTGGCCAGGACAGAAAGGAGAGGAAAGAGTTGGTGTGAACCCCTTGCTGAGTGATCATGTAGAAGGTGATCTGCAAGTGTGCGGATCTGGTTTGGGACCACAGCTGCCTCGTCTTGGGCATAAGCCTGGTCCCCAGACTGTCTGCTATCTCAGCCCTCCTCTCCATGGTCACGGCCGAAGGGAAAACTTGTGAAGCTGTGGTCACAGGTGTGTTTTCCCCCTGGACTGAACATGGAAAGGCCGTTGCTCCAACCAACACAACTGGGGTCCAGGGACCTTGCAGGAGACAAAGGGATTGTCCAGGAAAGCCTGTTTCAGCACATTGTCCACCAGCCTGCCTGCCCCCACCATCGCCTCGGGCAGAGCGCAGGCATTCCCATCACCGGGGCAGACAGAGGGCCTGCCCCATTGCCAGGGGGCTACAAAGCGTGGATATTACCTGGGCCCGCTGGGAGACCTGACTCAGAATCCGGCAGAGCAAGGCCAGGGACTCTGCATTTTACAAGCTCCCCCCAAGATTCTGACTTCTACTAAGGCCATGCTTCTCAAACAGCAGAGGAATCACCCGTGGGTCTTACAAGGCACAGGTTCTGATGCACTTGGTCTGGGGTGGGGCCCGAGATGCTGCATTTGAACCTGCTCCCAGGTGAGGCCCAGGCTCCCGGTCCGTAGACCACACTCTGAGCCGCAAGGCACTAAAGGCTGAAACTTCCAGTTTCCAAACTTTTTTTTCATTAAGGAAACAAACCTGTCTTGAAAGCAACCTTGCCCAGAACCCTGGTGTATGAAACAAAATGAGAAGAATACGAACATGTGGTATACATACAAAAGTATAAGGCTTGCCTATTGTAAAGCCGATCAATGAAAACAAGGCAGCTTTAATAAAGTCTGACGTTCAAGATTTCTGGTGCCATCGTACATGGACCTCAGCGTCCATCAGATTCGAACCAAGAATGTCCAGTCAAGGCTGCGCCTGCTGGAGATGGGGGAGAGTCTGCTCTGGCTGTCACCCTCCATGTGCAGACTACAATCTCCGGACTAAGCCATTCTTCCCTTTCTCCGCCACACCCTTCCCTGCCAAGTAGCCGCAGCTAAATATAGCCGACAGCCTGGCTTTGGAGGAGAGACACGGGTGAGCGGGAAGCTGTGAGGAACCATCGCTCACACTCACTGGAGTCCACAACGCCAGGCCCACTAATTAGTGGCTTGGCAGCTGGGAAGGACAGGAGGGACCGTGGTGGGCCAGGCCCTGTGGCTGCCTGGGCTCCTCTAGGGGAGGCAGGACCTAGTGTTTTCTGCAGCGCTTGGCAGAGACATGGGAGTGGCCCATCTGTTGGGAAGGCACGGGGCTGGCAGGAGGGGGCATGTGGGAGACATCAGCCCAGTGGAGCCAGAAGGACCCCAGTACGAACCTTGACCTTGCCACTCCAGGTAAGTTATTGGACCCCTCTGGGCTTTTAGAAAACAGAGATTCTCTCTGCATAAGGGGACATTAAGGGGATGCCATTTGTGACAGCTGCAGCTCTCCAGGAGATCTCAGGCCCTGCTCTTCCCGAGCGGGAGGTCGAGGTTCTCAGGGCGCTGCCCAGCTCAGTCCTGCAGATACAAAGCTGTGCTCTCTTTCCAGCATGCGGCCTATACAGCCTCTCTGCTTCTCTACCTTCAAGGAATGTGGGGGCCTCAGGTCACTCACAGGCTGCCAGGTTACAGCCATCGATGCGGAAGGAATTACTTGCTGACATGAGGTCTGTGTCCCTGGGCCACCCTTGATCATCCCGGAACAGCCCTGATGGAGATGCCCCATGATATGTCTGACTGTCCCCCCCCGCACTGGAAGCTCCAAGGGCACAGGTGTCCCCTTGTCCACTTGGCACCGTGCAGGACTCAGAATGACAGTGGCCACTTCTTCCTTCCCTCTTCATGTGCGCGTGCCCATTCATCTCTCCTCCCAGAGCTCTTGGCTCAGCTGATGCCCTGGGCTTCAAGCCTCACACCCAGGCAGCAATACCCTCCTTTCCCTGCTCAGCCAGGCCATGGCCTTCCTCATCTCCCAAATGCTGCTTAAAGCTTGCCTTCCACAGGAAGTCTTCCCTTCCTGGGCGGCAGGGATAAGGCAAGGCCAGCACCACCTGGAGTTCTCACAACCCAGGAAGGGATGAAACTGTGTCACACCCATTTTGCCATTAAGGAAATGGAGGCTCAGGGCGGCAGGTCATCTGGTGACTGAACAGGTAAACAGATGCAGGCCTCCAGCCCAGGACTGCTCATTCTCAGTGCTCTCCCCAGGGCTGGCTGCCTCCCTGCTTCCCAGCTGGCCTGGGATTAGCCAACCACCCCCCACCCCAGTTCCTGGCAGAACTGTTGGCCCCTCTCTGTTTTTCATTTGCTAACGTGCTCCAGTCCCTGTAAGTCTGCTCTCCTGGCTCCAACCCCTGGCCGCCATGCCCTCTCAGCAGGGGCTCTTCACTAATCCCCTTCTCCAAATGGGGCACCTAGAGTACAACCCAGGGCCCTAGGTATGGTGAACCAGCACTGACCTAAGGCTTCTCTTTCCCTCTGCCCTGTGACAAAGAAGGGGACATTTGGCACCTGACTCAGACACAGCGCAGTTGGTATAAGAAGAACATCCTACCAGGAGATGACAAAGGTTGCCCAGGGCAGTGTGTGTGCATGTCCCAAGTGAGTGGACTGGGCCATTGCGGCTAAGGGTGCCCAGAGGCAGGGGGTTCCAGGAACTGAGGTAGTTAGGGAAGGCTTCCTGGGAGAGATGGGAGGATCCGATCCTGGAGTATCTGGAGGAAGGAAGAAAAGCAGGGTCCTACTCATGCATGCGTAAGGCCTGCAGGCCATCTGCTGGGTCCTCAGGCTCCAGGCTGGGGTGGGAAAAAGCTAGCACTGGCTGATGACACAGTGGTGATGAGGGCTCAGCCTCATGTCACGAATGCTCTGCCTGGAGGGGCTGAGTTAGTCAAGAAGTCAATGAATGCTCAGGCCTCTTGCCACAGCGGCAGGCAGTCTCACATGCTAGACTCTGGGACAGGCACACCCCAAGTCCTGGTTCCACCACTTCATGACTCCACGACCTTGGGCAGGGACCTGTCAGACCCTCAGTTCCCCTATCTATAAAATGGGTGATCCTGATCCCTCATCCCCTTCATAAGTGTGCTGAGAAAATTAAAGGACATCATAACTAACAAACATTTTCTGCTCATAAATAACAGTGTTCTGAGTGCTTTGCAGGTTCTAAATAATTTAATCCTCACTGTACCCCCAAAAGGCAAATATATTATTATCGAAGTATTATTATCACCATTTTATAGATGAAGAAGTGGGGGCATAGACAGGTGAGTGCCTAGTAAGTAGGAGCCCTGAGATTTGAACCCAGGGAGCTGAGCATTAGAACCCGGGGTCATGGGGCACCAGGGTGCTGTAGTCGGTTGAGTGTCTGACTCTTGATTTCAGCTCAGGTCATGATCTCAGGGTTGGGAGATCAAGCCCTGATCTGGGCTCAGTGCTGGGCATGGGATTGGCTTGAGATTCTCTCTCCCATTCCCTCTGCCCCTCCCCACACCCCCGCCCACACATGCATGTGCTCTCTCTAAAAAAACAAAACAAAACAAAACAAAAACAAAACCAACCACAAACGAAAACAACCAAAACCCACAATGTCATAACCAGTATACTACACACTAAGCAAAGTGCTGGAAGCAAAGGGTGACACAGAGCAAGTATTTATTCAGAAACCTCCTGGGAGTATCTCCTCCACCTTGGGCCTGAACTGTGATCTCGCCGTGATGACTCCCGAGCTTGACCTCCAGCCAAGACCTCTTCTGTGAGCTTCAGACCTTCAGGCACTATTAAGTCCCAGACATTTCTACCGGGCACACCTTACTCCCAACATGCCCCCAAATGAGACTGTCACCCCACCCACCCATTCCAAGCCTGCTCTTCCTCCCGTGTCCCCTCAGGCCATCCACTGTACTACTAGCCCCTTTCCTTCAAGTCAGAAACCTGGACTCACCGGAGTTTTTCTCCCATGCCCCCCACGTCAGTCTCCACTGCTTTAAACCACACCTGTGGCGTGTCCTGCCTGGCCTCTTGCAATGTCTGCTGGGCTCAGCCCTCCTTGTCCCATATCCTCCCAAATATAAAATCTTATATAGAGAATATATCTATATAGAATATATATAATGAAACATACATATATAATTCTATGGAGAATCTTATAGCTCCCCGCAAAAATGAAACCCAAGCCGCACAACAGCAAGAAGTCATGGCCTCAGCCATGACCCAAGGGGGCCCAGAGCCCCCCTCCCTGCTGAGGACACACCCAATGTACCAAGCTCACTTCAGATTCTTCTTGGGCTGGCTCCTGTTGATGTAGTCGCTCGGGCCCATTCCTCAACCCTCCTCCCTTTACTGGTTCGTCTCTGTCTCCCCAGACACAAGCACAGTGTCAAGCACACTCCATGTGCCGAACATGCGGCCTTTGATCCAAGAAACGAATGAAGGAGGGAAATCTGCTGAGGTCACTGCCTGGAGACTTTCCTGCTGGAAGATGCACCTTGGTAAGTGGTGGCAGGAACCGCCAGATATAGAAGAACTCTGACCTGACACCTGATAGGACGCAGGATCCTGCAGAAGGACCTGGCCACAACCCCGACCCAAGGGCATTTCTGAGAAACTGAGAAGGCAAGGAGGAAGGGGGGCTTTGAAATGAGGCTTTTCCCTAAATGCCCATCTGGAGAGAGCTGAGTCTTGCCCCCTGCAGCCTTCCGGTTGGCTCAAAGGCTCAAGCGGGCTCATCAGAAATGCTGACACCCACCTCCTCCCCACCCCAGCGCATCCTGCTGCTCTCTGGGTCCCAGGCCCCAGCCTGGTTTTCCTTCTAGTACCTGGTGGACTGTCTGCTTCCTGCCGCTAGACCATGACTTCCAGGCGAGCAGGCATTCATCCCCCTGCTGATGCCCTGCACTTAAACCAACGCATGATGTGTAGTGGAGACTCAGCAAATATTTGTTAATTGGGGAAAAAAAGGTGAAAAACAAAGAGGGCTGATAAAAAATCAATCACGTTGCATCTTAACAGAATTTAATGGTCTTTCAACCAGCGGTGCTGGAACAATTGCATATTCATATGGGGAGAAAATGAACCTTGACTCTCTCTATATATACATAAATATATGCATATATGAATGTATAAATATATATAGAGAGATGTAGAATTTACTAGCTCACTCTAAGAAGACAAAAAATTCAATAACTCAATTAAAAAAATGAGCAGAAGGCTTGAACAGACAATAATAGCCAAATAGCCAGTAATTACTTGAAAAGATGTTTATCACCACTGGCCATCAGGGCAATGCAAATTAAAATCACAGTGAGATGCTACTACATACCTAGCAGAATGCTCAAAACTCAAAAGACTGAGGACACCAAGTTTTAGCAAGGGTGTGTCCACCACACATTGCAGATGGGAATACAAAATGGCACAACCTCTTCAGAAAACAGTCAAGCAATGTGTTTATGATGTTTACTGCATACATGACCTAGCAATTTTGTCCCTAAGCATTTACCTGAGAGAAACGAAAACATATGCCCACACAAAGTCTTCTATATGCATGTTCATTCAGAGCAACTTTATTTGTGATGGTGCAAATACTTGAAATAAACCACATTTCCATTAACAGGGGAATGGCTTGACTAATTATGGCATATCGATACCACTAGACATCATTCGGCAGTAAACATGAATGAATTTCTGGACGCACATAACAACAGGCCCGGGTCCCAAAATCATGACATGAGAGAAGCCACGCACAAAAGAGTATAACCATTGTCTGATGACACGGTATGACTTGATAAAGGATAACTCATGGAAAGGCCAATGTAATCTCAAGTGACAGAAGGCAGATCAGTTACTTGGAGTTGGGGGAGGGACGACTAAGAAGGGACTCAAAGGAACTTTCTGGGTTAGTCAAATTGTTTGTGTCTTGATTGCTCTGTCCTTAGGTGGTTGCATAAACTTGTCAAAAATCATCCAACTGCACATTTAAGATTGGTATATTTTATTGCATGTTAATTATATTTCAATAAACGTGATTTAAAAAAAACAACACTTAGAATGGGTATCAAAAAAACAGTACTGTGTCTGTAGTAATGTAAGATTTGTAGTAATCAGAGGCCCAAGGATGCACGCATGGGCTGTGGGCCCCTGGAAATGGAGTTCGAGCCAATTAAATAGTTATTTAATTTGAATTAATGTGGATGCACTCCATTTAAGGTGATGAGAGTCTTGTAGAAAACACACATACTCTCTCCTCCTACACTTCCCCTCCCCCTACACTTTCTCCATGTAGGAAGCCCTTTACAGGCCAACCTCCTCGGCCCCTCTGTTGCTCCCCAGCCCACCGAGAGACACGAAGAAGAGAGCTGACCTCCCCAAATTCAAGACACATGGGAGACATCATAGAATCATCTCTTAGAAACATCTTGATCCAGATCCCAGCTCTGCCAAGTCCCTTGATCTCTTCGTGCCTTAAATTTCTAAATCTAAAAAGCTAAGACATTTGAAAGTGTCACCCTTTGGTTGATATTGGGGGCTGGGGAAGGAACCTGAGTCTGCTGAGTTGCTCTGACCTTTCCCACCTCCTCAGGTCAGGATTGCCAGACAGAATCATCCCAGTTCATTGTGATTTCAGTTAAACAGCAAATGATTTTTTTAGTATTAGTAAATATGGCATAGGGGGTTTAGCTATACTAATGAAGTATTTGTTGTTTATCTGAAATTCAAACTTCACTGGGTGCCCAGTTATTTTGGCTTGTTAAGTCTAGCAACCCTGTTCCAGCTGGTCCTGGTATGCTATCCTCGAACCTTTAGGACTCCAGATAATACCGCTTGAAGCCTTGTTTATAGCAGCAGGTCCTAAGCAAACATGAACTGTGAGCTGGTAAACCTTTGAAACTATTCCACAGGAATACAGAAAGGAGATGAAAGGGGCTGGAGCAGAGCTGAACAGGTGCCCCGAAAGTGGGTCTACCTTCCTCACCCAGCTCAGCAGCTTGATAAGACACTGGCTCCCTCCTAGTAGTGAGTCCAATTTTACCAATCCTCCTGGCTGGGAGCCAGAGGAGACACAGCCTCGCTGTTCTGCAAAGGAACGGTCAGTCTGGTGGAAAGAACACTAGGAGTCAGAACATAGCTCTGGCAAGTCATCTCAAATCTCTGTCTCTGACTCAGTTTCTTCATCTGTAAAATGGGCCTCAAGACAACATTAAAATACAAGTTACAGAGAAGTAGTAGAAAAAAAGTCACAACATGTATAGTAAACAAAACAGTGGCGCCCAGAATATATTAAGCGCTCCAAATTAAGGCAGAGAAGAAAGAGACCCCACAGGGGAGAAAAAGGTCAGGGGATAGGAACAGGTCACTCACTGAAAAACAAACAAACAAGCAAATACATGGAGGATAAGCACATGAAAAGACAGACCTCATTAACAATCTAGAAAAATGCAAATGAAAATGAGAGAGAGCATTATTTGACAATCCCATTGGCAGAAATGTAAAACATTGATAAAAGCAAGGATTGGGAGGGAAATCAATCTACCTTGTTTGTGGGAATGTAAATTAGCATGGCTTTGGGGGAGGACAGCCAACAATATGAAAACTACAGCCCGCATACTCCAATTCCAATTCCACCTCTAGCTTCCCCTAATTCCAGCTCTAGCTTTCCATCCCTTTGGCATTCTTCCGGTGAGATGCGCACGAACAATGACACTCAGGGCAACTGTGGCTTTTGACAGAGATCCCTGGGAGCCACTTCAGTGTCTGTCCATAAAATAGACAACTCAGGGCACAGAAATCCTTGGAGCCACCCAAGAGAATGAATACAAATATATAAAGAACTCTAAAGACATATGGCATATTAAAAAAAAAAAAAAACAACAGTTTCCGAATAGTACATTTTGTATTATCACATTTATATAAAGAAGTAGAACTATATTGGTGTGTGTACGTGTGTGTGTCTGTCTGGGTCTATGCATATGCATACATCTCTAGCTTGGTGTGTGCACAGGGGTGTCCAATGTATAGAAAAGATCTAAACAGCACAGCAAATTCTGACCCTGGAAAAATCTGAGAGGCAAATGGGGGAAGAGGGCCGTGAAGGGGGACCCTTTTTACTTCGGAGCTTTCTGTGCTGTTCACAGATTTACCACGTTAAGAACTTGGTGTGCAGAGGTGCCTGGGTGGCTTGGTGGGTGAAGCATCTAACTTTGGCTCAGGTCATGATTGCTCCCGGCTCAGCGGAGAGCCTGCTTGTCCTGCTCCCTCTGCCCCTCCCCCCACCCCTGCTCGCTCATTCGTTCGAGCTCGCTCTCTCTCTCTCTCTTTCAAATAAATAAATAAAATCTTAAAAAAAAAAAAAAGAACTTGGTTTACAGAACAGGGATGGGGTCAGACGGCTCCCTCCCTCCCCATGCTTCTGCCCCTCTCACAGGGTCCCCTCTCCCCTGTAATGGCGTGGACTCTGTTGCCTCCTCTCAGAAGGAGCCTCCCTCCCCCTGGACAAGGTGAAGCTCTGTGAGGGAGGCCCTGACCCTACTCGGCCCTCCCCTGCCTCTTCTCCTTCCTCCGGGCCCTTCTCTATCAGCAAGTTGCTTTCTTCTCCTGCCTGTCCCTTCCCCACTTCTGTGTCCCCCAGGGTCCACCTTCCATCCCGTCTCCAGCTGACCCAGCCTCTTGAAAGAGGCCTCCATCCCCTTCCCTGTGGCTGTCATGACTCACAATCCCAGCTATTTAATTCTTCTGTGCTTCTGCCAAAGTAAAGGAACACTGCTCTGAAAGTTCCTCTGAATGGCCATCTCTCGAGCCTCACATCCCTGCGCCCCAAGACTCCCCACTGCTCCTTGACTGCTTTCAATGCCCTCTTCACCCATCCCTTCTATCCGATTTCTATCCCTTCTGCCACGGCACGTCAAAAGCTAAGCCTTCCAGGAAGCCCAAATCCTTCTCCCTGGTAAGTCCCTATCCTCCTGGGCGTCTAGCTTTGAGCCACCCTCCAAGAGTTAACTGAATAAGAAACATGTTCTGTGAAGAAGGTCCTGCCAATGTATGAAGGCAAACCCCTGACACCAGGATGTGTGACTTACTGAAGGGGGATGCTGGGACCAGCGAAGGGATCCTTAGGGGAATCTGGGAGAGAGGAGACAAGAGGCAGACACAGTGGGGGCCCTTGGAAAAGGGAGGGGAGGATCAGATTCCAGGGATTTCTGGGAGGCAGACTAAACAGGATATGTGACCAACTGGAAACAGTAGGTAAGTTTTGGGTTAAGGGTGTGGAAGGGATGAGCAGGCTGAAGGAGAGGAGATGAGTGATGGCAGGTGCACTTCCCCCCACTGGGAAAGCCCACCCTGCTCCCTAGTGAACCCTTCCCCCTCCAGCTCAGGGCTCAGTGATCCCTGCATCCCCATTGACCAGTGGCTCTCCCCTGCTCCTGCTCACAGCACTGCGGGCTGAGCCTTAGTGGTCCTTCCCACAGTTGTCCTTTCCATGTGTTTGTGCGTTCCTTGATTAATGTCTTCCTTCAGATCCATGAGAGGAAGGAATGCACCTGTCTTTGTTTTTCATTGTACCTCCGGAGCCCAACCCATACACAACACACGGTAGATATATAAATATTCATCCAAAAAAAAAAAAAAAAAAAAAAGAACCAGTTGTTAGTTAAAACTTCTTTTACCCTGCAATTTCCCCAAAGCCGCTTCCATTCCTCGCACACCCATGTGCCTGGGAATCTCGCCTCATTGTCCTGATACACCCACCAGCTGGCTTATGGAACTACAGGTGACTCTGGTGAACTCCCATCAGTCCCAAACCCACTAGGTGCTTGGTGAATGTGTTTGTCAATGAAGAAGAGAAAGAGAAGAAATGTTGTCTAAGACGGTAAATTCTCACCATGGATCCAGGAAGACTACCCACAGGTTCCTACCAGGACTCCCTGTTTGCCTTGGCTTCTCACAGAACGACAGCCCCGACTGTTTCAGGGAGGGGGGAGTCCTTTGGCTTTGTCCACGTTGGAATCACCCATTTGAAATCCCCACTGCCGGGCTGCGGCACGGTCACCATCTGAGGCTGCCTGGTGGTGGCCACAGGCAGGGCAGTGCTCTGTGACATCAGCCTCAATCCCTCTGAACATCACTGCTTACCAGCCTGGCAATCTAGAAGCAAAAGCCACCATCCAGTCTCCTGCAAGGGATTTTGCATCTATAACTGGCCTCCAGATTAAGCCTTCGGGCCTCCAAAGATCCTTCACATTCCCCAGAGCCTGAGGTCAACCTTAGCTCTCAGGAAATAGAAAAACACGGCAGCTGTTTCACTAGCCCCCACTCCCGGAGTATTTGCCACCCATTTCGTTCAGACTCAGTTCCCAGCTCCAGCAGGACGGCGAGAGCTTGTCATGCCTCTGCTCTCTTCACAAGCAACTGTAATTTCTTTGCAAGAAATGACTCATTGCAAATAAGAAAAGCAATGCTTTAAAAATGCCAAAGTCCGGTTGTGCTAATAGTTAGTAACCTGGAGCAGTGATCCGTCAAGATTTTTCTGTTGATGCACACCAGACAGTTCTGATTCCCAGGTGTGAGTGACCCCAGCCATCTGTAACGGTGCCCCCCCCCGCACCCTCTGCCCAGTGCTGGCACAGGGCCTCGCTGAGGTCAGCTGGGGGGATGGACGAGGTGAAAAACCACAAGGAAGTAAGGATGAGCGAGCAGAGGACTGGAAGAAAATATGCACAACATGCATAACAAACAAAGGATGAATGCCCGGATATTAGTAAGAGCGCCTGCAAATTACGTAAAAAGGAAAAAGAAATTCAAAGGAGCCCAGAAGACAGGCAAAGGATAGGCAGAGAAAATTCATGGGAAATGCAAATGGCTGATAATCCTGGAAAGATACTCAAGCTTGCTGATCATCAGAGCCAGACACATCGCCCATGCCCCCGGGCCACATCGCCAGCCACCCCTCTCTCCAGCCCCCATCCAGGGCCCTCACTGCCTGCCACAATCAAACTCAGCACAAAGGGATGGGAGAGCGTCCAAGGAGGATGATAAGCCACACTCTAGCAAGCTTTGAGTTGTTCTCTCCGAGGCCTTTTCACAAAAATCTCTGCCAACAGACACCAGCACAGGTGTGCATGCTCTGTACGTATCGGTTGTCAGACCACAAGATGCAGGGGGCAGACAGAATGCCCTGACAGCAGGTCCTAATTGTCCTGGGGCTTGGGAGACCTGGGTAGACAGGGGCGCTGAGTCACGGCCCCCAAGAAGGAAGACCAAGGAGCAGGGAAAGGCAGAAGGAAAGGGGCACCTGCCTGCAGGGCTACTCCAGGCACACGGCTGGAATTTTCGATGTGCGCCCCCTCTGGGTGGGATGGGTTTGTAGGTCTCTCCTGGAAGATCAAATTAGAGAAATCATGGAGTCGATTTTATGAATCCACTTAAGAGAAAACTGGAACTGATTCTGTGAATCAGGGAAGAAAAGAGGAAGGAAATCATAGCTACATTTATTTTGTCTAGCACTACTTTGTGTGTATTATCTCTAATCCACAGAGCTAGCCTTGGCGGGAGCTATCAGCACCTGCAGGAACGGAAGCTCAAGAGTGATAAAGATCTGAACTTGCTCAAGGTCACGCCGTGGGTCAATGCTAGGGCCAGGTCATCAGTGCTCTGAACCCTCAGACCATACTGCATCTCTCTGGGGCCTGAGAAATGCAGATTTTCTGCTCCTCGGTGCCTTGGAAGCTGCTGGGCCCAACAGGAAGGACCTGGAGGTTGGCAAGACAGAGATCATCTGATGGATTTGGACCCGGCTAGATGGCTGGGTGAGAGAAGCCAGGATATGACCCATCGCCCAAAGACGATTTCCAGTCCAAGTCCGGTTCCTGCGTGTCCCTGTGGGTGCCTGTGTGTCCTTAGTAACGGCATTATTATTCTCCTCTTTCTGTGTCTGGTCTGATTAATCTAATTTGCACATGTGAACAAGAAGCTGCTCTGATCCATTTAATATGTTGGGAGCGCATCCCAGCCTATTTGCATGGTGGGTCTGGCCAACGGAGGTAACTCCTGTTCCCTGCCTCCCTCCCCTCCCTCATCTAGCCCTCCCACCAGGCAAATTCTTGCTGAGCAAGCAAATGGTGATCCGTGCTGGTGCTTTTAAGTCTTAAAACCCATTAGGAGTGTATTAGCAGACGTGCTGAGAGCTCATTTGAGTAATAAAAATTTTTTCTTGTGCAGCTATTAAAACAGAAGACAGAAAAGAGAAAGAGAGAGAAACGTGGACAGGGAGAGAGGGAGGCTGTCTTCCAGCCACGGTTCAGTGGGAGCGCTGAGATCAGTCCACACGATTCTTGAAACCGGGCTCCTTCACTTTGCTGATGTTGCTGGTGATGGGACAAAAATGGAGCGAAAACCATTTGCAGCAGCCTCCAGCAGCTGACTGCAGTCCAGGAGGGCAGGAAGAGCATCTCATTCGCCTTTGAGGTGCAGCCCCAAGACCCCCAGTTGTGGCCTTTGCAGAGTGACCAGCTGTGGCTGTGGGCTCGGAGGGCAGTCACCATGACCAGGGGTCCCTCTGTCTGCACGGCTGCTGCTCTCACACCAGACGGCCTGGCCTGCAGCCTGCAGCATTTGAAGACTAGCAGCCTGACAGCTCTCAGACCCTGTTCTCTGCTTCTCCCTACGCCGGCCTCAGTGAGCCCAGGTGTAAGAGCTCAGTATAGAATCTGACACACAAAGGAAGAGCTACATAATCAGCGTCCAATGCAAAATGAAAATGCCGAGCCCCGCTCAAACATAAATAGGAATTTCAAGAGGGCAACAGCACGATACTAAACCCAGCTTGGGTCCTTCCAGGTACAGAGCCCTGGGCAATGGACAGGTCTCAGGTCTATGAAGCCAGGCCTGATTATCTGTTAGATCCTCAGAGATTTGTCATTTGTGTGTGAATGCCCCCCAAGAGTACAGATCCTCAGTTTAAGAAATTCCAAATATTTGGGTTGCACCAATAGCCCAGACTCCCAGAGTATGCTATTCAAGAGGACATTGAAGAAGAGGTTTGGAAAGGCCCTCCCCAGGCATGTACTAGCCTCCCTGATCCCTTCCTCTGCTTAGAGCTGGCCCCAGATGCTCCAGTTTCCCCTAATGGCCCATTAAGGCCCCATAAGCCAAGACTTATCTAAGTCCTTTTGTACAAATCCAGGAGAAAAGCTGCACAGAAATCCTCTTACAGTTAATCCCTCTGAGAACAGGGGCTAAGTCTACAAGAATGTAGAGCCAAAGGAGGCAGTCAAATTTGAGAGGATGGGTGGTGGGAAGGGTCTTTGCTAGGATGAACAGAAACATAGGTCTGGTGTGGCTGGACAGCTCTGAAACTCGGTCCTATCCCATATCCACTAGTAACTAGATGCTTTACCTTGGGCAAATCCCTTACCCTCTCTGAGGCTTTGCCTAGTTTTTCACAATGTGGGTGAAAACAACTGGACAAATATCCAAGGACAGTCATCATAGCATTGCTTACCATCAAAAAGAGGAGGGAGAAGAAAAAGAAACAGAAATACCCTTCACAGAGAATCTCCGTTCATTAAATGTTGCTCATTGGCACAGCAGGATTCTACACAACGATGATGCCATGAAAGTCTTCTTTCTAGAAATGTCACATTAGGGCATCTACGCTTATTCTTTCTCTTAAAAATCCAATGACGAGAAACAAAAGGAACAACAAGTAAAAGCTGCATCCTCGGTGAAAGAAGTAAATGATCCCAAACACAAGTCACTTAGCACATCCACCAAATACAGCAGAATTTGGACCCAACTAAGGAAGGATGCTGAGAGCATCCTCAGACCTTCAGCAAAATATGGTTTTCCCTAAAACAGGGTATCTCAGCAGCCGAAAGGCTTCCGTGAACTTGTGATGAGACTGATAAGATGTTGGAATATAGGCCAGCCATGGGAGAACTGGCAGAAAGTCTTATACCCAGTCAGCACTGGAAGCAGGAAAGGAGGTGAGGAGGCTGAAGGATGGGCCACGCTGCCTTTCACTTGAATGGTCTACAGCCCTGCCTCTGTCCTAGGGAGGTTTCAAAGTAAGGCAGTGGATGAGGGAGGCATCCATTCCAAACTGCCATATGGAGAAGCTTTTGACTGTGGGTAAACAGGAAAACTGGGTTGACTAAGACGGTATTTGAGCTACAAAACCTGACCCGCAATGCAGGACTGCTTGTTCACGATCCCTCGTTGCCCATGCCCCCGACTTCCACATACTATTCGTCAACAAATATTTTGTCCGATACAATAATCAGAGAACGTTAGTAGGGAATTAGCCAGAAGTACAGGTTGAATTCACAAAATAAGTGAAAAAAATAAGAAAGTAAGAAATGAATGAAGTAAAAGGGTATGGACAACATATATTGCAGAAAGAATTACCAAAGGAAACAATATGAGTTCAGAAAAGCATGGTTGTCTAGTCTCAAAGAAATTCTAGATTTAAAAAAAAAAAAAAAAGGAAATTCAAAGGGTTTCAAGGATCTAAAAGGGGAACTATAAGATAAACAAAAGACAGGAAGGCAAGTCTGCAGAGCAGGAGGAAGAAAAAGACTGATCACATTAAAGCAACTGAAGAAGGGAGTGGCAGAGGGGTCAGGGAGGCATGTCTGGAAACCCAAATTAGGCATGTGGTGGGCACATTTGTGAAAATTAAATAAATGGAAAAGATCAAATATAGAAACATGATTATGGAGAAGATCACAGGTATGGAATATTGGCAAAAGAGATCCAATGTATCCATAGAGAAAAATATACAAAGATATAATCAATGAAAACATACTGGAATCAAGAAAACTCAATCTGAAGATCAAAAGGTATACGCTGTTGCCAAAACTTAAATGGACAGTAATCACCTCCAGGATATGCTGGTGAATTTGCTAAATTTCAAGGGAAAAGTATGAATTGTATGGGCACCCAAGCTGAAAAACTAAGCTAAACAACAGAGAAATAAGTCTGCTTAGCCTTAGATCAATCTTCTCGAGCTCTGATGAGAATTACAGCTTAAGAATCGTATAACCAGTGAAACTGTCACTTAAGTATTCAGACAACAGGCAGACCCTCTTGAGCATGTAGGAATTCAGAGAACGCAACATCCATGAGTCCTTCCTGCAAAAAATATTTGAGATTGAACTCAGCAAACCAAGATCTTAATCAAAATACAGAACTCTGGAATATAAAACATGTGGTAAGAAGATTGGTGGCGAGTGTTAAATCCTTTTATAAATATGGGGCCAAGATAACACAACTGTGAAAATGACTGCACAGAAAGAATATAAATGTTATAAGTCCTGCTGGGCAAAAAGATGACACATTTTTTTTTTTTTAAACCAGGAAAAAGAGGATGAGGAAATGAAACATAAATGCACTGACTTCCTCACCAGAGAGAGGTTAATAAATATTACAAAAAGGAGGAGGGAGAGGAGGAAAGGGGGAGAGGGAAGGTGGAGGAGGAGGTAAAGGAGGAGGAGAAAGGTGAAGAGGAGGAAATCTCCAACTTCTCAGTGAGTTTTTTAATCTTTGTCCTTAGCTTTCCATGGATATTTAAGAAACTAATGCCCATTTATCTCAAGTTTCACTAATTCCTTCCATTTCTCTTTAATTTGTTGTTCCATATGTTAAATTCAAGTCAAATTTTCAAAAAGTAAAAATAAAACGGAGAGCATGCAGCAACCCCATTTTTTCCCCTTAAAATTCATTCTGTCCAGCAGCCTCTTTAGCTTATTACCTCCCTAGATAGCCAGATGCCTAGAAGTGATGGCCTCAAAATGTTAACAGTGGTTTACTTCTGCATTGGTGGAATTTTGTACAATTACAAAACGCTTTGTAATTATAATTCACTGCATCTCCTTAATGTTTATGATAGATGTGAATCATTTAAGGAGAGTAAAATCATGATCCCTTTTTACATGCCCCTCCTTTCCTGCTTCCTGCTGATGTGGTGGGTCTATACAAGTCTCCTGGTAGGGGCGGGCACCAGCTCTGAAGTCAGAGCATGTGAGCTCAACCTTCCCCCAGTCTATTAACATTGCTCAGTGTCTCAGTTTCCTAGCCTGTAAAATAGAGATGACAGCACCTATGTTAGAGAACAGTTTGGAGGAGTTTAAGTGAGATAATACCCATAAAGCGTCAGGCAATGAAAGTGCTTAATAAATGGTATACTCAGAGTGGCCACTAAGTCTCACTGCGTGCTAATAAGAAGTGATCTGTACATTTTCTTCTATTATCTACATAATTTTAAAATGTCCCCATAGTCTCTGGGAGAACGTGGCTGATTGCCGTGTTTAGGTCTTCAACTGTTGTTAGGCAGAGCTGTTATTAAACAAATAATTAGCAAAAGACCTAATATCATGCATGGGGACTTTGTGGCCACTCAAAATTATTATATGAGTGCAGCCACAAAATTGTGTCCTGTGTCCTCTGTTAACTGAAAATATCAAATTGAAAGACATTTCTATAAGTAGTTCTAAAATAGTATATGCCGCTAGATGGCAATGAGTAGAGGGCCATGGTTTTATAACAGGGCTCCTGATGGAGCCCTGACACAGGGGAGGCAACTGAAGGCAGGTGTGGCTGGGCAGGGGGAGGGGGAGGGATGGTCCAGCCTCCCCCAACCAACACAAACAGATCTGGAGAAACATCACTTTTGGTTCTCTGCCCTGAGCCAGTAAAGGTAGGGAAGTTGGAGCCAAGGTCTAAGTGAGCTCCAAGGGGACCAGGCCCCAATCCCCTCTCTGGCTCCCATTCCCTCCAACACCTCCCTTTCCCGCAACAGGTGCATGCCTGGGTCCTGGGTACCTAGGGACCACCAGAGGAGAATTATCCTAAAAGCTGTGCTGAGATCTGTGGGAATTACATCTCCTCCTTCCCCTTTAGGTCTTAACAGAGGAACTGGATTTAATCTTTGAGAACAAGTGCTCTTGTTTCCTAGTAGAAAAACAGAAGCTTTTGATTTCCATGAGATAAGATCCCTCTGTGGTAACACAGTTATGCGCCTTTCTGTCATTGCTTTTTACAAGGTGACTAATAAATAATCCCCATTACACAAACACAGCCTGCATCCATCATGTCCAGACTGCAGGCGCTGAGGGATGATCCCTAATGGGTAATAATAATAGCTACTATTTATTGATTGGGCACTGGGTGCCAGGCACTGGGCTAAGCATCCCCATGCATTATCTTCACAGAGGATGCGGTCTCTCCTCTGTTTTTTCCTTTCTTGTCGGCACAGCTCAGGCTGCCCTAAGCCTCTCCAGCTATTTTGCTTTTTCTCTGTGGATTCATGTCCCCTCTGTGGGGAACGTGCCCAGAGACAGCACCACCCACCCCTCCAACCCCCTACCGCTGGGAGGGATACCCTGCACTGACCGGGCACTGGAGCAGTGCCATATTCTGTCCCTTCTTCTCCTTGTCCTCTGTCACTCCCATGGGCTATTCTAGACTGGCCTTTCCTTGAACACAAGTAGTCAGAGTCAGAGTGGTCAGAGATTGAACTTGGAGCAGAAGAACTCTGGTTCTAGGTCATTCAGACTGATCAAAGAGTGGAGAGCTATTAGCTTTTATCTACCCAGCCTTTCTTTCTTCCCAGGAGAGAACTGCTCTGTGTATATCCCATATGGCCCTGTGCAGACTGTCCCTCAAACCACAACACCCTGCCTGCCTTCTAGCTGCCTTCTTGCTCATCCCTAGCCCACTGTGATTTCTCTCATGGGGGCAGTACATGGCTCAACTATGGTCAATAACATTTCTTCTGTATGGATTCCATATGGATGTTGGAAGGAAGAGGATCGCTGTCTCCAGGATAATGGAAGACCAAAGCTCTCAGAAGCCATTTTGCGGCCACATGAAAGCAATAAAGCAGAGTTGAAAGATGAAGAGAGTCCCGGCAATGCTGGATCCAGCTGTTCCTGAAGGCATTCAGGCTTTAGACTTCCCTGGAACCTAAGCCAATAAATTTCCTTTCGTGTTCAAGTTCCCTTGAGTTGGCTTTCTCTTATGAACTGCTAAAAGAATCATGGAAGTAAGCTGAACACATTTTCACTGGAATCCAGACAGCTCACAAGAGCATTTGGAACCAGTTTTATCTAGTCATCAAGGGTCCCTTCGCCAGCTTCATTCTTTGTATATATGCTACATTTCTGTGATTGAAACATGCCATCAGGTATGCCATGCACCATCAATTTAAAAGATTTTTTCTTTTTCTTTTCGGAAAAAGAAGAAATAAAAATATAGCATGAGCTGCATTTGTTTATTGTTTTAATATTCATATTGATTTTAGAAGGGCTCAACTACTGGGTGGAGCATAGAGGGCAGGGTGTACATTGTAGAATCATGGAGATATGGGGCTTGTTACAGTGCCTCTCAGGAAGGGATGGTCTGAGGGATGGTCAGAAGGACCTACAGCAAAATAACTGGAGGGGCTTAGGGCATGGTCAGAGGCTTAGGGCATCTGAGGGATGGTCAGATTCCCATGACCTTGGCAAATTCCTCTTAATTCCATTCCATTCTATTTTTCCAACTCTCTCCTACACCTGGGAGCTTGATGTCGTTCTGAGAGGGGGTACCCTGCTTGGTTCCAGTCTCTTCCCTCTTCCTCAGTAAATTCTTCTGCCCAATCCCTGCTGGGCTAGGCTGGGCCCATGTCCTGCAGCTACTGGTCATCTGCCAACCACTACTGAAGGTGGGGACCCTGGAAAGGCTACAGCAGGGGCACATCTTCCCACCAATTGCCCCTGAGGGCTCTCCTACTGACTTGCTCAACCCATGAGTCAAGTCCCTATTTCAGGAAAACAACCTCTCAACAGGGAAGATAATCAGATTTGCAACAGAGAAATCTTCCAGAGAAATGCAAGGAGCCCAGACTGAAGAACTTCCAGCTATGAAGGCCCTCTCCGCCCTAGCAAGGAGGCAGAGCGAAGGTGAGAGATCTCCTTCCGGACAGAGATGGGTTGTGGGTTCATTTATGGCCTGGGAATTTCATGGGGCCTCCTCTGAGTGTGGAAATCCATGACGTGTGAATGATTAGGTCATTCATCCAGCCTCTGAGGCTGTGATAATGCCTGGGTCCTGGTTTGGTCCTGAATAGGGTAGGGAGGCCATGAGAAGGTAGAGTCCAAATGAGCTGTATGGCCCAACATCAGGAGCCAAGTGGAGCCCATAAGTGGAGCCTTCCTTGCACTGGCTAGGCTGGCCTGGTATACATTCCCTGGGTTCCTGGTTCCTGCCTCTTATCCCCGACTGGTGCTGCAGCTCCCCTCCGACCGGAACCTTAGCTGAATTTGGTCACAAAGGCTGGGACCCTGATGCTCTGCTCAGTTCAGTTTTTCTTCCACAGATGACTCTTGCTCCTCTGACCGCCTCAGATTTATATTCCCGGGAGACTTATGCTTCCCAGAGACCAGTGTAAATCAGGATCACCATCATGACCCTGTCCTCTCTGGCATTCAGCAAGATCATCCATCAATATCTTTTTGTCATCCCTGATGTCCAGAATCAGGGATGTCAAAAATAGCATGCATGCCCACACTCCTATCATCCACTCCCGTGCAGACATCACCAACCGATCTCTGCACTCTTCTCAGTGAACCTCGATATGGCTTCAATACACGGTTCTTGGCAGCCACAACCAATCAACTGATGCTAGCATCAAGATGAGTGAGAGGCATTGGGCCCCTCTGCCAGATCCTTCTATCAGTCCATACCCGGCTCCTTGTGCTTTAGGGTCTAACCCATCTTGGTTCATCCTGAAGCCCGTCCTGATTCCCAGCCAAATCAGATATCTTTGGGGCAGTCCTCACAGACTTCACCTGATTCGCCTGGTCCCTAATTCAGAGGCTACTATCCTGCCTTAGGAGGGGAACGCTGCATATTTCCACCTGGAAAAGTCTGTGGCCCCTAGCCCCTACCCACATCTGCTCTTCTCATTCCAGGCCAGCTGTGCACATCCCACCCAGCCCACCCCGGTTCCCGTTCCCTGACTCCAGTTCACCATCCCACGCTGCTCCTGGAGGAATGTTTTCTAAAGTCCAAATAACAGATGAAGACAAGAAAGTGAGCAGCTTGAGCTTCCAGAGTATCTGAAAGAAAGTGTCTGAGGCTTATGCCTCACCCTTGTGTTTGGGATTGCTGGTTTATGTGGGCTTGTCTGTCTTATTTGACTGTGAGCTCCTAGAGGGCACCAAAGGACCCGGTCCTGTTCATCTTCATTTCTGTCCTACTATCAGCACACTGCAAGGCAGGATGGCCAAATGAGTGTGCCACCGTGCATTCTTGGGCCCTGACATGGATGTTTATGCTCTCTGCCTCCTTCTCTCCCACGGGCCTCCAGTCATGTCCAGGGCATGGGCATGAACAGGGCACTGTCTCAGGTTTGAGAAAGTAGGCATGCCCAAGAGATAACAAGAAAGGACTGAAGAGAAGAAGGCTGAGCACCCCCTAGGGAGCCCGCTGACCAGATTGCCATAAGCATGAACACTCTGAACACTCACTCAGCTAGCTCATTCTCTCCAGAAGTTGTGCATCTACTCTGGAAAGGGACAGGCCCCATGAACAAACAGAGCATTCTGGACTATGGGTAGAGTCCAAAAGAAGGTTCTAGAATCTGAGCCCAGAAGTACATCCAAGATGATATGCAGGACACTGGTCTGCCTCCACCTGAAAAGCATTCATTCTCTTTCCCTCTCCCTCTCTTTTCCAGACTCAGATGCCCCTGGGCATCATTACCCCCTCAGGCTTGACCTCAGCCTCCTGGAGGTGCCCCACTCTGGGGCAAACATGCAGAGACACTTACTAGGTTCCCAATGAGTGAGGGGCAGGCCAGGACATGGTGCATGGAACAACACGCTCCTGAGAAATAGGAGTTCTGCTGTAATCCTTGCAGTGGCTGGGATACAGGCAAACCCTCAGGACTGGCCACCTCTGACTGCGCCCCCCACCTTTGAACCTGTCAAATTGGTGATCCATTGTTTAAAAATGTTAATAAATTTGGTGTTGGGGAGGGTGTGAGCAAATGTGTATATGTTGCTGGCAAGAAGATAAATCTTTCTGGAAAGCAATTTGAAACCACCTACCAAAAGTCTTTGAAATAGACCATGCCCTTATGGATTTATTCTAAGGAAATAATCAGATGTATCCAATGATTTATGTATCGGGATTTTTCATTGCAGCATTATCATAGGGAAAAAGTGGAAACCATTCAAATTTTAAACACAGGAGATTAGTTAAATAATTATAGCAATATAAATATATAAAATTTCAATTTTACGTACACATTTACAAACCTATGCCCAGAAGGATAAACAACAATATATTAACGGTGGTGATACCTAAAGGGTTAGATCACGGCTAATTTTAATTTTCGTCTTCGTGCTTCTGTGCACTCCGCCCATCTTCTCCTGTGAACGTGTAATACTTTTGTAGTCTATAAAAACAAAACATGTAGTCTTAAAAGACAAAAAAAAAAAAAAGACATGCATCCTGAAGTTTGGCTGTCAGACTGCAAGTTTGAGTAGAAACTGTTTGACTTTTTGAAAAAGCCTAGCGATCTCATGTAAACCAACAAATGATTAAGCCTGACAAAGCATGCACAACCAAATCAGGTCCCGAAATGTGCTGCTGGTTCCCACTCGTGGGGCAGCGACTCCGGCTCCTGGTGCGCACAGGTGAGAAGTAGAAACCACAGGCCCTCTATGTTGCCACCCAGCTCCCCAACATTCTCCGATCTAATCCTGCCAAGCACTGCGGCAAGAACTCATGGCAGGAATCAGCATGGACCCCATTTTTATAAAGGAGGGAAGGCAAACCCTGAAAAGTTAAACGTCCCACTCCAACTGTCCCTCTAGAGAGGAGCCAGGCAGACACCTTCATCCAGGTGTCCTACCTCCAGCTCCCACAGTCTCCCAACGTGCTGGGCTGCCTCATGTCATCGGGAGCGCAGTGGATAGGAGGAAGTTCCCATGATCGAAGAGGGAGAAATGCTAGGCATCAGTGCTGGGAAAATGACCTAGATTAAGGCAGCGGGATTTGTCCATCTGGAGGGGTCTCTAGTGGTCTACCACAGGGCTCTATCATTGTCCTGTCCTGTCCAACAGCAGAGCTAAAAAGATTTCAAAAAAGATTTCTCAGCTACACAGGACTTTGTCATCCCTATCTCTCCCTTCCAGAAAGCACTTCTCAGTTTGTAAACACCTCATCTCTCTTACAGTAAAAACAAAGCTAAACACACCTAGGAGTTTGGCCTATCTCCCCTTATCACTCAAACATCTCTAAAAAGGTGTCTAGACACTCAACTCTCCCTCCTTGCTCCCTCCAGCTCATGCCTCAGCTCCATGCACTGGGTGTGAGGGAGAGCTCTGTGGCTAACTGCCCCTGGGGCAGAATCCAGGAGACACAGCAGTCTCACTCTTCCTGGATGCTCAGTTGCCTTTACCACTGCCCTTTTGTCTTCTCCTGAGGCCCCGGCCCCTTGGAATCTGGGCACCTGACTCACAGCTCTGCCTCCATGAACTCCTCTTCCTCCGCCTGCCCCAGGTGTCTCCCAGGGCACCCCGCTCTGTGACTGCTTCTTCCTGGTGACTCAGCCCCTCTCATCCCCAGGAGTGCTAGCTGCTCCAGTGTGATGACAGGTGGTGGTAAGGACCAACCTGACATGCCACAGGGTGCCCAGATTAAACGTTGTTTCTGGGTGTGTCTGTGAGCATGTTCCTGGATGGGTTTGGCATTGCAATCCATGAATTCAGTAAAGTGCCTTCCCCAGTATAGGTGGGTCTTGTCCAACCTGTTGACGTCCTAACAGAACAAAAGCACAGAAGAAGGAGGATTGACCCCTTTTTTCTGCCTCCCTGCTTGAGCTGGGACAACTCCCCTCATCTTCTCCTGCCCTTGGACTGGGAAGCACACCATCAGGTCCCCTGGTTCTCAGGCCTTCAGGCTCACGCTCAATCACACTGCTGGATTTCCTGGGCCCCCAGCCTGCAGGGGGCAGATGGTGGGACCCCCTAGCCTCCATAATCCTGCAAGCCAATGCCAATTTCCCAGTTTTTATATCTTATATTTAAGTTATATATATGTACATATCTTATATATGTATCTCACCTTATATGTACATATATGATCTTATATATTTGTGTGTATATATGTATACTGAAGATATTTTATATTTATATACATTTATTTATTTATTATTTTTCTTAAAGATTTTATTTATTTATTTGACAGAGAGACAGAGATCACAAGTAGGCGGAGAGGTAGGCAGAGAGAGAGAAGAGGAAGCAGGCTCTCCACTGAGCAGAGAGCCGGATGTAGGGCTCGATTCCAGGGTCCTGGGATTACGACCTGAGCCGAAGGCAGAGGCTTTAACCCACCGAGCCACCCAGGCGCACCTATATTTATAGAGTGTATATATTATTTTATTTTTACATTTATAATATGTAAAATATTTGTATATAATATATACAAATATGTCTATTTGTGTATATATGTATATATAAAATATTTTATATTTATATATTTTTACTTTATATTTTATATATACATATGTAAATTAGGAGTATTTTTCCTAAAACTTCTTGACCTCCTGGATATTTCTTTTCTTTCATAGCCTCCCCCCATCTCCCGGAGTTGAATCTAATATCAAGTCCTGCTGATTTCACTCCTGAGTAACCTCTTGGGCCTCTCTTTGCCACCTCTGTCCCTGCTGCCATTATCCCAGTTCAGGCCTCACATCTTGTACCTGGACCTACACCCTATTTTCCCAGGAGGGCCCCCCACTCCTTGTTTGAACCTTTGCAATCTGCTCTCTCCTCAGCAGCCTCAGTGACCTTTCTAGATGCCCGATCATGCCACTCCCTTGTTTCTGAGAGCCCTTCCACGGCTCTTCACTGACCACAGGCCACCATCAGATCCCCGACCTGCATACAGACCTCTGATTCTAGACCCTGCCTGTTTTTATGGTGTCACCAAACCCCCTTCCCCACCTTCTGATTGTTATTAATTTCAATACTGATCCACCTGGAGCTCTTCCCACTCACCATGCTGGCCTGGGCCTCCAAATCTTGGCTCAGGACTTCCTGCCTGGAAGGCCTTCCTCTCCACATCTTTGCTCCCTTGGCTCAGGGGACCACTCTCCCTTTAAGGCTCAGCCAGGGTGGCAGCACCTCCAGGAAGCAGAACCCAGGCAGGGAGTTATGATCCCTTACACTCTACACATTGGATTGCCATGATGACACATCCATCGAGCAGGCACTCACAATGGGCTCAATATTCCTGCATTCCCTAGTTCATTCTCAGTGTAATTCTAGAAGGTGCTTCTATCGTCATCCCATGTTATCTGTGAAGAAAGCGAGACATGGAGGTTCAGGGACGTCTCCAAAGTCACAAAGGCCACACCAATTCTCTTGATGGTTCGCTTATGGTCTCCCTCTGCCTCAGAAAGGCCTGGTACCTCCTTCTCACCCTCCGGCTCTCTGCTTTCTCTAGGAGACTTTGTCTAACCTGCCCACCTCAAGTCTGGTTCAGACACCCACATTCTGCATACCTGCGGCTCCCTCAACCCCCATCACAGCCCTGATCACTGTTCCGGGACTACGGGCTTGCCCCCAGCGGGGCTTGGAGCTCCAAGGAGGGCCTGGGCAAAGCCTTCTAGATCACCAATGGGTCCCCACTGCCTTGCACTATGCCAATAATTCCTGCTCAATTTACTGCATGCTTTGCTTCTTTTCCCACTGGAGGCTGAGCCCTGGTCTAATAACTCTGTCTTATAACTTCGAGATGGAAATGTGACTGGAAGTGGACTGAGGGGAAAACTGGCAAAAGTCTAGAAATCTGCCTGTTAAACTAGGCAACAGAAATCCGGACTTCCACTGGCTCTGGAGTGATGTTTTCAAAGGCTTCTCTCCAGATGGAAAGTCAAAACAGACAGTCTGTGAGCATCTTCTCATGAGAGCCCGTCCATTCTCCACTCTGGTTCTCCGGGCCTCTCCATCAGTTTTGTTTATTTTTCCTTTCCAGTAGTGAGTGAAATGTCTATAAACATTTTTCTAAATGACTAAGTAAGTTGAATGAAAAGTAATGATCTGGATGTCAGGGGACCCAAGGGTTAGAACAAGGCTAGCTACTGACAGCAAGACTATGGACAAACTACTTTGCCTTGGCTGGGGTCGGATTCCTTATCTGAAACACTGGGACTGTAGGTGGAATGGCTCAGTTTTTTTCTAAATGGAAAACACTCTATCAGGGCCTACGTCACCTGGCACTGTGACCTCTGATTCTGCCTCCTCTTCATCAAAACCCCACACACCCCCTCCAACCACCCCTGACTCCTTGTCGTTCCCTGAACATGTCAGGCCCACCTTAGGGCCTTTGCACTTACTAGTCCTGCTGTCTGGAACACTCTTCTCCCAAACAGACTCCTGGCTCACCCCTTCACCTCCTTCAGGTCTTCACACAAATAGCATCTCCTCAAGGAGGCCTCCCAGACTATCCAATCTAAAATTGTAACCTCCCCACCCCGGACCTGTCCTATCTTGCTCCTCTGCCTGTCAGTTTGCTTTGCACTCATCAACAACTACATACATACATATATATTCTACTCATTTAGTTGGTCTATTATCTGGTCCGTATGTTAGAATGCAAGCTTCAGAGGACATCGGTTTTGTTCCCTACTGCAAGCCCAGGATTTCAAATTGTGCCTGGCACACAGTAGGTGCTCAGTCATATTTATTGCATGAATGAATGATTTGCCATCAGAAGTACACAGTCCCATAAACGAAGCCAGTGAAATTGTTGCTGAATCCCAAACAGCTCTTTCCTTACAACTGTCAGGGCAAGAGAACAAAGGTGACACACCTGCCTCGCCCTGGGCTTGTCTGTGTGTCCCCATCACAGGGCCAGCCCTTGCTTTGCGGGGGCCCCACCCAAGGTTTCACTTTTGGGAACCAATGATTAGCCTATAGAAAGAAGCCCAACTCCAAGCCCAAGCCACAGTCTTGCTAATTGTCCTCCGTGTGTGAACCCTAGCAAGCTGGCTAAGTGCTTATAGCCATCTCCAAAGGACAGCTACGAGAACGGCGGGCAGACCTGCATTCCAGAAAGCACTGCTTTGAAAGCAGACGTCGCAGATTTCCTTTCAAGTATTATCACTCACTGTCATGCCCGTTATGGATTTTTCAATCCCTAGCTCCCCAGGCAGTAGGTGCCCGCCAGGCAGAGACGAGCTTCCTCTCCCCATGCTGCCATAAGGGACCCCCTGCACCCACAGGCGCACACGACAGACCTCACTGCTGCTCGGAGGGTGACTGCTCAGCCGCAGAGGCTTCTCGGTTTCTCTCTGGAGCTCAGGGTGTGACCCTGGAGCTTGGCCACCCTCCTGACACCCTGCATCCCTCCACTGGAGCAGCCCTGTCCAAGTTCCTGCGGGTGCTGGGCACCTGCTTCAGGAAGATAGGAAAGGGAGCCAGAAGCCCCAGGGGCAGCGCCTGGCTCTCCAGTGCCAACACTGGTGCTTACCTTGCTGGCTAGACCTCTGGAAGAAAGCAATGCCACGGCCACAGCGGGAACCAGGAAACAGACGTAACTGGGAGAACAGGGTAATGGGCCTTCTCTCAATACCTCAGGCAAGCACAGCTCTGGGAGTAAAAATCAGCTCCCTTTTCAATGTCTGCTCCCTCTCAAAGTCAGTCATCTAACCTCCGGGCTTCAAATATTGTCTCCATTCTAAGAGAGAAGCCTCCGACGTACTGCAGACACGCTCTCTGCCCCCAGCTGCCTCCCCACCGGGTCCTCCTGAGGGCCAATAGACCCCACTGATCTCCACACCGCCCAGCCCGTGCCCCCACCTGGGACTGCTCTGTCTCAGTTAAAGGCAGTCTGTGCTGTCAGTGCTCCAGCCAAACCCTTGGAGCCATCCATGACATCGCCCTAACCACCTGCACCCAATCTGGCAGCAGGTTCCGTTCGCTCCACCAGCAAAATCCATCAGGAACAGGCCCGCTTCTTGGTCCCTCTGCTACTGCTGCCCTTGTCCCAGTGCTGCGCCCACCCCCCAGCCCCGGTCTTGCATCCATATTGCAGCAGCAGACTCCTGCCGAGCTCCCAGCTCCTCCCTTGCCAGACCTTCTCGAGTGTACAATGCACACACACCAGACAGGGTCACTCCTGGAAGGTCGGTTAGGTCAGGCCCTCTGATCTACCCACAGGTCCCATCACACTCAAAGTAAAAGCCAAGTCCTTCCCGTGATGTAAGGAGGTGTTGACTTGGTCCCTTCCTCCCTCTCTGACTTTATCACCTGCTACTAGTCTCCTACAGCTCACTCTCCTCTGGCCACACTGGCTCAACTCTGTCTTCAAATGTGCCAGGCAACTCCCACTTCAGGGGCTCTGTGATGCTGCTGACTCAGAGCCTGGGGTTCTCCAGGAGGTGGTGGTACGGGACCCCAAATTCCATCCAAGGAGCTCTCCTCCTTGAGCCTAAGAAAGCGACCACTGTGCCCACACTTTCAAGCAGTTGCATCACAGATTGGGGTTTCTTATCCTTCTTCCCAACTAGATCATGGTTGTCCAAGGTCAAGGATGGGATCTTACCATCAGTGTTTTCCTAGGTCCTGCTCAGAGTAGGTATTCAAGTCATGTTTATGGATGAATGGAAGGATCAATGGATTGATGGACACATGGATGGATGGATGAACAAAAAAGTTAGGTTTTTATAACCTTCACAGTGTTTGAGACATTTTTTCCTATCTCTGCTTGACTGAACAGCGAGAAACCAAAGAATATGCTCTGTGTCCCAAGAAGACTCATCAGAAGCCAACCAGCCCATGTGCTGTCTCCAAGTAGGGCCATGCTGTTCTCCAACACAGCTGAGTGCACAGCCCCAGAAAGAGAATGTTCTTCCTGGCTTGTGAATGACGGAGCTGCCGAAACCACAGCCTTCTAGACATATTTTCCCAACTGAGGACAGAATCTTGCCCCATCTCAGCCTCCATTCAAGATGGACGTGGAGGCTTTAGAAAAGTCCCATGTGGCCGCAAGGCAAGAGAGGATCTGCAGGAGGAGGCAGACTCAGCCCCGCTGGGCATGGCTACCGATGAGCCTGCTGTTATTCTGGTGTGCTTGGGCATCAACCCCATTTTACAGCTGAGAAAACTCAGGCTAAGAAAAATCACCACATGTTCGCTGGATAATACACAGTGCACAGCAGATTAACCCAAGAACAATTTGGTTCCAAAGGACAAGCTCATCCCACTCTTCTGGTTGCTTCTTACTTCCCCCCACCTCTAAAAGGGGGTGGGAGTCCAGGGAGGCAAGAGCGGGTGCCATGTGGGCACTGGGTCTAGGCTTCCCTGTGCCCGAGGAAGGAAAATGTCCCAGGTGACATGCCTCCTCCATCTCTCTGCAGCTTCCTGGGTCACAAAGGCCTGTTTCCAGAGGATGCTGCTGGAACATGGGTCAGATAGAGGGCTGCCATGGGGGTGGAGGGGGGCACTGGCTGCATGCCTGTATTCCTGCCATCTCAGTGTTAATGGGGCTTGATTGGCAGGCACGGGCCAGGACTAGGGATTACAAAATGCTTTGGATCAAAGTCAATTGCATGAATGGATGGGGATGGCTGATTAAAGTAGTGAGTTCCAGAATCACAGAACCATTGAATTAGCAACTCATAGATTCACCATGAATTATAGAAGGCATCTAGGGAAACTCCCTATCCAGCTCAGCCTATTTTCTCACACCAGAGAAATCCTCAGCAGGAAAAGAATGTGTGTGCATGTACCCAGGACCCTAGGGGACAAGTTATTGTGGCTGGCCACCAGAAGGACATGGCTCTTAAGTATCCTGCCCTGTCTTTAAAAAAATGCCCATCTGCATTTGACTTGCCTTCTGTCCCTCTCTCTCTGCATGTATGTGTATACATAGATATATAGAGATAAAAATAATAATATAAGATATAAGCTTTAATACTGCTACCCCTGATAAAACCAGAAGTTATGACATGTTTAGCCTATAGATGAGGGCACTCAAAATACACCAAGTATCCTCCCTGGGACCATAGTGTATTTCACTGATTTTTTTTTTCACATTTAACATTTAAATAACTCAGGAATTGGAGGAGTTTTACAATCAAGAGCGTGTCACAGCTTAATTGGCAGTGCTTTTTCTCTCTTAGTGGTGCATGAAACAATGGCGCATCTTACAATCGATGGAATGTTAAATTGCTGAGATCCAAGACATACGCCAATTTGAGAAGTATGCTAATGGCATCTCTGGTTGAGCTGATTGATCAAACCTTTGTTTGAGCACCTCAGAGATCAGGAGCTCACTACCTTGATTAAAGAAAGCTATGAAAAATTTCTTCTTGATGCTTGGCTGAAATTCACCTATCTCTAACATCTATGGAATGGACATTGTCCTGCTCTCTGGGACCATCCAGAATAAACATTTATTTGTCCTCAATGTGACAAATCCTCAAGTCACCCCCAAGTCCTCTCTTTAATTGCTCTTCAGAGATCATTACTTCTCTCATTCATTCTTCCCAAACATTTACTCAGTGCTGGGTCTTATGCTGGAGATACAGTCCATTACCCTCAAAAACACCTTGTTACTAATCGTTGTTTTATTGTGTGTGTTTCCTTCCTCTGGACACATCCACCTCCCAAGATTAGAGTCTATACTTCTATTAATAGAGCCATATGAGGTTTGGCTCATCTTCTCTTTATAGCCAACTGAAACCTCTGTATAGTTTTCACATGTCAGAACCTCACTGTTATTGATTTTATTTTATTTTATTTATATTCAATTAATAAACATAGAGTGTATTATTGGTTTCAGAGGTAGAGGTCAGTGACTCATCAGTTGTATATAACACTCAGTGCTCATCATATCGCATGCCTTCCTTAATGACCATCACCAGGTTACCCTCATCCCCTCACCTCCCTCCCACCAACAATCCTCAGTTTGTTTCCTATGGTTAAGAGACTGTTAGGGTTTGTCTCCCTCTCTGGTTACATCTTGTTTTATTTTTCCCTCCCTTCCTGCTGTTGATTTTAGCTCACTCTTTGATTTTGGATTTTCTCCTATTTGCTTTTTATCACACAATCAACACTAGAACAGACATTAAGGAGTTAAAAAAAAAAAAATAACCCACAGTCTCACGGTCCTCCATAGCCATTGCTTCCTTTTTAGATTTTCATCCTGTCCCTGTCCATAGAAGACCTACTTTACATGCTTGTAATAAATATGGGGAAATAACTTTGTATTCTGCTTTTTCCACTGAAAATAGTATCATAAACATCTTTCTATATTACTAAATAATGTTATTATAATTTTAAATGGTTGCATAAATCCATTAGGTAGATATACCATAATTTTCTTCGTCATTCCCCCATTGTTGGACATTTTTACAGTTTCCAATTTTTCATCATTATAAATAATGCTGAAATCAACACTTTCACACATATAACTTTCTTCTTCTGGTGAATTATTTCTGTAGGATATGTTCCCAGGAGAGGAGTTACTGGGTCAAATGACATGAGCATTTTATGACTCTTGATACATGTTGTCAAACTGGATTCCCAAAGGATTAATTTACATCGCCACCAGCAGCGTGCGACGAGTGTGCCCGTTTCTCTGCATCTGTGCCAGCACTCTCTTTCCTACTAAGGCTCTTCTAACTAATTTACTAGGGTTAAAGTGCCATTTGATTGTTTTAATTGACTTACTTTGATTACTAGAAAGACGGTATAGCTTTCCTCTATATTCACTTGCTGACTCTATTTCCTCGGGTATGAACTCCAGACTTTTTACTGCCTTGGATGGGCTCATTATGTAATAGAAAGAATAATCCTTTCTTGGCATAATATGATTCAACAGTCAACTGTTTCCTTCCCGTTGGAGATGGTTTTTGTTACACAAACTTTTACATTTGAATATAGTCAGATGAGTACATTGTTTCCTTTCGCTAGGTCCTTTAAAGTACAAAGCTTGGCACTGCTCTCTTCTATAGCAACATATTTTATTTTGATTCAATGATCCCATCTGAGGGGAATTATTTTATTCTTTTTTTGCCAGCTGACGTCAAACTGCCTGGGTCTGAACCCTCATTCACCCTCTTATTAGCTTTGTGACCTCAAGCACGTTATTTAACTTCTCTGTGCTTCATTGGTAAAATGGGGATAATAATTGTGCCTACCTCATAGGAGAGTCATGAGGATGAAATGTTAAGACATAAGGTACTTTGACGAGGACCTGGCACCTGGCCAGAGCGGAAGCAATGGGAGTTGTCCTTACAATCATCATTGTCCTGTGTTTTTGCTCTTCCTCCCTGCTTGGAATCCCCTGCAAAATTTCCAAGTGTGATGTCTAGTGCTTCAGCACTTAAACTGGACACCCCAGTGCTTGGACATTCATATAGTCATCTGGACTCTCAAGGTGAGCTTGTTTGATCCATTACAGTCCCATCGTGAATGAATGCAGACAGAAGTATCATCAGTATTTTTGTTTAAGCCATTGGTAAAGCCAAGTTGTTTCACGTGTAGGGCATTTCCTCTATTCCAGCACCTCAGATACCCATCCCCAGGGAATGTGGGAAGTGTGGCATGAGCCCTGGGACGCGTGCCCTCTTGTCCTGGCACCCTCCCCAGCACTGATGAAGGTCCAGGCACATTCTGTTCTAGACAATGGTCCCCAACTGCAATGGCCCCCTTGCCTCCAATCTGCCCCCTGCCCTCCTCACCATCCCCACTGTGTAACTTCCCTGCCCAGCACTCTTTGGTGATGGCCTCTCTCTGCAAATAAAGCCTAGATTCCTTCCCATAGCCTCCCAGGCCCTGCACGAGCTGGCCTTTGACCCTCATTTCCTCAGTTCCTGCTACTCCTGCTTCTCACAGTCTACACTTCTGCCCTGCAAGATTTCTTGCAGGTGCTCAAATACATATGCTCTTTCTTTCTTCTGACCTTTGATTCCTTCCTTCCTTCCACCAAATATTTACTGAGTGCCTAATGCATCAGGACCTGTTGTTCTTGGAGCTGAGGACTCAGCAGAGAACAACAATAATAGTGCAAAAAAAGGACAAAGTCCCTGGCCCCCCAAAACTCACATTCTACTAGGGGAGACAGACAAAAAGCAAATAAACAAATAATTGTTATCATATGTGAAGGGGTAAGACGGAGAAATGGGGGTCAGAGTGCTGTGTTATACAGTATGGTCAGAGAAGGCCTCTCTGATGAGGGGGCATTTGAGCAGAGACCTGAAGCAGAGACAAGGGAAGAAGCTAGGGCCTCCAGGATAGAGCAGTGCAGACCAAGGGAACAGAATGTACGGATGCCCTGAGGCTGAGATGTGCTTGGCTTGCCATTTCTCTGCCTCCTTCTACTTCACAAGACCCGTCCTGGTCATGTCATTCATTATCAAATGCAATCTGCATTATTCCTAAATAATTTCTGAATTCCTGGAACGTATTATGGCAAAAAGCCCCAGGAATATGGCTGGATAAAAGTCTTAAGGAAAGAGCAGGAATTGAAGAGCTGGAAGTAAAGGCTGAAAAGCAGGGAAGCAAAGCCATCATGCACAAGACAGGGTCTCTGGCAGCAACGGTGTCCTCGGGAGGGTCAACCCTGGGGACTGCAGGCTCTGGGAAACATCCCAGCATCCCGTGCTGACCCTGATTCTCTACCATAACTCCATTCTGTGGGGTCAGGAGAGGTGAAGAGATGGGTTTGGAGAACCAATCGGGACATAGTTTGGGAGACAGCACAGAGTAGAGAAGGGCGCAGGACCCTGAGGCGCGTTATAACCTCAGACAAGCCATCTAACCTCTCTGGGCCTGGACATCCTTCTCCATGAAATGGGGATTCTAAGGAAGACCTTGCCCTTGAGGTGGTGATGTCTAGTGTCTGCAAAGCTCCCACCGCATTGCTGGGCACATCAAAGGTTCTCAAGCATCGTTAGATCCTGGGTTTTCTTGCTCTCAGAGCCCCTGGGCATGGCTGCCATGGCTCGTGTGAGGACGTGGGACTGTGAAGGAACCATCGTGCATCGGGATGGAAAGGGGGAGGGGAGAGTTGTAGTCCACCCACCCCCAAACTTCCAAATCTGAATCTCCCACCTAACGCGGTGTTCTTCCCTCCTGCTGTTAAAATGAACCATCAGTGGATTCAAACTCTCGATTATCCACATTATTAAAAGGAAGAGCTGGAAATCATAATCGAAAACAGTGGCTGATTACCCCCAAATGGTCCAATAATGGGAAGAAATGAGATTGGAATATTCAATCTGATACTTCCATTTGCAGGGGTTATCTCCCCAGTGATGCTTAGTTCAGGGGTTGGGAGAAAAGTCCCCCCGCAAAGAGGCAGAGAAAGGCAAGTGACCTCTCAGCGTCCAGAGCGGGGGTCAGCAGAGGAAGCTCTCATGCTCTCACCTGACCCAGGCCTGCCGGAGGGAGATGGATGTGCATGTCTAGCTCTAGTCTCTGTCAGGACAGTGCTTAAAGGCTGGCCCTCCCACCTCCCATCTCAATGGGAAAAACCACAATCACGCCCCCACCCAGTGCTGTTCTCCATGCCTTTGGGGTCACTATGGGAAGGGCTGGCTGTGGGCTGGCAGAGGCCCCAAATGAGCCATGTTTGGGTTTAATGGGCTCGCCTGCGTTGGGCACAGATAGGGGAGGGAGGGTCAAGACGGGGGCCTTGTGCTGCCTCCCGCGAAAAGGGCGTTTATCAACTGAAGACCTGTGCTAATAGGTGTTAAATAGAGTTCAATGCAGAAAATTGAGAAGTAATGAGACTCAGAGCCAAGAGAATAAATTGAGAGGTGATCACATGACCAAGAGAGCCACTACCTGAATGCTGAAAAGGAAGAGCTCAGACCATCTGAGAGTCCTGGGTCAGAGAAGAGGTTAAAAGGACAAGCAGACAGCAAACGAGGCTGGGGAGTGGTCAAAAGCAATTGAGGAATTACCGTATTTCATCAGTTTGAGGGCACACATTTTTCCAGATCTTAGTATCTTTGAAACTGTAATGTGTCTTATAATCAGTATCATGTCAGACTTTAATTGGCAACATGTTTTTCTTCCTCTGTGGTACATCTGATCGAGCTATATCGTAACAGACGGCAACTCACATTCAATAGAATACAGTTCCAGGAACCTTGAGCAAATCTCTCTCCTTTCCAGAGTCTTTTTCACTGGGCACAGTGACCACTTATCAACTTCCCCTTATTAAATCATTGTTTACTGAGGGTCCACCATGTGTCAGATCCTGGGCTAAGCACAGCTGTCAACAGGGATCACGACAGTCCCCATGTCTGCTTCTTGAGCATGTTAGGAATCCCCAACATGGGTGGTCTCATTTGTTCCCAGTGAGAATCGCACAGAAGAGGGCTTATCACCTTCCTCCTCTAACAGGGGAGGTCAAATCCCCACACCAGCTGCTAGCCAGCTAAGCTGGGAACCCAGTCTCCCTCCAGACCTGAGCTCCTGATCTCGGTGCTCTCCCACATGTCCCAGCCGTCCCAAAGTACACATGGGTGTGGGGAAGGCAAAGTAGGAATGGGGAACGTATGAGCGATGCATGGGATGGGAGGAGAGAGACCTGGAGCTGAGAGGCAGCATTGCATCATGGGCAGCCTGTGGGTTTGGGTTAAGCAGAGACTGGAAGGAAAGCAAGAGGAAGAGCAGAGCAGTGGGTGGTGGAAGTGGGTAGAGGAGTCTGAGAAATGAGGGCGAGACAGAGACTGGACAAAGTCCAGTGCAGCCAGAAGAGGAAAAGGGTGGGGGGCTGATGTCCCGGGCTTTCATGGCCTGGTAAGGTGTTTGTTCTCCATCTTGGAAACAGAGGGTTTAAGTGAAACCTCCCTGAGATCCTTGTACCCAAGCATCTAATGATTCTCTAAATCTTTGGTTGGACAAAAAGTCACTCTTTGACTGTGGACTCCTAAAAGGAAGGCTCTGGAGCCAGGCCCTCATGTGCAGTTGTTCAGGTTGAGTACTGCAAAAAGGTGCCCAGACAGGAGGGTGATGAGAACTAAAACCCAGCCTACCCTCCACCCACTAAGCCATATGCTCACAGGGCTGTGTCCCCTCAAGGTGACCACTTGTGCTAATTCGCACAAAAGCCCTATACGGATTAGCAGGGATCCAGGTTAGCAGAGGCAAGGGCTAGCTACTACTGTGGCGTCCCTGCTGTGTGCCAAGCCTGGGACTAGGTATTGTGGTGAGAGGAGAAACAAACAAACAAACAAACAAACAAAAATAGGTGTCATTCCTTGCTCTTAGAGACCCACAAGTCTTGACCAAAGGCTTTGTTGGGAAAAAAATTTTTCACTCCCACGAAACACACCAGGCCATATTATAATAGCTTCCTTTTGCTGAATACCAACTGTGCGCCAGATGTCATGCTAGGTACTTTCCAGACCTTTTTACTAATGCTCACACTCCTCTTGAAAGGAAGAGTGGGTGATCGCATTTCCACAGGAGGGAGCTGAGAGGTTCGGTGCCTTGCCTGAGGTCACACAGTGGGGACAAGGCAATGCTCAAATCGGTCTCCAGAGACCCAACCAGGCAGGAGAGCAATTCTTTCCATGTGGTAGAGAGCTGGTATTTATTGAATAGAGACTCTGTGCTAGGCATTTTGCACACATTAACTCTTTCAGTCCCCATTACAATCCCTTGAGGTGGGCATTACACTTGCTCTTTTGCAAAAAATCAGCTCAGGGAGCTTGGGAGACTTAAGCCTAAATTCTCACAGCTAGCCAGAGTTTGAACCCACCTCTCTGTTCTTACTCCTTCCATGAGTCTTAGGTCTCAGAGCTCCTCGAAGGCGGGGGCTGCTTCTTATTCACTCCTATTCCTTGAAGCCTACCTAGAGATCTGGCGTAGAGCAAGGGTGCAGTAAATATTTGTTGAACGAATGAGGAATGAATGAGGGCAGGGAGGTAAAGTGGGTGTACAGCTTACGGGCGGGTAATGCGGCCACCTGAGAAGGGCCTTCCCCTTCCCCTCCTTGTCTTCTAGCACGCTGACATGAGGTGAGCCAGGGCGCTAGACTCTGGTATGATATCATCGTCCAATTATGTTAATACTCTTCTCCAAAGGGGGGAAATATCACTGTGCGTGATGAACTGTTTATGGGATTATTGAGGACGTGCTATGAAATCCATCCTGATTCCCCACTTATTGAGAAGTGCTGCCCAATTTGTCTCAAATGTCACATCTCTATGTATTAATTTGCTACTCCACAGTACTGATTAAAAGGAATGTTCTCCAACTCCCAAGGCAGAGCCATCGGAAATGGGGCAGGTTCACTCAGGAAGCGCACACCATCCCTCCTGGGCAGAGGAAATGGACACTCATCGCCTCCCACCCTAGAGGAGGCCTTGCCAGGCCTGCCATTCTGGACCAGAGTGGCCTGAATGGTGCAAATTACATATTCAGTATATATATATATATATATATATGGTCAGAGAGCTTCCATTAGCCCAATTTTAAAATGTCTGCATAATGTCCCAGAATCGGGGAGCCCTTTCAGAATGAGGAAATTGTCTGAGAGGTAGAGACTGAGATGGGAATCAGCGGGCCTAATAACAGGAAGGAATAAAATCAGGAGGGGGTCCATTTCTGGACCCCAGGTTCCCTGTGTGCAGAGTGTCATGGTCACCTCCCACTGGTCCAACGCCATGGGGAGCGCCATCTTTGTCCTTTTGTCCCCTACTTGTGTGTCTGCCTGACCCCCAGTAACGATGCTGCTGACCTTCCACCCGTAGCAGAAGGTCACCCTGGCATTTTTCAGAAGGGACACCATAGTGGGCATGTCTTTTTCCTCCCCTGCCCGGTGGATGGGGCAAAGGGGGTGAGCCGTGGGGCTGTGAAGGTGGGGCTTGGCTGAAAATCAGTAACTGCACACAGTAGGCACTTGAGAAATGAAGTGAAGGAAAGAGTGAAGGAAAGAGTCTCTACCCTCAACTTCATGCACGACGTCAGCCCCTCTGGGCTCTGCTCTTCAGGGGACTAGTGGTTTGTGGGTGGGCTTCGGGGCATCTGAATTAGGTAAAGGGAAATATGGAAAAGTGATGTGAGCATGTATGTGCGCGTGTATGTGCGTGTGTGTGCACGCATGAGTGAGTGTACATGCATGTATGTTGAGTGTGTGTGCACACACAGGTGTGAGTGAACTGGAATGCAAAGACAGTCATGGCTTTCAAATCCCGTGGCTCCAACCTCCAACTTCTAGGGCCTGCTGGACGTGCTGCTAGCACTTTGAGCTCTAAAGCCAATACCACAGATGCAAAGAGCAGAAGCCACCAAAAGGCTAAGCTCCTGGTCATGACGGGCAGTACTGGTCCATGAGGCGGCAGGGCCTGGAGCCTCATCCCTGTCCAGCGGATGCGCCCTCAGGCAGTGCTGGGGCTCATGGTCATGGACAACACTCTGCTCCTTCCCCACAGAGACCACGGTCTGTTTGTAGACCGGATACACCATGAATACTGGGCTGAGCATCTGGGGCAAACTCAGGACCAGGGGACTGAGGTGGAGCTGGGACTGTGACCTCTGGCAATGGCATGAGCTTTTCTCCCATCTCTGGAAATAATCCCAGGCAAGTAAGGCTAGTGTGAGCAGGACTTCCTGGATCTGCTGATATTTATGAAGTGGGGATGCTAGCCAGAGCCCTGTCCTGGGCACATCGTGTGACTTGTGTGTTCTCTTCTTTAGTCTTCCCAACTGTGGAAGCATATTCTTAGCTGATTTCACATGGGGAAGTCAGAGCTCAGAGAAGCAGAATTCCTTACCTAAGGTCACACAGCAAGTGAATGGCGGAGATGGGCTTTGATTCCAGATTTGTATGAACTCAGGACCTAGAGTCTTGACCATTGTATGATGCCACCTCTCCCCTTAACAGTTACCAGGGAAGGGCACCTGGGTGGCTCAGTGGGTTAAGCCTCTGCCTTCGGCTCAGGTCATAGTCTCAGGGTCCTGAGATCGAGTCCTGCATCGGGCTCTCTGTTCGGCAGGGAGCCTGCTTCCTCCTCTCTCTCTCTCTACCTGCCTCTCTATCTATTTGTGATCTCTGTCTGTCAAATAAATAAATAAAATATTAAAAAACAAAACAAATAAAAAAAAACCAGTTACCGGGGAATTTGCAAGAATAAGCATTCTTCATCCTTCTAGATTCTGTGGAGATACTACGTGAAATAGAACAGGCCTGATTTTTAAGGAAGCCTCCAGTATTTTGATAGTGCGATCCCAAGATAACAGTCAGAGTCAGCTAAGCGGAAATACCTATTTTCAGATCTGGATGATGAAAATAGATCTGATTGATTGAGACCCAGCACTCAGGGATGGGTCCCCCATCATGAAAGTGTCTGATGGACAACTCTGGATTAATGGTCTGAAAGTGCAAAGGTGAAACCAGGATTGGGCATTTAAAACCTGCAGAGACTCTCATCTAATTGACATTTCTGATATGCTTATAATAACTCCTGTTTACATGCCGATGGGTCTGGAATACACAGAGACAATCTCATAGCCTTTCAGATTGTGCGTGGAGAAGGCAAGAAGCCTGGCAGATAGGCTTGGAGAAATAAGACCCAAAGGGAGAGTCACACTGGGAACAAACTGAGAAGTAAGGGACTCGCACACACTCAAAGATGGATAGGGCAGACCAGAGCACTGGAGAGCCAGAGACAGAAATAGTCCCTGAAACCAAGACAAACACAACCGAATTCCAATGGTATTTAAAAGTGAAATGTAAAAATAAAATTCCAAAAAAAAAAGATGATCTTTTAAATGAAAATTTATCTGATTGTGACATGAAAAAGGCCTTTCCAAACATGACATCAAAGGTAGATCATAAAAGTAAATTTTTTAAATTTAAAATCAGTGGCATAAAGATTAAAACTCCCACACATCAAAAGGAAACCCATAACTTTAATATCTTTAATATACAAAAACCACTTATGAGAAAAGAGATTTAAAAAAAATACTAACACCTCAAAAGAAAAATGGGCAGAGGCGGGGCAGAGAATTTACAAAATGATCTACAAAAGGCCAGTAAGTGAAGACAGGTGCTCAACCTCCCCTGTCATCAAAGAGATGGAAATTATAACAACCAATGAGATGTCATTTTTTATCCATTTTAATCAATGAAACAGATTTAAAACTCACCAACATGCAATGTAGATAAAGTAGGGGGCAGAGGGTTAGGCTCTCATGTGCTGTTGGTGGAGGTGGGCATCAGCATAACCTTTCCAAGAACACAGTGGAATTATGCATTAAAATGTAAAATCTACCCACTCTCGGACCCCGCAATGGCACTTCCAAGAATTTATTCTAAGAAGATAATTAGATGAGGGTTTAAGTTGTATGTAGAAGAATGTTCTTTACCTAAGTGTTCACAGAAGACTACCGGTTAAATAATTGTGATACAAGCAAACCACAATGGCTCCCTCACTGATATTCATTCAGAAGGACAAACAAAGCAGGGCTACTCTTATTAACATAGAAAAACGCCGTCCTCATTACCAGAGTACAGAACTGAACATAGAGCATAACTCCAAAAGCACGTGGATCTCCATTCCCGTGCAAGTGCCCATGTGCTTGTGTGGACCGCTGGCTAAACGTATACTCCCCAGAATAGCAGAGGTGAGGCTGGACCCTCTGCAGTGGATGGGCAGCCCTAGCTGGGCAGACCAGGGCAGGAGCAAGATCTGGAAGTCAGGAGGGGATGGGGGAGTGAATGGGGTGAGGACTCCTGGGGACTCGGTGCTGGGAATGGAGTTACCAGAGCCAGCAAATGAATCTACAGGAAACTGGGTTAAAGTAGGATTTCAGATGGACCATGGACAAGTTTTTAGTATAAGTCTATCCTATGGAATATTTGGGATAAACCTATACTTTATTTTAAATTTTAATTTGAATAATTAAAAATTCAAATTAACTGGGCACCCAGTAGTTTATCTGGCAACCCTAGCGAGGAAGTTCTGGACACATCTCTTGTTGTCTACACAGCATGACCCACACCCGCTGGAAGGGGAGCAGAAACTGAGGCAGACTTCCTGGGTCCTTCCATACCTCTGACTTAGCTCCAGCTGACCTGCCCATGAAATGGAGGTACCCATCTCTGCCCTCCTCCAGGAATTCTGCAGGGAGCGCAAGCTTTAGTGTCAGAGAAGCCACGGAAAAACTCTTGGTCATCAAGTAGCCTTAAGCTTGAACACAAAACTCTCAAGGCGCACGCAGCTCGTACATCTGTAAGATGGAGATAGCAACGTCTGTCCATGGGGCTGCCGTAGGGATTAAGTGAGATGATGTATGTAAAGTGCCTGGCATACAGTCAGCACTTAATACAAGTTGATCCCCTTCCCTCTGATCGGAGGCCGCAGCCCACGGTCTTGTCCCCGCGGATTACAAATCAAGCATCTCCTGCCATCTCAGAGTTAGACAACTGGCCTTTTTTGATCTTTTGCTTGAAGCACCAGCTGCCGTGGGCTGACACTCTTCACCTGACTTCACCTTTCTCCAAAGTCCCCACAGCAGCTCAGCCCCTTATCTGTACTTTCCACTCTCCTGATGCAATGGAGGAGACAAACTTGCTTTGATAGCAGACTCTCAGGGACGTCAGCCAAGGCGAGCTACTAAGAACAGGACCCAGATGAACTAGAGAATGCAAGGGGGCCGTGGCGGCCAGGGGCAGCCCAGGCTGGTGGCATGGGGAGGGGGGTTCCTATTCTGGACCCTGTCTGACTATGACTTGTCCAGCACAGTTGTCTAAGATGTACTCTGCAATGGAGGTGACCTCTTTCCCAGAAAGCCAAATATTCAGAGTCGTTCTACCTACAGGATCCCCTCCCTGCCCTCCAGGGAGGCCCAGGTAGTTCCAAAAATTCTGCCCAAGGTCAGATAGTCAGTTACAGGCGTAAGAAGCTAGTGTTTATCAGTAAGTCTGCAAATATGGGATTATCTGGTGTCTTTTTCATAAGCCCGGTGACACCTAGTGACAGACAGACCCTGGCCATCAGGTACATACAGCTAGCCTGTGCTTTATTCCCAGCAGTGCGGCCCGTACTCATTCCTCCCACCTTACCTGCCACCCACCCTCCGCCCCTCTACTTGGGGTGTTCCAGAAGTCAGTACAATTCATACTTTTCTAGATGTATACATTGCCCCACAGGCCAGGCCCAGGCCAGGTCAATGGGGTCTGTTGAGTGCCCCAGCCTTGGCTTCTCTGTGCTTGGCTCCCTTGTTAGCACACCCATCTCTGAGCCACTCTGCCAGGCTGTACAAAGACAGCAGCTGCAGAGACCAGAGCTGGCAGAAACCCGCCCAGGTGACTTCATGGAGACTCACTCAACCACAGCAACCTGTTCACATGGGTCCAGGGTTTGCCTGGACCTTGCCCGCAAGGCTTTGTCCTCTTACCACCAAAGACACCATTACATGGCCAGGGTAGGGCAGGCCCTTCCTCGGGCCCACTGGTCCTGCGGCAGAATGCTGTGCAAACTCGCATCTGGGCTGCCTCCTCTGCCGGGCAGGTGGAAAGAGGGACTCATCAGCCTATACTTGACTGCACTATTCCATGACCTCTTTTGAACTGCTGACCCTTTGTGAAGCTGACGGAAGCTCTGGCTCAGCTCGTCCAGTAGCGTCCCCTACAGTGATGGAGAAGCTTTCCACCTGTGATGTCCAGTATCATGGCCACATGTGGCTCCTGACCACTAGAGAGGAAGCTCATGTGACCAAGAAACTGTATTTTAAATGTTATTTAATTTTGCGTAATGTAACTATAAATATTTCCATGTGGCCAATGGCAACCACACGGGATAGCACAGCTCTAGACAAAGGGTCAACGAACTTCTTCTGTAAAGGACCAGAGAGTAAAGATCGTAGATCTTGCAGGCCACGCAGTCTCTGTGGCAGTAGCTTGACTCTGAAGTCGTAGCCCATGCCAGCAGTCATAGACAGAGCAGCAACAAGTGGGCTTAGCTGCATTCTAATAAAACTTTATTTGCAAAAACAAGCATGAACTGGATTTAGCCAGGGGGCCATAGTTTGTTGATCTCTGTTCTACTCTTTTCTTAAAAAAAAAGAAAAGAAAAGAAAAGAAAACACACATATATCCATATACATTCAGAATGGGCTCAGCCAGTTAAGCATCTTACTCTTGACTTCAGCTCAGGTCATGGTCTCAGGGTCGTGAGATCAAGTCCCGTGTCAGGCTCTCCACTGGGCATGGAGTCTGCTTAAGATTCTCTCTCTCTCCCTCTCCCTCTTCCTCTGCCCACCCACCCTGCTAGCACTGTTCACTTGTTCTCTCTCCAAAAAAATTTTTTTAAGTATCAGCATTTTGCCCCTAATTTCAAGGGGTTTATAGGACTTTGATGTCTAACTATAAGCCTTGCCACAAGCCCCAAGCTACATACAACCTCTGATCTAAGAGGTATCCGTGAATATAACCTCAGATCTGCTCTGCCTGGTAAGAAAGTGCTTGGCCTTGCTTCCTAGAGGGGGCAACGTGGGCAGGGATCAACAGGACACTCATGAAAGTCCAGGCTTCCGACAAATATCTATAAGGATGGTGGAGTGAGGACATCATAAGGGTCCAGCCAGGGTCCCCCATGCTAGCCCCTCCCAGCATCTCTGCAGACACCAACTGTGGTGTCTCTGAGTTATCCCCACCACCAGCCCCAAACACGCCCCATCTCCCTAAGGCCAACATGCTGTAAAAGGAACTCATGACCAGAGATGCTGTAAGGGATTTCTGAAGAGGCCATGTGTAACTCAAATTTGGAGAAAGTTATTTTGGGTTCAGGGGCAAAGGTTTGGGGTGAAGATATAGCCAGAATGACCAAGATCACAGACTTGATATTGGGAGGATGTGATCATTTTTTTCTAAAGAAATTGAGCTACCTCAAGAGACCTGTAGAGATCATTAGGTCTTTATCAGGAGTCCTCAGTTAAAGGCTAGAATTATGTCAGAAATTATCAGTTAAAGGCATGCAGAATTTTCTCTGGAGCCTTCTCAGAAACCTTTAGTTTAAAAATAATGGAGCCTTTCCTCAGGAGTCCTCAAACACTCAGGTTAAAGCATCAAACTCTATCCCCCACCCCTGACTACCAGGGATGGATTTTGCCAAAGGAGTAGGACTTGCTCTCTTTCTGTGGTGCACTCCTAGCCGGGAAAAAGATGGTATCTCTTTCTATGTTGCTATAGCTCCCTTCCAAAAAGCATCACTTATTCTTTAAGTTCTTGAGGTAAGAAAGCTTTCAAATAACTGGCATGCTTTACTAGGGTATTATGTCATTACTGTTATTAATTATCATTAACGGTCTTAAAATATGCCTATTAATGATCTCAACACAAAATAGCAGTGCGAGTCTTAGCCAAGAGCAGCATAATTACCTATTAATGAGATGTAAATTTCCCAGGGAAATGACAGAGATCTAGAAGTAGCACCTTCTGAACTAATATAATAAAGTTAATAATAATAATAGTGTATAATCTGAAGATATTAGTGTTAATTTGAATGCCAACACCATATTTAAACAAGCCGAGAGAAGTGGAAATTATTTGCATAACTCAAACCAAGAAAGCCTAATCCGTGCTATTAAGGAACAACGGACAGTTCTTCTCTGAATGACCTAACACTCATGCTTTGCCGTCACAGATTGAGCACAAGTGTTTTTTCAGCTCCTTATTTTCTTTCTTTTTACTTAGGCTTTCTACCTCTCTTATTTCCAAAACCAAGCAGAGATACCTGACACCATTAAGCCCGATAGAAAACAGAATAAGAAAATAAATAAATAAAAACACAACCAAACGCATTTAAGGGAGAGAGAAGTAGGATGGGACCAGGCCCTCAGGATAAATGACTGCAGCCAAGCTCTCATTTTAATTTTCAGTTTCCTGGGAACATGGCACGGACAATTTAGGTAACCAAGTTACAGGTTAGTAGGCAGCTTTGTTAGGACGGGGGGAGCTCTGAATTTGAAGCACCCCTTCTCTGCAGCTGAGAACAGCGCAGCCCTACCCAGGGCCATCCCAACCTCACATGCCAGGCCCTGGTGGCCCAGCCCAGAGGCACCTACCTTCATAGCTGGCGTGGAAGCCCTGTGCGCTGACCGCGTAGTCACTGATGAGACGCAGAGAGAGGGTGGCGGCAGCACTGACGATGGTGGCTGGCAGCTGAAAGCCTGTGAGCCTGAAAGACAAAGAGGTGCCATTTAGGGAGAATGACCCCCTTGGGAAATGAGCATCCTTTAAGCATTTATTGAGCACCTGCTGGATGCACAATGCTGACTTCAGCCCAGGGAGGGATATGAAAGCAGACTAACACTGGACATGGGCAAGGTGTCCAAGGACAAAGAGGTGAGGGAGCAGAGGTGGTGGCAAGCGGAAGTCTCCTGTCACAGACAGGTGGAGGCCACTCCCCCAAAGCCACAGGCCATTCCCCGACCCAGAGGCCTGCCTCATCTATGTCTCTTCTCTTTTCTCCTCTTTGGGTGTCTTCTCCCATCTCTTCCCTTACTAGATGAGGTCTTCTGTGTCTCTGGGTCAACTTCACCACAAACTTAAAAACTGGTAATTGCCAACAGACAACATTCACTTGGATACTGAGGAAAACAGACCTAAGAGTAAGTATCAGAAGGTGGCTGCTTCTCATCACAGAATTTATTCTTTAAAAGGAATAAGTCTACTGCTTTTATAGAAATGATAAGTGCTTATTATTTTTAAAAGATGAAAGCAAAAAGTAAAAAAAAAAAAAAGAAAGAAAGAAAAACCAATGCAATCTAGAAATAACTGTGCTTAACAGTTGACATACAAAGTGATGGAGGGATCAATAGATGGGATCATCATCAATGAAATAATTTCATACAAATGGGATCGTACTGTACATGCTTTTAAAATTAAAACCCTTAATTTTTTTCTGTGAGTTCAGTGAAGGAAAAGAAACAAAGGTGAAATAGAATTGTTGAACCTGAGATAATTCATTTGCAGCACAAGAGAATCATTTGGAAAAGATTCTTCTAATGTTAAAAAGATAAAATAAAAAAGCTTTCACTTAACTCTTGGGAACATATTTTAGGAGAGCAGGTGTCCACAGCTGGGTCCCCCACAGGTGACCTGAGTATGCACAGAGGAGGTGGTGAGGGGGCCAGTCCCCTATCTGCTTCTGTCCTTTATCTCCTCCCTGAGTCTCACACTACATCCCTGCACCCCCATCAAGGCTCTGGGAGGGAGTTCAAGATTCACCTTTACTCTCATTTTCAAGTAGTATGGGACACCCGTGGTGCTCCTGGATCCTGCTCTATTCCTTCCATTGTCAAAATAATGCATTTTATCCGACTCCAGGGGATGTCCAGATGTCCCCTGGAGTCATGAACTCTGGGTTCAGACACATCGAATTAGATAGGTGTCAAAGCCCACCATGAAAAGCCCTGTGCTAGATGAAGTCCTTGCCCTTCCTACCATTCTAATCTTACAGGATTCGTGTTAACTCAAAATAAACTCAAGGAACAGAGAAGGAAAGTGATGGAGCTGTGAAACAGGTGAAGTTTCAAGTTCATGTTCTCTTCTGATACAAAAGCCTCTAGCAAGAGATGCCTACATCACCCCATAATCTTTTCTCAACCTGCCCCGACCTTCTGTCTCTGACTCCCTCATTTTGTCATATGGGTCAGAAATTTAAATGTAAAATATTGAGACCATACATATTAGGAAAAAACTTTTTTTTAATCATCTTATGTGCGGAAGATCTTTCTAAGAGTGACATGTTTAAAGGACTCCTTTGGCTCCTACATTCCACCATCATTCTTCTAGGGAGCTGTCACTGCACAGAGTACCCCGCCAGCCCACCTGTTACAGAAATGGGCAAATGACCAACCGTGGCATGTCCCTCATCTTTAAGGACCAGTTCAAGGCATGGAGGAGGAGGAGGGCACTTAACACAAGCAGGGTCATTCTGAGTCCTTCCATGGATATGATATACAGATTCTGAGAGCCTTTTAGTTTTGGATACTAAATCACTAGGATGTAAGCTTGGGACTGCCAGCAGCCTTTTTATCAGTATCCAGAGCCTAGCTGCTTTACAAAATTATATTCTCCATGATACAGACAAAGCTGAAAGTGAGAAAAGAGAGACAGAACCCTGATGATACATTGTTGAGATCCTCAAGCCAGCCATGCAGAGACATTCAACTCTGCAGTGCCCTGTTACATGAGCCAACAATCCTTCTCTGTTTGCTTGCTTCCTTCCTTTCTTTTTTTTTCTCAAGCTAATTTGATTTGAATTCTATTTCTTGAGATTGATTACTGGTGGAGACAGCATGAAATCCCAGAGGCATTAAAGGAAAGTATTGATTGATTTAATTATGTGAAAATTAAAAGCATGTAGCAAAGCAAAAGAAACTGCAAAAAAAAAAGAAGGAGGAATAATACAAACTGGGAAGATTATAATATATATGACAAGAAGAGGGTGAGCATTCATAATCTATAAAGAACACTTACAAATTACGAGAAGGATAAGCAAGTAAAAAGGAAAAGGGCAAAGGACACAAACAAAAATAGAAAAATGATCCAGCTACTTAATATAAAAAAAATGTTGGAAACTAAATCCACAAGACTCATTTTTCACCTCTCATATTGGCAACTATCCAGACTTGGCAAAATTTACAGAAAGCAGATCCTGCAGATATCAAAAAGATGATAAGGAAATACTACAGATTATATACATGCACTTGACAAATTAGATGAAATGGACCTGTTCCTTGAAAAGTGCAACCTAATGTAAGCTCCCCAGTATGAAGGAGATCATTTGAAAAGCCTTACCACTATTAAGGAAATTGAACTAGTAATTTTAAAAATCCCAAAAAAGATACATACCAGCCCAGATGGTTTCACTAGAGAATTCTACCAAGCATATAAAAGAGAATTAATACAAATGCTACATAATCTCTTCCAAAAAAACAGAAAAGAAAGAATACTTCCCAAACTCATTTATGAGATCAGTATTACCCTAATACCAAAACCAAAGACAGTCCAAATCAAGAGAACTAAAGACCCATATCCCACATGAATACAATCACAAAACTCCTTAAAAATTATTAGCAAAGAGAATTCAGCAATATAATAAAATTATTATATACCATAAACAAGTGGGGTTTGTTCCAAAAACAAAAGGCTAGTTCAATGTTTGAAAATCGGTCACTGAAATTTACCACATTACCAGGCCAAAAGTAGAAAAATCACACAACTATATAAACTGATGTAGAAAAAGCATCCGACAAAATTCAGCACTCATTCATGATGGGGGGGAAGAAAAGACTATCAGAAAACTAGGGATAGAAGGAAATTTCCTGAACTTGATAAAGAACATCTATAAAGATCCTACAGCTAACCTCACACTTAATGGTAAAAGACTGCTTTTCCCTGAGGATTGACAATGAGTCAAGGATCCAGGAAGCCAGCTGGAAAATCAGCAAAAGACACAAAGAGACATCTTACTGAAGAAGATACAAGAATGGCAAGCAAGCGTATTAGAAATGCTCCATATCGGGGCGCCTGGGTGGCTCAGTGGTTAAAGCCTCTGCCTTCAGCTCAGGTCATGATCTCAGGGTCCTGGGATCGAGTCCCGCATCGGGCTCTCTCCTCAGCAGGGAGCCTGCCTCCTCCTCTCTCTCTGCCTGCCTCTCTGCCTACTCGTGATCTGTCTGTCAAATAAAAAAAAAAAAAAAAAAAAATCTTTAAAAAAAAAAAAAAAAGAAATGCTCCATATCACTGGCCACTAGGGAAATGCAAAGTGAGAACATGTGGGAAGGTGGGCTACTTACTACTACATACCGTTAGAAAAGAGAAGATAAAAATCGGGACAACATTGAATGCTGACAATGATACGGAGCAAGTGGATTTCCCAGACATTGCTGGTAGGATGTAAAATGGAACACTCTGGAAAGAGGTCATTTCATAAGAAAGAAAGAAAGAAAGAAAGAAAAAGAAAGAGGAAGGACGGAAGGAAGGAAGGAAGGAAGGAAGGAAGGAAGGAAGGGAAGGAAGGAGTCGACATATACAATATAACAATCACACTCCTGGGCATTCATCCCAGAGAAACGAAAACTTGTGCCATCACAAAAACCTGTACACAGTTGTTCATAGCTTTTCTTTTTTGGTAATAGTCAACGACTGGAAAGGACCCAAATGACGTGCAAGTGAATGACAAACCCCGTTCCACATACCACGGCACCTCCACACCATGGACTACTGCTCAGAGATAAAAAGGAATGGGCTATTTGTATGTACAACAATTTGAATGGATCTAAGGGCATTATGCAGAGTTAAAAAAAAAAAAAGAAAGAAAGAAAGAAAAGCTCATCTCAGAAGATGACACATCAGAGGCTCCTGGGTGGCTCAGTCCTGATTTCGGCTCAGGTTGTGATCTCAGGGTTGCGAGATCGAGCCCCACACCAGGTCCACCCTAAGCATGGAGCCTGCTTAAGATTCTCTCTCTACCCCCCCACCCCTCTCCCCACCACTGCTCCTGTGTGTATGCATGCACCCTCTCTCTCTCTCTCTCTAAAAAAAAAAAAGAAAAAAGAAAAAAATGACATACCAGATGATTCCATTATATCAGGTTCCTGGAATGATATTAAAAAGATTAAAAACAGGGCGTCTAGGGGGTTCAGTCAGTTAAGAGTCTGCCTTCAGCTCCGTTCATGATCCCAGGGTCCTGAGATCAAGCCCTGCATTGGGCTCCCTGCTCGGCGGGGAGCCTGCTTCTCCCTCTACCCTACCCCACTGCTTGTAATCTCTCTCTCTCTCTCTCTCAAAGGGCAATTTAAATCAATAATTTATTATTTTACTCTCTCTCAAATAAATAAATAAAATCTTTTAAAAAGAGAGATGGACAACAGATTTGTGGTGGCCAAAGGTAAGGGATAGGGAGAGGAAGGGAAGTGGGATAACTATAAAGAAGTGTAAATGTAAAGGAGGGAGCTCTTTGTGGCAATGGACCAGGTCTGTATCCTGATAGCAGTGGTGGTGACATAAATGCACACATGTGACAGAGTGACAAAGTCATAAACATATTCCCATGCCAACGTCAGTCTCCTGCTTTTGATATTTTACAACCGTTACATTCCATGTACCCACAGGGGGAAACTGGGAAAGGCACATGGAACCTCTGTACTATCTTTCAACCTTCTATGAATCTATAATGTCTTCTAAATTTAAAATTTTTAAAAATTATACTTGTGGCTCACACTGTGTTTCTACTGGACAGTACCTGAGTCCTCCATTAGTTTTGACCTAAACTTGGTCTACCTAGATTGAGCCTTGAGCTCCTACTTGGTCTTTCTCAGGCCCCTCTCTCCAGCTGCTTCCTGTACATTCCAGCACCCATCCCCCAAACACACACACCTGCAGCATGGTTGGGTCCCTGCTGGAAAAGGACTGCTTACCGAAACCATACTCCAGCCCCAAAGCCACCACTCACATGTCCCTTGGCTTCCTTCTGACATGCCCATGCACCAGATACCCTTCCCCCATACCCAGACACTCATGTCTGCCGATGACAGATTGCTGCCCCCAATGGCAGGCATTAAAATGTCAAATTGTGTGCCCTAGGGTCAGACCTCTATCTGCAACTGCTCTCCAGGCCCCATCCCAACCGTCCCTAGGTGTCTCCAACCTCCAAATGGGCCCAAGTCACAGCAGGTGCAACTTGGCTCTATGCCCTTGGGTGTCCTTCCCAGACGGTCTGGGGAGACTCTTCCTTCAACAATATACAGCTTCATGTGGGCCTCTCACACTTCACCAAGGCTGCTCCCATGATATTTCTAAGCTGCCGTTAAAGATTCCTAGACCCTAGTTTCTTGGTACTATATTGACACAAGCCGTGCATAGCTAATGTACACTGTCAACAAACAATTACAGTTTTATCGCTTGCAATATATGGAATTGCAGCTTATAAGGCACTTTCTCTAATCAGATATTTACCATCCTGCTCTTTCTTTCCCAGCCTTGGTAGATAAATTCTAACATGGAGGATTCCTCAAAAGTGCTAACGCGGGAGGGGGTGTGAAAGCCTGGATCTCCCGTCTGGATACTTGAATCATTACTCCCCTCCCCCACCCCTCGTGCCCGATCTTCCCTCACCCAATCTGGGTCCCCAAATAAATCTGAGACAAGCTGATTACCTCACAGGAGCAGTAACCATGCTGCGCTTTGGAATAAGCAAATAAAACTTCCAGACGTTCCCACCGTTTATCTGATGAGTCTAAATACCATATTGAAAGGAGTTAAGCATGCTTCAAGAGTGGAATCTAGGCTTATCAGAGACTAGGGCTAAGGGGATGGCAAGATCAGCAAAAGCCCCTCCTGCTGTTGGCTCTCTCCCCCATTGACTCTAAAGTGAGCAGAGGAGAGCTTGGTGGCATGGCCCCAGATGTAAGAGAATTCTCCTCTTTAGCTTTCTCAAGCCTTCCTGTCTTTCCCGCTCCTCAAGAACCTTCTCTTTGCTTCTGCCTCCATGCCCAGAGTCACCCAGGATCTTGGACCCTGGTGATGTCCAAGACCCCAAACTTCTCACTCTCCCAGTGCTGAATCCACCAATGGCTTCCCATTGTTCTTAAGATTAAGGCCAGGACCCCTAGTGCCTTCCACAGAGCCTGGAAGACTCAGTCCCTGCATCCCACCTGGCTCCAGCCCCATCAGTCTTCCTAGGTCAAGGGCAGGGGACATGGTCGGCCCCAAGTGCAGGCAATAAGTTGTGTGTTTTCTGTGGAGAATCTGAAAATGATAATAAAACAGACGCTTCCCATGAGGCTGCTCTCCAAACACTGTCAGTGATAAAATGTTCTTCCCTTACCTTTCTCCCCACCCTCCTCCAGGTTTCAATTCCTTCAGTATGCAACCCCCCCCCCTCCTCAGGGTCTTTGCACATGCCTTTTCCTTTTTAGAGCACTTTCTCACCTCCTTTCCACCTCCTGGGCTAATTTACTCCTTCCCCTCGTTCAAATCTTGTCACAAATGTCTCAACACTTCAGTGTTTCCGAAAGAGGCGTCCTTGACCTCCCAGAGCAGTCAATCTTTTTGCATCCTCATGGATCCCTTGGGCAGTCACTGGTGCTCCACAGCATGTACCTCTGGCTTTGCTTTCTTCCCAGATACCGGGTAGAATGTCATCTCCCCACCACGGCCAAGGGCAAGCCTGGCCGTGGCACTGGCTTTGCCAAGGCTATGCGGGTAGTCGCAGAGTGCGCTCTTTCTGGGAGGGAGGCTTGAAGAGCCTGTGCACCTCTTGCCCAATTCCCCCATTGCAGGGATCCCTGGTTCCTGCCAGCCTGGGTCTCGGGGTGACTCCAGCCAGCAGAGAGCAGAGCCCCTGCAAGCTGTTTTTGGATTTAACAATTTGAGCAAGAAAGAACCTTGGTGGGTTAAACCACTGAGATTTGAGGATTGGTTGTTACCACAGTGTTTTAAAATGTAGCTTTTATTATTATTCAGTGTGGTGAGGCCAGCAGATCAAGAGTGGACTGTCAACAAAATGATAGCTTGTTTATTCGTGGTTCCCGAGGGAAAGGGGCCCAGGGCAGCCTTCTGAGGACAGGGGCAAGAACACTGCATAAACACTGCTGTGACTCGAGCACCACTCCTCAAGAGGAAGCAGAGATCTGTCTGCTCCCAGGAATGACACAGACAGGATGCCCCCTGGGGGATGCAGCTCAAGGCTTTGTGCTTGCATTACGTGGCCTGCCTTTCTCTTGCTTCAGCTCACGACTCTCTCCCCGCCACCCACACAGGCCTGTGCACTTCTCTTGAATGTGCTGTGTTTCTTCCCGCCCCAGCCTTTGTATCAGCTGCCCCTAGGGCTGCATGAGCTGCCCCCCTCCCCTTAGCCATCCAAGCTGCCACCATCCCCCCTTCCCATCCCCACTAGCTTCTCAGGTCTCAGATTGAACGTTACCTCCTCTGGGAAAGGGCATAGAGATCTCTGATCAATGTTCTCAGAGGACAGAGGACTTCTTCCTTTGCAATACTCATTCTGTCATAGCATGATTTTCTTATTGAATTACTTGGGATGTATCTGTCTTTCCTTATGATAAGTCTCTTGAAGGCAAGGACTAGATTTAACTTTCTCTTTGCATCGCTAGTATACAGCACATACTAGAAAGTGAATCCCCCCCCCAAATTCTTATGTTGCAAGTCAACTCCCCCCATGTGTGATAATTAAGAGGTGGGGCCTTTGGGAGGTAATTAGGTTTAAATGAGGTTGTGAGGGCAGAGCCCTCTTGCATGGGATACTTGAACAGGATCTCTGCTCTCTACCATGAGACGGTACAAGGGGAAGATGGCAGCCAGCCTACAGCCCAGAATACGGCTCTCACCACATCTTCACGTGCTGGCCCCCCGACCGTGTGCTGTCAGTCTCCAGAGCAATGAGAAATACATCTCTGTTGTTTACAAACCACCCAGTCAGTCTATGGAACGTTTGTTATAGCAGTCAAACGGATTAAGGCAAATGTAAAAGGAATGAATGAGTGGATATTCAACCATCAGAGAGCAGACAGAAAAGACCTGTTTACTATTGTTTGACAGCTAGCTTACAAGGTCGGCCTTTGGCTGGTATTGAACCCAGATTTCAGGAGGGTCCCCACCTTTCCCAGAACTGCTAAGAGTCATCTAAACTATCTATGTGAACATTACAGTTCACTCTAAACACCTGCCTTCCTGCTGGGAGTCTGAAACTTTGGTACACGCTGGGCAGACAGTGCCGATGTCGCTGCTCCCAGGAAAAACTCAGTCTCTGGTGGGCCTCCCTGGTGGCAGCGTTTCACAAGTGTGTTCCTTGCCAGGGCGATTAAGCACGTTCTGCGTGAACCCACTGGGAAAGGACTCCTGGTAGCCCGTGCCGGGTTTCCCATCACATTCACCGTGACAGATCATAGCTAGGAGGACAACAATGGGCTACATCCTGTGAGTCCTTTGAGCGTATCATGGAAGCTGTGGGTGGTTGCAGGGACCCCCCCAGCACAGAGGGCAACAAGTGACCATAACCCGATCCGTCTGCAAAGTACAAGTCAAGAACCAGACTGTTCTTCAAAGGATATTCTAGGGTGTCTATTGGTTAAACAGAATTGGAAAAAGTTAGGCAAGGAGTTTTCAGAGAAAAAAAAAAAAACAAAACAGAAATAAAGTGTTTGTGGAGACATTTAATAGGTGAATAGCAAACTTGCAAGACAGGAGTAGATGATGCCAAGAGCTCCAAACCCATTTGGGACCAGAGACCCTTTTATCCTGGGGCTCTGTGGGACACCACCTAGGAAATCAGATGTGGAGAGAAGGCAGGTCACAAAGTTCGAGGCTGCCGACGTTCCTCATCTCAGAAGCCCTGAAACCCAGGATGACCAAAAGCCCGAGGGGATGGTCCCTGTGCTGTCCCAAGACCCAGGGATCCTGGCAATAAATCCCTATTTCTGAGAATAATCCATGCATGTCATTTCTCTGAAATCTTAAAGAGCCCAGTTAATAGAGAATTATCCAGGAATAAGCAGTAATATAGCAAATTGGGCCTTTATTGGGTGGCTCTCATTTAAGGCTCTTAGCACATCAAACAGTAATATAAAAAAAGACATGTCAATTGACCTTGGGAATAAAAGAGTAAATGCAAGCAACAGTTGTCACACTGACAGGCGTAGCAAACAGTGTTTTGATTTGCCAACAGTCTTACTCCAGACAGCAGCCACTAGTTAGATACATAAACCATTAAGCTAAAAACAGAACTATCATTACAGGCACTGTCTAGTCATTTGCAGGTAATTGATGGACATTAGTCATAATCACACACAATACACAGACACACACATACACCCCTACAGACATAAGTTCTCTCTGGTGATTCCCATTTGCATTGCATCAAGAGCTTCTAAAATTGGGGAACTTGCAGAAAAAGAGCTTTCTGTGCTTTTAAGTGTCTGTGTCATGAGCTCTTTTCTTAGAGGACCTGTGGGCTGGGGCACTGTGGAGCACTCTCTGGGAGATGGGATGCTCAGAGAAGGCAGGTCACAGAGCTTCTGCTACTGCTAAACTGGTCATGAGACCACGGACACTCCTGGTCTCAGAAGCCCTGAAACCCACAGTAACCAAAAATCTGTAGAGCTGGGTCCTGTGCTGTCCCAAGATTGGGGATCCTTGGAATAACCCCCTCATTTCTGAGGATAACCTGGCATTAGCCACATATCGGCTAAAAAAAAAATCCCAACTTAAGTCCAAAGGATCTTCTCTAAAAGGTCTAGGTCTATCCAGAAAACATCCTCTGGCTTTAGAAATGTCTGCTTTCAGCTGCACACATACAAACGTTTTGGGGAGGCCAGTATACCTGTCCAAAGTATGGCTCGGTGGGAGCGATGCTAGGCATCCAAATCTCCAGATACCCTGTCTGGGACGCATGCAGGCTTTAGAAGCGAGGTCTGGAGTCAAAGCAGGCCCACCTGCTGACAGCTAAAAATAAGGAAGCAGCACTGTATGCTTAGAATGCAAATGCTAAGCATGCTCACTCTGTCAATACCCAGGAGTGTTTCCCATAGAGCTGCAGCTTCAGATTCTGCAGGAGGGAGCCTTGGGTATTCTCTCTCCATGCTGCATCCAGTGTGATGTTTGTAGATTTGCCTGAGAAAACCTGCAAATAATTTTGGGAAGTGCTACGTCCAAAGTAGCACCCTAGTTCTCAGACGGTGTGCTGTGGAAGGCTAGGGTGCTGCAGGGAATTCGTAAGAGCTCTGTGGAATATTTTAAATTTCCAAAGGAATCCATGACACTCAGTATCTGTTGGCCACCCAAAGGATGAGCTCGAGGCAGTTCACAGTTTCAACGTGAAGTTACATTCCATGAGATGACATCATATCTTTGCCAAGCTGCGGGTTTAGGGGTTGGTGTGGTATATAACACAGGTGCTGGGTGAAAATCAGTGTGGAACAGGATATGAGGATGGCGGCATCCAATCTGATTCCAAGATTTGAGAAACTGGGCATAGCCCAACAAGTACGCACAGCCAATTCGTAAGTAGTGGTGGTTATTTAAGGAAGAAATAAAAATTGGATTTTTTTTCTTTCAATTTATATTTATTATTTGTTCAAACAGCTACAAAATGGTTAGGGTATAAATACCTATTTAGCCATTTGGACCTAACTATTTAGTAAGTAGAGGTGATAGGTATTTCTTTTACCCATGGAGCACCCGTTTTATCCATGGAAAAATAACTGAGGCACCTAATAGCACTTCAAGCTAAGAAATGTTGGGAATCCACACGTCAGTGTACTAAAGGCTCTGAGAAATCCTGCAGCAAGAAAAATAGACAAACACAGTTGAAGCGAGCATGCCCCACACTTCTTGATCCAGCATACCCATGAACAGCCTTCTTAATGACAAAAGCTTGGAAAATCTAGGACTGTTACCCAGGATTTGCTCTATGATCTGACAGGTTCCAAAAAGAGACCAGAAGCTGACTTATTCCTATTATTAACATTTTAAAATTCTTTCTCATCAACCATGCATTCAACAAATATTGTGTGCGTTATTAAACGTCATGTACTATGTTTGGTTCTGAGGATAGAAATGTATAAGACACGGAAATGTCCCTCAAGAATTTCATGCTCAATAGTAGAAACTTCCATTAATTTATCCAGAAATTCAGCCACATCTCATCACCTTCATTGTTACCATCCGGGTTCGCCCCACCTCCATCTCTTGCCTTGCTGATTACAATAACCTCCCAACTGTTCTCCCTACATCCCTCTTGCCCCCTCCAGACTATTCTCAATACAGCAGCCAGCATGATCACTTTAAGTCAGATTATGTCACTTCTCTGCTTATAACTCTTCTAAAGGTGTCCCACTTGATTTGGGATAAAGCCCAAGGCTTCATAATGACCCAAAGGCCCTGGGCAAACCTCTTGCCATCACCACTCACTCTCATTCCCTCTCTCTCTATCACCTAATAGTCTCCCCTGCTCGCTCACTCCACCTGTAATGGCCTGAATGTACCTGGCGAGTTTCTGTCTCAGAGCCTTTGTGCTTGCTGTTCCCTCAGCTTTTCCCAGCTATCCCAACTCCTTCCCTGCACGTGGTTGACTGGTTCCCCATCTTCTTCAGAAGTTTTTCTCACATATCACCTTTCCATCGAGGTCTTCGATGACCACTCTAGTTAAAATTGCAAACTTCTCGGGGCCTCTGGGTGACTCAGTGGGTTAAGCCTCTGCTTTCAGCTCAGGTCATGATCTCAGGGTCCTGGAATCAAGCCCCACATTGGGCTCTCTGCTCAGCAGGGAACCTGCTTCCCCTTCTCTCTCTGCCTGCCTCTCTGCCTACTTGTGATCTCTCTCTGTCAAATAAATAAATAAAATCTTAAAAAAAAAAATTGCGACCTTCTCCCCTCCCCCCACTTCCCGTCTCCTTATCTCTTAGTTCTGCATTTCTTATCCCCATCTGACATACTATATATTTGATTCATCCTTATTTATTAAGTCCACCTTTCCCCATTATTCTGTGAATTCCACGAGGACAGCGATTTTGACCCATCTGGTCACCTGGTCTATGCCCAGCATTAGAGATCAGTGCCAGGCACACAGCAGGAGTTAATAATTAATTGTACTACTGCTGAAGACACAATGATAATGCAACACAGTAAGTTCAGTGACAGCGATGTGCCCCAGGAATTCGACATCATCAGCCCGAGCTGATCTAAAAGGATAGATTGTTAGCCAATCATCCAAAGGGCATGGAGGGTAGCAGGAGCACAGGGAGGTCATTTCAAGCAAAGGGGACAGCATGAGCAGAGGAAAGACAAAATCCAACTCCACGTATAATTTATGAACTTGTTCTCCAACCAAAGACAGGAGAACAAATGGATACAACGAGCTGTTCATCCTCCATGTGTTTGCCATGACTGCTTAATTACTAGTCTCCCCAAGAGAGGGGATTTTTCTGGAGGCTGCTCAGCCTTCTAGCAGAGGCAGACTTTATCTGCTTTCATGGGATCCTAGAAAACCTTGACCCAGCTTGGCCTTTCATGACAGGTGCAGTTAATAATAAAGAGCCCTTCCCTGTGCCCTCAGCTGGAGACCTGATAGGACCGAGCCACAGGGGCAGTGAGACGGCTTGGTCACCTGGGAGTTTTTGCAAGGGGTCTGGGCAATCTCTTAGGCTCTTTGTCCTAGCACCTTTCTGAATCTCTAATTCCAGTCTGGCCTCTGGGATTTTTCAGGCCACCATATTGCACAATTCTGAGGGATGTGATTCATATTATAGTCAACGGCTCTGTGTGTTCAGACCTGTTGCCTTGTCCCTGGGTTTGGTCTCTTTGTCTGGAACCCCAGAATTAGACAACCGTCAGCTTGAATTTGGAACTGAGTTTCACCCCCTGGATGACATCTTCAATCATCTTTGGTGCAAAGCGGGGACCAAAGCAGATTGATGCAAACAAAGCACAATCCCACGATCCTCAAGGTCTGGCCCATGTCTATGGGGGAGGGGGAGGGTGGGGTTGAAATGACACAAAGAAAGACATGAAAGCCCCAGAGATAATGGCAAGATTTGAGAGACTGCCACGTGAATGGATGGAGTATCGTGTTTACAGAGGGGTCCCACTGACCACGCCACGTGATGCTGCCCAGTCTTCACGCTCTATTGTCACTCAGATTTACTGTCCTCCTATTCCAAACACTGAATATCTTATTTACAGGCACTGTTTGTTCATTGCTTATCCTCCTCTGCTTGAAAATAAGCTCCAATTAGAACAAGGACTCTGTCGTCTTGGTTACCTTTTTATGTTTAGTGCCTAGCACACAGTAGGGGCCCAATAAATACATGGGAAAGTGAATGGAAGAAGGAATGAAAGAGGAAAGATAGAAGGGAGGGAGGAAGGAAGGAGGAGTTGGCGGTGTCAGAGTAGTTGGGAAATGAAAGCATTTCAAGAAGCACGAGGTCAGTGGTGGCAAACCCTTTTGAGGGAACTGGTACGGGAGGACTGGAGGGCCAATGGTTGCGGCAGGTGTGACTTTCTCCAGAGTAGTGACTTTCTCCAGAGCATTCTAAGTGGAGTAAGGCTGAAAGTGGATTACAGTGGGTTAAGCTGCTCACAGGAAGGAAGGAAGTAGAGGTATTGAGTCTAGACTGCTCCCCCAAGGCATGGTGTTGAAAGGAATAGGGTCCATAGAAAGCTACTTTCAAACAAAAGCCTTTTTAGACCCCTAATCAGAAAGGCTCATTTCTACCTTTCTCTCCTGCCCGTCCCTTCCTGTGGCTTCTCTCAGAGCGCATACCGTTAATCATCTCTCATTACTTTATTTTTTAATAGAATAAGTAAGTTCCTAGGCATTTGTTTCAGTCTGATACACATTCTCTTGGCAGGATAATAATTGATACCTTAAGTGACCTCATTAATCAGCAGGGACAATTAGAACGAGGACAATTTGCCGTTGTCGCCTGTCTAAGAAAGACTGAAAGTTACTCACTATCTCCACGTCTTCCTGTGGTGACCTCCATGGGTGACTGACTCCTCATTAGCCCACGAGTCCATTACTTGGTCTCTCCAAGCAAAGTGGAGACAAGAAATCTCCAGAGAAGGTTAAAATTTAGTGGTACACATAGGGAGTCAATACGAGTCCATTTTCATTGCGGGGCTGCCATCCTTGAAGCCCTTTTCTTGTCTCTCCTCTGGGGAAAATGGGTCTGTACTACTCCAGGAATTTCCAAAGAGGCAAGCAAAAATATAACATTAGTAGAGGAATTTCTTAAAATGTAGGAAGAAAGCATGCCCCTTCAAGGCAACTTCTGGTCAATCTTTTGATCAAGTGAAATGTTCTCCACAAAGTGCATTATCATCACCTTCATTCCCTTTTGAAAAGAGTTACCAGGTGGGAAGGTCAGGAAAATGTGACAGGTATGGAATATTTGGGTTCCAACAAGGCATTTATACATGCACAAGAAGAGGAAGGCTGGGCTGGACATTATCAAAATCATAATTCTTTCCCACCTCAACCATGCGCACATGTCACCTTGGAACAGGGCTTTGTGACAGAAGCCAATTCTCAGTCCTCCTCTGTCCACTCCAATTTTTACATGAATTCCTTAGCTTGGAATAATTTGCGATTTACAGAAAAGTTACAAAGATGATACAGAGAATTACCATGTACCTTTCACTCCATTTCTCCTGGTGTGAACAACTTCTGTAACCATGGTAGTTGGCCAAAATGGGAGAGATGAACACTGGCATTTTACTATTAACTAAACTACAGCCTTTCTGTCGATTTTACCAGGTTTTCCGTAAGTGTTCTTTTTCTGTTCCGAGACCCAATCCAGGAGACCACATTGCACTGAATGCCATAATTTTTAATGTCTTGTATGGGAACATAGATGGCACACTGGTGAACTTATGGCTCATGTGACCGAGACCCAAATCCAAAAGGTCATCCCCGACTTAATCCAGAGGACCTGCATTGAAGAGTAAGTTGTGTCCTTGGTTCCTAGACCCAAACTGTACAAGTCTTAATGCTCAACATTCGTGGAGCTTGAGGCTGACTCCTGTTGTATGAGTTGGTGTCCAGAAAGCTTAGAAGACTTTGGAGGGCGGGGTACCTTCCCAGGACTAGTGTCCACAGGGATGAGATGATAATTCTGGTCTATCCGTGTGGGTTTGTTTACCTGCTAACTGCTTTTATTTTCCTAAATAATTTTTAAAACTAAGAATCTTTCAGAAACACAAGAGTTAGAGAAGAATATAATGAGCACCTGTGTATTCAACTCCCGCCAGGAAACGAAGCATTGCAAACACGGTCAGATCCCCTGGGGAGCTCTCCCCTCCCTTGGCATGCTGACAAGACCCTTCACAATCTGGCCTCTGCCTCTCCACCCATCAGTCACCAGCGCCCACCCCACCCCAAACAACAATAACAATAAACAAACAGGCAAAAGGCTGACTCACCCCAGGTCTCTAGCCACACGGAACCTCCCCATAGTGCACATAATTCGCCCCTTTACACCCACTATTCCCCTGCCTGGACCCTTCCTACCCCATTCATCTCATCATCTTCTAGTTCATTTCTTCTTTAAGACTTTTCCAAGGGACAACCCCTTACTAGCGTCTTCCTTGATTCCTCCAGGTGCTCTGCCTCTAAACCCTCCTTGCTCTGAACACATCTCTCCAAACTGCATGGTCTTGTCTACTTCCTTCCTCTTTCTGCTCATCACCCCAAGCTTTCCAAGGTCAGGACCCACATCCAGTTCATCTCTAGATTCCAAGGTTCAAGCATAAGGCCTGGAGTAAAGAGGCGCTTGGGGAATATTTGAAAAGCCTGGAGCTTAGTATGATGATCACAAAAAAACAGTCTCTAAAGTTAGTAGTGCTTGGGTTTGGACCCTGGCCCTGCCACTTCCTAGCTGTGTGACCTTGCTCAGGTTCCTTAATATCTTTGTGCCTTCTTTTCCCCCTTTGTCAGATGGGAGATTAACAATGGTATCACCCTCATAGAGTGTAGAAATGATTCAATGAGTTATTAGAAGTATGCTTAGAATGGTGCTTGACACATAGTAAGTGCTCAGTAGCTAATATTATTATAATTAACACTATCAAAGTGTTTAGCACCTGGTAGCTATGGTCACCTGGGTTAAGGATCTGGATGCAAGTGAGTTTATTTGTTAAGTGATCCCTGGAAGTACAGTGAGGGAGAGGGGCAGTGAGACAGGAATGGGGAGGCAACCCACAAAGGGGTCCCAGCTGCAGAAGGTGCCAGAATGAGTGAATGGCTCTGAATCCCAAAAGGGGCCCTGGGAGTGGGCATAGCACATGCAACTCAGTTGTCTTACTGTAACAGAGAGGCGGCTCAGGGTATTTTTCCAGCAAACACTTTCTTTCCTTTGTTGGTTGTTGGGCTCCTGGGGCCATTAGCTCCTCCCAGTGAGCTATGGGTGGGGGGAGGCTACAGGGAGGGGCCCTCCACTCCTGTCTGGCAGGTGAGCCCATAATCTCCGAAGAGGGTGGGGGACAAATGCCCAGCAGGACTTCTGACTGTGTCCCTGGCAGCCTGGCTTCCGCTCTCCTCAAGTCCGCGGAGCTCCTCTGTTCCCCTGCCCCATCTCTCTCCTTGAGTCCATCCCGATCCCAGCTTCCCAGGGACCGCCGTAGCAGAGATTGGGGAAACCACCAGGGGCCACACCACCCTCACCACAAGCCTGAAGGCGGGCAGAACGCCTCCCTTCTCCGTCTCCCAGAGCCTCCCTCGTCAGGCCCATCCTGATACCGGTTCCTGCAGCCGGGATAGCTGCGCTCCCTCTTCCGGGGCAGAACCCACAGCCCCACCCACATCCAGGTAAGGTGGTAGTGGCCCACCCCGCCCCTCCCAGCGGGCACCTGGAGGCGGGACCAGAGAGAAGTGGGCGGAGTGAGGGCCCAGCTGCCAGCTCCTGCCCACGGTCTCCACACCCCCCCCCACCCCCTCCTCCAGCTGGGCTGCCGCGCTCCCTCTTCCCTCCCTCGCTCAACCCCTTTGCTTGTTTGTCCCCTGTGCCTGGTAATTAGGCTGTGTTTATTAAACCAAGGGCTCTGGCTCGGCTCACCCAATCTCTGCTTACCGTAGATTTTCCTGCGAGGACTGCAGAGATCGTAAAAACAACAACCCACCTTGTCTCTTTGGCTTATTTACTAACTTAGCCATAAATAATCAGGGCGATTTGCATATTACTACTGGGCTTTTTATAGCACCACAATTCTGAGCGCGTGGGCAGGCAAAGGGGGGTGGGGGTGCTGGGGGGAGGAGGTGAGCTGTGCAGCAGGCTCGCCATGACAAAGGCCAGGGCAGCTTCTGACCTCCCTGAACTCAAGAGTGCTGCCAGGCTTGGCTCCACTGGCCCCAGAGCAGAAGGAATCAGTGGGGGGTGAAGACAAGGGAGTAGCACAGCCACCTGCAGGGGTGGGCAGAGCCCCCCCCCCCCGGCCATGTACTGGGCAATGCCACCCCAACCCGTCCCTTTGAAAGGATGGACTGTGTGCTGGGAGCCCAGGAAGCCCTCCCCAACCCCCCTCCAGGGCCTGCATCACACAGGAGCTGGTCCCATTCAGAGGGCAATCTCATTTACTCCCTCTAGGATCTTAGCCACACTTCCCCACCCTGATCCTCCTTTCCTCTGGATGCTGGCACAGAGCAAGGGGTTAACATGATAATAATGATGATGATGATGATGATATAAAAACAAGTCTTTACGTTCCTATAGCTATCACACAAAATTTCTGAAGAAAAAGATGTCAAGACCTCCTCTAAGGAAAAGGAAGGAATTTGCTGTGAGGCCACAGTCTTCAAGGCTGTGGGTTCAGAATGGAAATATGTGGAAGGACCCGCAGCAGCCCAGGGACACTACAGCTCCTGAGGCCCCACGTGGAGCTAACACGGCCTCCCGTGCCTGCTATCTGCAGGCTCATGGGTGTCAGAGTGGGATCCGCCCTAAGGGGCCACACGAGCCCACAGGGCTGCCCTGCCTTGGTTCCCGAAATACACACCTGGCCTTCAGCCCTGTTCATCTCCTTGCGCTGTGGTCAGTCCCCTTCCCCAGAGGACGGGACCCCGCTCCCTGCACTTCAGCCTCAAATGGCATGATCACCTCACCCCCTGAGGCACTGCATTGTTACAGAAGGGGGTCCTGGATACTTGGATCTCAGTTTCCTTTCAACCTCGGTGGACCCCAGCCTGAACCAGCTTTAGGACCCTCTGCCTCTTGGGCACTTGTCAGTGAACCTCCCAGGCAATGAAGCCCAGACCTGGGTCTCCCACCCCACCCCGCTTCCAAGCCAATCCCATATTTGAGGTCCTTGCATGGGGCAGAAGCATGAAGGGTCACGCAGGACAGGAAGAAATGAACAGTGACCATGATCATGTATCTGAAAGGACACTCCTTGAGTCATGAGAATTCAAGCACTCAAGGACATTTTGTGACATGAGACAAAGGACGCAGCTATCAATATCACCAGGAGTCAGGGCGCTTCCAGCCACCAGTAAAGGCTATGCCCAGCCAGCCGGCGCTGGTAAGCAGAGACCTCCTTCAGTGCCTAGTAAAGGCCTTGCTTCCTGGCTCAGGGCCTTGTGCTGGGCGTGTCTATGCCTGGCACCCCCTCCAGGCCGGCCCACCCACCCCACCCTTCGGATCCTAAAGGTCCTTCTGTGAAGACTCACACCAGGCTCCCACCATCTCTCTTCTTGCCCCCTATTTATTTCAAGCAGACATCTTATCAAAAGCTGTAATCACTTTGTTTGTTTCTTCATTTATTTATTCATTTCTATTAGAGGCTAAATTTGGGAATGATTGGAATTGGTGTCTTTGTTCCCCCACTGCTCTCCCAATGACTTACTGACCCCCGTAGGTGACCCCACAGTAGAATTCACACATTATACGGTCACACTCAGTGCCCAGCTTGGATAGGTGCTGGGATAGGTCCAGGGGACTGTTTGGGGAGCATGTGATGAAGGAGCGAATGGAAGCAGGGAAGTGCTATTTGTTGTGGTTACTGTAGCACACTCAGGTGGGGGGGGGTGTTTCCCTCACTTTCCTAATCCCCCTGCCCCAGATCCCTGTGGCCTGAGTCTCCATCAGCCACCACCCTTTGGACTATCACCTGGCTGGTCCCTGCCCATCTCTGTTGGTTCCAACACCCACCTCCCTACACAGCCCCCACACACACCTCCACCCCATGCTGGACCACTGGCTGGTCATCATGGGGTTATTTCTGCCCAAGCTTCTAGAAGCCATAGGCATAGCTAGAATGGACCTCTTGGGTTTTGCCACATCCATGGGGTGGAGAAGTGAGGGAAAGAAGAAAGGCAAGAAAACACGCTGGGAGTTGAGGATGAGGACCAGTCCAGGACAGCCCCAGAGAGGTGATGCTCGGAGGGCAAGGAGGGTGAGCTAGGAAAAGGCCCCTGGGTCCTCCTGGGTCAGCTGTGTGAGTACCCTGCAGACTGGATCTGCAGGCAGAGGAAGGGGATCAGAAACAAGACCTCCCAGAGATGACACCAATGCCGACCAAGCAACAGAGGTCTCTGGGGGAGCCCCACGAAGTGGAGGAGGAGAGGGTAGGGCCATTGGAAGGAGGGGCAAGTAGGTGTGCAAGGTAGTAATTTTTTTTAATTTTGAAGAAGGCTAGTAACCCAGCCTAGGTGTGGGTTGGAGTGAAGGAGCAGAGAGAGGGTAAATGCAGGGTGCAGAGAGGGACAACATGTGGGGAAAACACCTGAGAGCCAGGGAGAAGGGTGGCCTCAGAGAAAGACAGACAGACAGAAACCTGGCAGGTCTGTGGGGCAGGAGGGTCTCGATGAAGCCCTTGGAAAAATGAGAGATGAGACCTTCTACTGAGTGTCGGGCCTGCCACATAATGTGTGGGCCCCCCTGCAAAACAAAGAAGCCGGCCCCTCCTTCAAAAATGATTAGGAATTTGAAGATAATGACAGCAGAGCATTCAACCAGCATGGGCCCTTTTCAAGCACAGGATCCTGGGTGAAGGCCCGGATTGTACGCCCATGACGTTGACCCTGACTGCGCGCAGAGAGGGGAAGGGTGGATGATGGCCCGAGAAGGGAAGAGATTTGGAGAGGCCAATGAAAGCATGATCCTGGCTGCAGGAGAGATGAAACCAGGGTGGTCTAGACCACAGGTGGCCAGTGCAGGACACTGAAACAGGGCTGCCCAGCTCACAGCTGTAGCGCCAAGGACCCCGGAGGCAGAGGGCAAGAAGTGTCCAGGAGCTACAAAGCCTTTCCCCTCCAGCCCACCCTCACCAGCCCCACCCCTGCCCAGATCTGTGCCTCCAGCACGATTCAGCTCCTCTGTAAGCAGCCTCAAATCCACCTTTCCGACCAACTCTTCATCGTCAATGTGGCCAGCAGGTCCGAGGGCTTGTTCTGTGTATGGTCTGAGCATCCCTTCCAAGATCCCCCCCGCAAATGCGCCTGGAATGGCTCCTCCCCCCGCCACTGTTCACGCTCTACCCCTTACCAGGAACGTCCTCCCCGTCCCTCCTTCCAGCCAAGTCTGATTGATTCTTCCAAAAACCCAGCTTGGGTCCTTCCAGGAAGTCTTTACAGATAAAGGCACTGCCCTGTGACAACCGTCAGGCCATCAGGAGTCCTGGGCCCCTTTCTAGGCTGTGAGCACATGAGCGGAGTCTGGGTGTTCCTGTCCTTCTGCCTGTTTGCCCCTGCAGTACTGAGTCCTGGGGAGGCTCATGCAGATGTTTCGTGGCTGACAGGAGGGACAGGGAGACCCCAGAAAAGTTGGATTCCTCCCATGGGTCCAGGACAAATTAAGTGGGGAAAAAATGATGTACATACAAAACAGGATACACGGTATTTACAGTTCTGGCCAAGTCCATGACTAAGTGCACATGGGGTGTGTTATCAGTGGTTCTCTGGGGTGGCAACATCACAGATGATTTTGTAAAATTCTCCTTTATATAGTCTGCATTTTCCAAGTTTTTCTATATTAAGACTCTATTTCTATAATGGAAGTGTATGTGTGGAAAGGAAAGGAAGAAGGACGGGGAAGCCGAGGACGGAGAGGCCCTGGGGAGAAGAGGCGGGCTGCTGGCCTGGAGCGAGTTCTGCAGGGCGTTGCCCCCTCTCCCCTGGTCCTCAGAGGACCCCTGCCCCAGGCAGCCTGGAATTCCTTCTCCTCTGAGGCCAGGCTGCTCAGTTCCCAGGCAACAAATGGAGGATTTGTGCAAGTCATGGGGCTCCCTGTTTCTATTTTTTAATTCTCTCTTCCACTTTGTACTTTGTAAGAATTTAATTTTAAACTCTCCAGATGCCGTATTTTTTATCTTTTCAATTGATTCTTTGTGGAAACGTTGTAACAGAAATGCCATGCATCTCACTAATGGAGCAGGATAAAAAGGCCATGAAAAGGCTTGGAAGCCGGATGCTGTTGGGTCCCCACCACAGCCCAGCCTCACCTTCCCGTGCCCCACCTTGCCCCCACCCCAATTTCTGATTTCCGCAAAGAAACGCAGAGGCACAGAGGCCCAACCCACCTGCCTTCCTAGGGGCCAGGAAAGCCGGCTTTTAGCGGCAACTGGAGGTAGCTAATCAATCACACAAGAGATGTTAACCTGTGGGTAGGGGAGAGACTTGGAGACAGGAGCAAATCTCCCATCTCTGGACTCCTACAGCAGTGGTCCTCAGAGTGGGGAAGCCCCCCCCCCCCCCCGCCATGGACATTTGGCCATGTCTGAAGGCATTTTTTGGTTTCTGCAAAGAGGCGCGGCTGGCAGGCCAGAGATGCTCAATATCCTAGCTTGGGAGGAATTCCCCAGCCCCCAAGGGCAGCAGTGCCCCAGTGGAGAAAGCCCACCTGACAGTCTGGCAGCAAGCCAGCCTCTGACTCTGACCTGTCCTTGGGGACCCACACACTCCTCAAGGCTCTCTTACAGCAGAAGACAAGGCCCTGGCTTCTCCTGGGCACTGAAGGGCACTGGCTTAGGTCGCTGCACATCTCATCCTCAGTCGTGGGGCTCAGAGACCCAACTGCCTGAATTCAAATCCCAACACCGCAGACATGGGTCACGTATTCTCCCTGTGCCTCAGCTTCCTCATCTGGAAAATGGGAACACCTACTTCGTAGCATTGCTGTTTTAAGACTTTAAAGAGTACATCCATGTTTGGCACTTAAAGCAGTGCCTGACAGGTAGTAAGGGCTCCATACCTGGTAGCCATTCTTGTTACCTATGGGAAAGCAACAGATCAGTGGGCACCATCGCTCACCACGGCAGCGAGCATCCCCACCAGCACACACCACACTCCAGCTCTGGTTCCCATAGTCCTCTTGAGCCCTGACAACCTGTTACTACTATTGCCATTCACGTGCACAGGCCAAGAAGTCAGAGGTATCACTGCCATTGTCCCAAGGAGGAGACTGTTGGCTTGGCGACAGGGGAGGAGACTTGCCTCAAGCTTCTCCATATGGGCTCTGGATATGGGATTCGCACAGTGAGGCACCAGGACGAGACAGGACCCCACCATGTGGAACTCACCAGCCTCCCCTCCAGTAAGACGGATGTGGCTCTCAGCACCCACTCCTGACCCTAGGGTCACTTCTGACCCTAGTGAATCTGCAATCCACCAGCATACTTCTTACCATGGCCTTGGACCTCGCTGGGCCCCGGGAGTGGGCAATGGCCCTGGACAAGACCCAGCAAGCACCCAGGCCCTCTGAGACCCTGCAGTGACATTCTGAGGCAGCAGCATATTTGGACACAGCCTAAAAATAAACCCTTAAGCCTTCGGCTATTTTGATTACCAAGTAGCATGTGTTGGTGGCATCTATCGTAGATGTCCATGACACACACACACCTGGGAACAAAAGAGTGGCTGGTACATTCCGACACGGTCACTTTAATGTGGATGCTTTAAAATGGCCACCCCAGGAAGTCCTATGGGGGCCACATTTCAGGACACACGCTCAAGATGGCCGTGCTAAAGATGGGGACGCAGAGGTCAGGGAAGCTGGAGGACTGCGTGCAGAACAGACTCTGAGGGCCCATCCCAGAGGACAAGGCAGCCAAGAGCAGCCCCCAGTCTCTGCGTCTGGATGCAGCTCTGCTGGGGTCTGTCCTGCCTGATGGTCCCCAACCCCATCCTTGCCTCTGTCAGGCTTTACGACCCTGTTCCCTGACCCCACAACCAACAGTCTCTGCAGAAACAAAACAACCCACTGGCTGCAGAACCCAATGCCCTAATCTCACTCTGCAAGAACAGGCTCCTCAGAATCCTCCCCTTTCCCGGAACCTCCCTCGGTCCCTCCTTTCCTCACACTGTTATTTCCTCTGTGGGGGTCTTCTAGGTTTCCTGGAACAAATCTTCCTCCTTCTTCCCTGGCTGGCTCTGCCCTGGGCCCCCCAACCTGTCCTTTATTTTTGTCATGCTGTCCTCCTGCTCTCCAAGACGAAAGACTCTGCTGGGTGTGCACGGGTCACCCATGTGCACAAGTGATGGCGAAGCAGACTCCAGCAGGCCTAGGTTGGGGGTGAGAATCTCCAAGAAGCACCTGCCAGAAATTGTTCCCCGAAGGGACGAGGGCGCCACCAGCCCTTAGCAGGGCAGCTGCAGGCATACAGGGCACTGACTTCAGAGCAGGCAGATCAGACCTAGGTTTAAGTTCCTCTGTGGGGCTCACTAGCTGCTTGAGCTTGGGATAGTGAGTCGACTTCTCTAAACCTCAGCTTTCTCATCTGCATAATGGGGCTGAGAATTCCTCCTGAAACTGTTGGGAGGGGTAAACAAGGTAATTCACAGAAAGCCTTTAGCCCTGTGCCCAGAACTTCGTAAATACTCAACAAAGTAAAAATCTCTGTTGCTACTCTTACTGCCATCCATGGGCACCGCCTCCAAAGCAGGAGCCTTCAAACCTAAGGCACAAAGATGGGCCCCATGGGGTTGAGGCGTCCACCCATCACGACTGAATGCACATGGTTAAATGATGGTGTGTGTACCTGGCGTGGAGGGGAGAGCCCATGGCTAACATCAGACATTCACGGGGGCCCATGACCCCACTTTGCCCAAAGTGGAAACTTGGGACAGGATCGCAGAGAGCTTAAGGCTATAAGCTTTGAAGTCTGCCAGTTCAGGTCCAAATCCTGACTCTGCCATTTATCAGCTACGTGATCTCAGTAAGTCACTTCGTGACCCGCTTCAGTTTCCATCCATAAAGTGGAGATGATAACACCTTCCTCACGGGGTGTATATACAACTGCATATATAAATAATGGCACATGTTAATTTTTATTGTCAGGAACTGCTGTCCCAAAGCCAGCTTTTGCTTCATCCCACCCTCCTCCTTGCTAGTGCCTTCCTGCTCCCCACTCTCTGTCTTGGCATTATCCCTCCCTCAGCATTCCCTGCTCACTCGCATCATGAAACACCCTCGAAGCTGGCAGAGGGAAGGGGCAAGGGATGGAAGGGAGGGGGAAGGGCCGTTTGGGGTTCAGCCACCAGCCTGGTGGAGTGGGGCCTACAGGGACACAGGAGGCTCACGGCCTGGAGATTGGCAGGGCCCTGGGTACCGTGTCTGACTTGCAACCAGGAGGCAGGGGCAAAGGCTAGCTGCTATGAGAAGTGGGCTAAAGAAGTCAAGTGGTGTCCAAAGCCAGGCTAGAGGGCCTGGGCCCAGCTAAGACACCTTAGAGTCCAGGGTGCTCAGAGCCTGGGCCCAGGAGGCTAAGCCCTGAGCTACCCTCTGGTAAGGATGGGGCCTCTCCACAGTCAGCCTGGGGTAAGATGGGGTGGGGATCTGGGGGATGACGCTGCCTGCTGCTGAGCAGGAATGGGGGCAGCAGAGAGCGATCCTGGATAATCAAACTGGAAACATCACGAATTCCTGTAAACAAGAGAGAAACTCTGTTCTGCATGGGCTGGTGATCACTGGTGTTGGCAGTTCCCTCAAGCCCATGGACGTTCATCAGAGAGTCGCAGGGTCTCCCTCAACCAGCAGGGAGGGCATGAGCAAGGACGAGCAGGCTCGCCCCTTCTAGGTCCTTAGTGGGCCGCCAGAGAAGGCTGCCAGCACCAGCCGGGCTCCAGACACCATCCTGACTCCCTCACACTCGATTTCTTTCAATGACTCACGGTCCTGGGTAGTGATCGGAGGGAAGTATATTGAGAAATGTATGTTTACTCTAAGTCTACGCTTGATCGGAATGAAACACACATCATTAGCCATAAAAGTAGGATTAAGACAACAGAGCATTATTTGCAAATGATCAATAGTCACGAGCCCAGATATGAACATGTGCAGATGTGAATCTGAGCAATGAGTGCCGGGGTCTATCGTTGTTAAAACACAGTTCTCAAGTCGTGCCTGGATTCACTCGCACCTCGCTCTTCATTCTTATTTGGTTCCTCTTCATTTAACAGACTCTATAAAGGACGGGCCAAGCGTGGATAAGTAAGCAACCAACATGCTGCCGTTCGAGGGAGCCAGGGCCCAGGAGCTGACAGAAAGGGCCTCAGAGGTGTTGCTGGGTGCTGGGTGCTGGGTGCTGGGTGGGCCGTGAACCCACACCAGCATCACCCAGAAGCTCTCGGGGAATTGTGGGATCTTCGGTCTATAAACCTCGCCTGAGCTCCCATCTAGGCTAGTTACTGGGATGTCACTTCCCCAACTCCAGGGGTCACGGCTGGGTGTAAGGCAAGGTGGCCCAGAGAGGAGCAGGCCTGCAAGCCCCACTTTCTGCATGGATTCTTCCAGAAGCCGGAAGCAAGGAGCCTTGGTTTTAGAGGGATGCGAATGTTGGCCATGACTTGAAGTCTGTGGTCCTGTCATGTCCATTTTGCAGCCCGAGTGTGGCCGCCTGATGTTGGCTCTCGAGCCTTTTCCTGGGCCTTTGACAACAGCCATCACTTCCGCTGCGAGCCCCCTTCTTCCAAGTAAACACTCCCAAAGTCCTTCAATTTCCCTCTTGCAACACAGACCCAATCTCCCTTCGTCCCGCTCACTCTCCTTTGGAAGAACTTCCGTCTGTCCCCGTCCCTCTACGGATAAGAGTGAGGAGTAACACACAGAGGCTTTTTGCTTTTCTTTTACACCTAACTTTACATCCACTGAAAATGCACTCTTATGGTCCAAATAACACGCTATGTGACAGAAACATCTTCAAATAAAGCAGAAAACAAAAATTACAATCCGGCTCCCCTAATACCGGTATTATTAGCACGCTGCTCTTCTCTGCCTCTAGTGTTTCCATTCTTCTGCGGTGATACACAGAATGTACTGGCAATTTACACAGCCTACTTTGTTCTAACAACTCAAACATTCTTCTGTGTGGCAACAGCCTTGACACCCCCTTCCAGTGTATGACTGAAGAAGTCAACTTAGTTTCCATGCATGGTCTGACTAGTTCTGAAGAAAACAGAACAGCTTCTCCCACCAAGGCTTTCAAACGGCAGATCCCGCCACCCCCTTCAGGCTGCGTCCAGTGGGGACTAGGACCCCGCAGGCTTTTATGAATGGAGCCTCCTCTTCCCCCTATCCTGGTGTCACCTACTTTGGTGGATGGGGGGCCCCTAAATGCACAGGGTTTTCATTCACTTCTTCACCACAGGATAGATAGTTGCTAAGAACGGCCACACACCAAGCCGTGGCTGTCGTCTAGGGTGATTTTGTAATGGTGAGCAAGATGGCTCTGTTCTCATGAGCTCACCGAGCTTCAGTCGTGGTAGTGGGGACCTTGGTGAGGTGACAGAGCCCAGGATGGGGAAGAGACACATCCAGTGAGAACCCACAGCAGGCCAGACACTAGATACCCAAATGTTAGCTCACTGAATCCTTTCCACAACTCTCCTATCTGCAGCTCGGGGGAAAAAGAGAAAGTACTGCTCAAGGTCACAGAACTAGGATTCAAACCCAGGGCTTCCTGACTCCAAAACTCCATGAGTTCCCTAAATGCAGAGCTCAGGAGAGGTGGTCTTTCTCACCTGAACCTCCACGGGCTCGAGATTTAAAAGAGGTCACTACGAGACACTCCCCACGATGTGCTTCAATTATTCCCCCCACAAAAGAAGACAAAAATAACAGAATAACACCTGGTCTCAGGCACGTGATTACATTTGGAGCAAAGAGGTAAAAGGGAACTTTTCTATAGAAGCACATCAGCCAGGAGCACGCTTTAGACAAAAGTGTAATTTAAACACCTTATTTTTCATTTGGCCAATGAACAAACATTTGTGCAATTTAAGCCTTTGCAGAATACTCTGACAACCAAGTACCCAGGAGCTGACTCAGTCTGCTTCTTTATCGCCACCAGACTTCGCAAACGCCACCTCCCCCTTCGTAATTACTCCAGGCAATCAGCACCAACTGATCAATCAAACAAAGAAAATTGCAGGTTTGAAGCTTTAATTAAATCTATCCGGCACTATCTAATTAAAGAAAATCTTTACTCTTCTACATACTCCAAAATAGAAGGAACCCACTCCTTCGGGGTTCTACAAAGACTTTGCCACATCAAGGCCCTCACCTAGTTCAACACGGAAGTAGGAGCCCAGCAGGGGGAAACGGCTTTCCCCCTGCTGGGCTCCTACTTAGCCCTTTCTGCTCTCATTTTTGCCCAAGTGGAGGTAAATTCCAGTAGGGAGGAAGGGGTAGGCTGTGGAAGAGAAATACTATCTCTGCAAGGTTCCCTCTCATTCCTCCATGTCCTCTAGGACCGCTGGCTCTGTGTCCAGGTTGGCTCTCTCCTGCCCCTCACTGGACCCTACAGTCTATATGGCTGGAGGGCACTGCCACAGCAGATCAAAAACACTGAGGACTTGGCCACCTTGTATTATCATCCACCATTTATTCATCCTTTAGAACCTCAGCTTCCTCCTCTGCCAGATGGGAGCAAAGAAAAGGCCAGTACTGGCTGACTAGGGAAAGCAAGTAACACGGCGAGTCTGGGAAGCTGAAGCTGTCGCACAGAGCAGGGAGGAGACCCACGGAGCAGCCTTGCACCTGCCCTGGTCTGCAGGGACTCTTCCTGTCTTTGGCTCTCCCACCCACAAGGGCCCCGCTGGGGGACAGGGCATTCATCTAGGGACCGTGCGATGAATTCCTGCCACGACTGCAATGCAGCTGGAAAGGTATCAACTTCACCCTTCACCTTGGAGGGTTTAGAGAGGTCTAAGACCCACCCTGACTGTGATGGGTAGCTCGAGGATCCCCAAGAAGACAGAGGTTGGATATGCCTCCTCTGATCAGCCAGGGCCCCACAAAGCCCCCAGATCACTAGTTGAGAGCCTCTGGGGATGAAATAATCAAATTGGGGAGGTGGAGCCAAATGTGCAGACTTCCTTCCCTGATGAGGCTACCGCTGCCCAGTGAGAGCAGAAAGGGGCAAAGGTGGGCAGGGAAGGGCGGAACCAGGAGGGTTCAGTGAAAGACTTTGCTGGGTACAGGGGAGGGCACTGATAGAAACCTTGTGCAGATATTTTCTCCTTCAGGTGGGATAGCAGGCCCTGCTTCCTCCACGATGCTTGGTGGCCTCGTGAGTTCAGAAATCCCTTCTCTGACTTCATGGCTTTTCTCATCGTCCCCAGGAAACCACAGTCCGCTGCAGTTCCTTGGGGACAGGTGCCCATAACGTGGGCCTGAGTGTCTTTCATTTCCCCTGAAGTTACTGATAAACATGGTTCCTGTCTCTTAGTTTTCCTTAACAGACCTGCTGGGCCCTGAGATGGAAACGTACGTGAGACATACAACCCAATGTGACAGGTGTCCCTTGGAGCCACCCGCAGATCGATGGAGACACCGAACTCACTTTGTTCCAAGCTTTTAGACAAGAGTCACCTTCATGGGACATGGCTTCCTTGGCCACCCTATTAAGATCTCACCCCTTACATATCACACCACTGCCCTGATGTGTATTTTCTCCATAGTGCTTATTTTCAGGAACTTTTGAATCAAGTGAAATCTGGGAAACCAAAGGCAAAAGGAACAGAGCATAATGACTGTCCTCTAGTTGAAAAAGTCCTTTCCCACGAGAGCACGGGTTCCCAGTGCTGGTACCACCATACATGCAGCCTGTAATTGAACAATGAAGTAAATGCTTAGCAGATGGGGGCAGCCAGGTGTCTCTCTGGCAGTGTGGGAGGTTCCAGATAAGTAAGGGAAGGAGGCAACAATGATCCAGGTGGTCCTGGAGTAGAGCTGGAGATATCAGCATGAACTCATGTTTAGCTTAACAGAGACACAGATGGATGCACATAAACATAGTTATGGCTTTGTGTATATACACGGGTTGGTGTACACACAGAGTTCCTTGCTCCAGCAGTGAGGAGGGCCCAGAAGTAGTGATGCCCCAAAAGTTATGGGTACACGCAGAGCCAGATCTCAGGGTCTAATACCATTTTCCGATCAAGGGAACCCAAGCTCATTGCTCCCAAGAGTGTTCATGAAACAGCAGCACCACCAACATCCATAACAAAGACTGATGATGGTGGGAAATGTCAGGAGACAGGAGGAGCCAACTACAGGAGTGCCCGGGGGCTGGGCTAGAACAATCTGAGAAACAACATAAATAAACCAGTTTTGGATTAGAACCCAGAGTACAAAAATAAGGACCTATGAATCCATAGTGATATAAATGCATGAATCAATGGAAGAGAATAGACAGATCTCTTGTGCAGAAGAATTTCAAATAGTTCATGCAGTTACTCTGCTCTCAAGATGAAACCTAATGCTCTACCCTTGGGTGTGGAACTGTCCTTCCAAGAGGACAGTTGGAGAAAGGAGTCACCTTGGAGTGGGGCATACAGGACCTCAGCCAGGCAATCAAGGTCAACATCCACAGGAACAAGACATGTCGATTATCTGTACCCTTGGCGTGATATGATGAAAACACCATCTTCCTTTCAAATCTACATGACTCCTTGGGGGTCCTGGGTGGTTCAGTCAGTTAAACATCCGACTCTTGATTTTGGCTCAAGTCATGAGCTCAGGGTTGTGGGACCGAGCCCCGCATCGGGCTCTGTGCTCAGTGGGGAATCTGCTTGTCCCTCCGTCTGCCCCTTTCCCCAACTTGTGAGCCTGCTTTCTCTCTCTCTCTCTCTCAAATAAGTAAATAAATAAAATACTAAACAATAAAAAAGCAGGATTCCAGTCAAATCATGAGAAAAACATCAGACAAATCCCAGCTGAAGGACATTCTACAAAAAAACCTGACCAGTACTCCTCAAAAGTATCCATCATCTAAAACAAGTAAAGTCTGAGAAACCGTCACAGCCAAAAGGAGCCTAAGGATCTAAGATACCCTGGGGGAGATCCTGGAACAGAAAAAGGACATTAGGTAAAAACTAAGGAAATCTGAATAGAATATGTTCTTAGGTTAATAACAATAAATCGGTATTGGTTTATTATCTGTAGCAAAGGTATCACACAGATGTGAGATGTTCATAATAAGGGAATCTGAGTGAGCCACATATATGAACTCTCTGTACCATCTTTCCAACTTCTCTGTAAATCTCAAAATGTTTCTTTCTATATGTTTCAATTCAAAGATTGTTCTTTTGGGATGCCTGGATGGCTCAGTTGGTTAAGCAGCTGCCTTCGGCTCAGGTCATGATCCCAGCGTCCTGGGATGGAGTCCCACATCGGGCTCCTTGCTTGGCGGGGAGCCTGCTTCTCCCTCTGCCTCTGCCTGCCATTCTGTCTGCCTGTGCTCGCTCTCTCTCCCTCTCTCTCTGACAAATAAATAAAATCTTAAAAAAAAAAAAAAAAGATTGTTCTTTTAAAAAAGAGGGCTCCTGGGTGGCTCGGCTGAGTGTCTGCCTTTGACTCAGGTCGTGATCCCAAGATCCTACGTGTTGGGCTTTCTGCTCAGTGGGGACCCTGCTTCTCTCTCTCCCTCTACCCTTCCCTGCCCTCCACCCGTGCTCTATTTCTCTTGCTCACATTCTCTCTCAAATAAATAAATAAAATCTTAAAAAAAAAATAAAAAATGTGAAAATAAAAGATCCTTGTAGCTCTGGTATTAGGGACAAGACAAAAAACACCCAAGGCATAGCAAGGGGAAGAGGTGGGAGGAGGCTGTTGTGATAACCAAGGCAAGAGATAAACGGGGTGGGGACGGACCAGGGAGGTGGTAGCGGGGACCTGAGCTTCTGGGAAGACAATAATGACAAGACAATAAACATCTACTGAGTGCTTACCACGGGCCCAGCACCTGCTATATAGTTGGGTCTTGTAGGGTAGTTGAATATTCACAACTTTCCTACAAGATAGGTGCCACTGGAATCCCAACTTTATGGCAGTGACACTGAGACTCAGGGACAAGGGACTTCCTCAAAGTCACAGCCAGTAAGAGGCAGAGCAAGGCCATGAATCCAGGCAGCCTGGCTCCAAAGCCTCTCTCTGAGCCACCACACCATGACGTGTTCTCAGCTAAAGCCCCAGGAGATGGGACAGGGACAGGGACTACAACCAGAACCACACGATGGCAAGAGGAATCCACCAGAAGTCAGGAGCACAAAAACTCCTTTAAAGAATATCTCAACTCTGCATCAATGGCCTCATTTTTAGGCACTAAGGCCAGATTGTCCAGGAGCTTCGTCTCCCCCAAAAGCAAACAAGACCAAATGTCAATTCTGGAAAGCTCATGGATCCTGCCATCTAGAATCCTCACCTACCTCTAGGTTCTATAGTACCTTCCTCAGTGGCTGGACTCAGAGCTCACAATGGCTAAGAAAACACGGACTACAGCAACAGACAAACCCCGGGGCCCTCAGAGATCAAAGCTTTTGTACAAAATTCAGCCAACCAGGAGCAGGTGGGTTTCAAATACAAATTACTTCAAAGAGTCATGCAAGCATCTCCTGACTCCAGAGAAGAAGAGGGAACACAAGATCACAGGGGAGCCTTCCTGGGCCAGGCTGGGAGGGGTACACATGACTTCCATCCACTTTCTGTTGACCGCTAAACCACACGGCAGCACCAGACGCAGGGAGGCTGCTGCTTCTTACAGACCGTGGACATGACCAAGAACAATGGTGGGCAGTCAGCCTTCTCTGTCACGCTGCTGGACGGGCCCCTGGAAGATAAACCCCGATGCCAAAGACAAACGGTAGAATTATTCACAGAGCTGAGAGCAGTACACGAGGAGGACAGAAATAATCCAAGAAGATGCGGAGTATTTCATAGTCCTTCCCCATACGTTTCTAGCAAGACTCAATCCCATGATTTCAGAACTCGGAGAAGCTCTGGAGGCTTTCTGGACTCACCCTCCACGGACTAGTCAGGAAGACACTGCTGAGTCTCCGAAGGGAGAGACCTGGTGAAGTCGGTCAGGAAACAGGCTGGACATGAGCCAGGTCTCCTTGTCCCACGCCTGGCTCAGGGCACCACACCCTGCAGCAGCTCACACCCGCCCAGGAAGCAATAACTTGGCTCTTGGTTCGCTGAAAAGATGACAGTTGGCTTCCTTTTACATTTATTTTAATTCCAAGGGAACAAGGAACTCGTACTTGGGGGGTGGTTTGTTTGGGTACCGTTTCTACTGATGAAGAGAGGGAAGGCTAGAATTCCGTGTCCAAACTTGCCTCCACCCTGAGGCCCATATCCTGGGTGACACGGTTCTTGCACAGTGATTTCTGTGGCCCTAAGGGTTCAGGGAATAAGCGTTGAGGATAAATGAGGGGGTGCTTTCCTATCTCAGCAACACCCCTGTCAGCCACCACTTGCAAGAAAGGGGCAGATGAAGGTCAAGGGGTGGCCCACTCCATTCTGGGGCAATGTTGCATCTTTGACCAACACCTGGTAAGACGGCGGGCAGAACCAGTCATGAGGAGGGGTGAGCTAGCACGGCCTTTTGGCCTGAGACTCGGGCTCCACGGCCTTAAATTTTGGCTGCTCTTAAGTAGCAGACTTGGCGAACAAGCTAGGTGAAGCTTTGCCACAAAGACTGACTTTGACCTGGAACCACAGGTCCTACTGTGAATGGAGAGATTGCTCAGGACCCCGACACGGCTGCCCACCTGGCTTTATGTAGCACCTGCTGCCAACCCCTCCCCCCACCACGTCCGCCCAAACCCACCCTTTGGCATTAGTTGATGGAGCACATGGCTGCCCCATGGGTCCCGGCAGTTAGTTTCCTGAGCCCCTGCTTCCTGCCCTTCCACCACCACCCCTTTCAGCCCTGGTGTCATTGTGCAGACCTGTGTGAACCTAGCTGTTAGGCAGATTTCGGACTTTGAACACAGCCGCCCCGAGGCATGTAGCCTCTTTGAGACTCAGTTTCCCTAGCATTAAAAATGGAGACAATAATTCTTACCTCCGGGAAAACTTTGCAGATTCAATGAGCTACGGTACACAGAGCAGCTGGCACAGCAGGTAAATATTCATTCCTTCCCCCACCCCAGCTCTCCTCCAACTCCATCTAAGGCAACATAGTTCATAGTCCAAGGGGACAAACAGCATGCTCCCCCCCGCCCAAATCCTGCAGGGTTTCTTGGCCCAGCAGTACTCCCCAGATACTCTGGACCCACAAGAAGGAACAGTGAATTCACAGGGGACCTCAGCAGACCCGCTACCCCCCACCACCACCCCAAAAAACAGCCTGGTGAGAGATCATGAACAGAGCTGACTCCAGGAACCCAGAGAGACAGGCTCTCTTGTCCCAAGCTGTCATCTCCAGCAACAACCAGCAGACCTCGGCTCCCATGCACTCCAGCTGACTCTTTATTAATCACAGATAACTTTCCTGATTAAACACAAAGCTCGTACCAACAGGTTTGCCTCTGGATGGCAAATCTGCCAGCATTTAGGGTGAATCAAACATATTTACTTTTCAGATGTTAGGGGTTTGATAAAATCCATAATGCCTTTGCCCTCAAGCCCTCTTCCTATTAATTATTAAGCCCTTGTGTGTTTCGAGGGTAATTGAATCCATGTTTCTAATTAGTTTACACTTAATTCATCAGAACAATTTTTAAAGGGCTGATGGATGTCCCAATAAGCCTCACGGGCAGTTTAATGAATCTTTATTTAAAAAGAAATTGGACACACACCAAACTGTTAACAGCAGTCACCTCCCAGGAGCAGGGCTGGGACAAGGGCCTGGGGAAGGAGGTGCTTCCGTCATTTTACTCCACGCTGCTGGATTGCCTGACTTTCCTACAGTAGTGAGCGCTTACTACTCTCACTATTTCAAAGAAGCTGCTTTAAAAGGAAAACGGAATGAATTTTTAAAAAGGAAATGAAATGAATGCAAATGAGTCCGATGTGGTAAGAAAGCATTTTGGTGTGGGGAAAAGAGCCTCGTTTCTGGCTCCAGGGGACCTGTGGCCCACTCCCCCTTCAGCCCCTCAGCAGCTTAGAGACCTCAGATGTTTATCTAACTCCAGTAATGAAATTAATGCTACTGATTTCATGACGGTGCTATTGAATGATTAGATAACACATACAGTGCCCATTTAAGACCTTCTGGTGCGTCCCCGCTTCCATTAGAATACGTGACAAGTTCCCCAGTGTGGTGTATAGGGCCCCTGGCGCTCTGCCCAGGCCACACCCCTACCTCTCCACCACAGCCCACCCCACAATGAACCCACTCTCATCCTATACTTCACCTTCTCTGCTTTACTGGACTGGTACACACACTATTCTCTTGGTTTAAAACACTGTCCTCATCCCAACCTCCATGCCCTGCCAGGTGACCCTTTCTCCAGACAGCATTCATTCATTCATTCATTCATTCATTCCTTGAATATCTGTTGAGCACCTACCATCAGCCAGGCCCTGGAGACAGGACACAGAGTAAAACAGAAACAGTCTCCATAGCCAAGGGGTTCACGGTCCTGTGGGAGATGCGCACAAATCACAGAATCACACACACACACACACACACACACGCACACATAAAGCCATGAAGGACGGAGGCATGGAGGAGGGTAATCGTAGGAGGGTCTGGCCAGGTGGAGAAGTGGGGGTGGCTCCGAGGAGTCCCTGAGTGAGGAAGTGACAAGTGAATTGAGGTATGAAGAATGAGTAAGATAGCTAAGCACAGGGGCAGACGGAGGGAGGACATCCCAGGCCCATAGATCAGCATCTCCAAAGAGCTCCCTCTAGGCCATCAGCTGTTCCAGCCGGAGCGGAGCGTGCAGCAACCTGAACTCGTGCTGCCTGCGTATTTATCTGCCCCCCCTCCCCCGCCCCAAAGAGACTGTAAGTTCCTTGAAAGCAGAGGCTGCCCTGCATCCTGCAGGGCAGTTCACTCTTGCATCCCCAGCGCTGGGCGCTCCTGTAGGCATGCAGTGTTGAAGAAACGCCATGAATGACCGTGTCTCGCACGGTAGCTGGACCCTCAGAGACATCCAGGGCCACTGTCTCTCCTTTCCCCTTTCCAGTGTCCTCTCTCCCCATTGCAGTCACAAAGAAAGCATGCCCCCTCACCCTCTTGGGCCCTCCCAGCCACCTCCTACACACAGGAGCACACTCTCAAGGCACTCTGGGGAGAGAGAGGACCCTCCGAGGACTGCCCTACTGATGAGCAAGGAACACTTTTTAAGGAATGCAAACAGACGGGTCCTTCAGGGGCCTCGGCTGTGATACAGATTTATAAGAAGACAGTAAATCTGGCAAATTGGTGCATTTTTTACAACTTCCAAACAGGTGCCTAACGCCAGTTGAGTGAAATCTGCAACCAGCTCCAAATGACTTAAACTTCATTCCACCTCAGGCAGACGACAGAATGCGTACTGCCGGTAATTGAGGGAACGAGCGGTGGTGTTTCCCATCACTTGCACCCAAATGTCTAAATTAAGGGATGCTCAGCTGTGCTTAACCGGTGTAGTCATCACCAGCGCCTTCAAAACCCTCCAATACACAGTGACGCTGTTTATTAGCGGCGTCTCCGTAGATTACGTTTGCTCGTGTTTCATTAGAAAACTTCATCCCACATTAAATGACAATGCAACAGGACGACGTTTGCCAACATGGAAAGGCCATCTAATTTTGGCAAAGCAGAGATGGGGGGATCGTTGTGGTAATTTATCCAGGCAGAGCCGACACTGCATTATCTGGAAGGCTCTTTGTTCTTTTCTTGCTAATTTCCAAACTCCTACAGGCTCTGAGGCTTTCAAGACCAGCTTCTGCTCTCGCTTCCCACCCTGATCCATTATGAGAAGAATCTGATCAGCTTCTATTGTAAATTTAATTTCAAGCAGCCAGACGCTGCCTTCTGGCACCCTGGGATGTTGCTGCTTGTGAATAGCTCTAGATGAAATGTGAGATGCTTTCAAGAAGATGGCTCTGAACTCCTGGTAGAGAAAGGGAGTTGCTGGGAGATGAATGGCATCTGCATAGAGAACGAGCCGAGCGCAGTGTTTCCTGGCACCTCTTCCTTGATGATACCAGGTGCAGCTGTCAGCACAGAGCACCACCCAGAGCTCCCCATTTTGCAGGGGAGGAAACTGAGGCTCACATGGGTTGACTCACTTGTCTGAGGTTACTGACCTAGAAATAGGATTAGAACCTAAGTTTGTCCGATGCCAAAGGCTTTAACCCCTCCATCACCTTCATCAGGATTTCTCAACCTCAGTACCACCAGCACGTGACCTGGGGGCGGTCCTTGGCATGGCCGGATGTTTAGCATTCCTGGCCTTGACCCATTAGATGCCACAGTCCCCCCACCCCACCAGCTGTGACAACCAAAAATGTCTCTAGACCTTGCCAAATGTCCCCTGGGGGTTGAGAACCATTGCTCTGCCACATGACTTATACATTTATTGGGGAGGAGGAGGTGTATTTTTGCTTAATTGTATTTTCTGATTTTCTTCTCCAAATACACAAGTATTCCTTTTGTATATACCTTATACAATTCAACATGATTTACACACATGATTTAATTTAATCCCACCAACCAACCTATGAAGCAGATGTTGATGTACCCACTTCATAGATGGGGATGCTGAGGCTGAGTTAAAGAGACCAATGGATGCCCAGCGTCTAAGGAACAGCTGGAAGTCAAGCTCACGTCACGCACCAGCAAGAGATATATTTCACTGCGGGGCTCTGCCACAGCAAAATGTGGTAGAAGGCCTGACTTTCAGTCTCAAGGAATTTAGATCTGACCAGTTAGCAAGCTTGTTGCTTGTAACACGACCCATGAGCAAGCAGCCGGAGAAAGGTAAATTTAATGGGGCTGGGGATTAAGGTGGGGAGGAGATCCTTCAGCGTTGTGCTGGAATGTATCCACCAAGCGGAAAAGATCAGTGTTGGAGTAAGAGAAGAAGAAAGGAGAAGTACATTCCAGCTGCACAGAGAGCAGAACTGCAAAACTTGAGCCTGCGGAGTTGTAGACAATAAACACAGCAAGCCACAGGCTATCCAGGCACAGAGAAAACTGTTGCAGACTTCCCGGTGCTCCCACCCTACTACTAGGTGATCAGGGGCTCAGTAATGCTACCCACAGTGAGTGACAACCCCGGGCCCATTCCTTCTCCAGTGCCTGTGCTCCACACCTGCGCTCCTGTGATCTAAGAAGTCTAGAGAAAGAGTGTCAGGACAGACACCAAAGCCCTCTAGAACAGTCTGAGTTCCTAGGTCTGGGAACAGAGGGACAAGGAAGGAAGCAAATACCGTTGCTGGAGCACAAAGAGATCTGTAGCCGGGGCTCCCATCCCACCACCCTGGAAGACGGGCAAAGATGGGCAGTGTGACTTCCGTTTTAGAGATGAAGCTCCGAGAAGCCAGACCTTGCACAGGTCACAACATTAATAAATGGGGAACCCACCTGGGTATAAATTCAGGCCTGCTGCCACTGTACTCCACTGTTTCACAGGAAGACAACATACGAGGATGTGACCCTCCTGTTCCGCTCAGTGAATAAAGAAAAGGCGTCCGTACAGAAGAGACCCTGCTATGCCGTGAGAACACCTTTTCCAGGAGAACAGAATTCACTGCACACGGATCTCACTTGTGTTCTGCTTTTAGGCCAGACACTGTGGAGTCACCCTCCACCTCCTTCTGTTTATTTTCACTCCACAGTCCCTACAAATTCACCCTTAACTTCAGAGACAATGTCTTTCCATTAACATCACACAAAGCCACGCCATCTTCTCTCTCCATTGGTCTAGCTCAGGCTACCATAGTCTCTTGCTTGGCCTGGTGGTCACCAGTCCAGCCCCCAACCCAGTGCCTCCTCCCCACTGCAGCCAGCCTATGCCAAAATCCTCTGCTTAAAACCTTCATCCGAAGGGTCTCTAGCCGTCCTCTATAGCTAGCATCATACTTAATCGCGAAAGACTGAATGTTTTCAGATCAGGAGCAAAATAAGGATGTCCAGCTTTACCACTTCTATTCAAGACTACACTAGAGATCCTATCCAGTACAGTTAGGCAAAAAAAAAAAAAAAAAAAAAAAAAAAAA